>NC_140499.1:14991617-15361617 GCF_964271855.1 Acomys minous | reverse complement strand
ACCAGGGCGCGGGAGAGTGGGTGTGACGAGGAGAGCTGGCCAGCGTGCAGCAGGGCGCACAGGGCATGAACGGTGTAAAGAGACTGGGTGGCAGAGGTTAGAAGGCACATCCAGGGATGCCAGGAAGATGGGGAGGCTAAGAGAACAACCAGCTTGACATCCAGTGCATCATATACTAACTTAACAAGTAAAAGGCGTGTATTAAAGTATTGCTGTATTGTTTTGAATTGCTTATCCAATATGAATTGATCTTTTCTCATTATACTTTGACGTCTATTGTATTGTGTTAGATATTACAGCAGTATCACTGAAGGGCGCGTATACATTCTCATCGCTGTATTGCTCCCCCCTTTCATAACCCTTACTTGCTTATCTGCTGTTTACGAGATGTTTCTCTCCTTTACCCTCGTAGACTTGTTCTGCTCCTCAGTGCATAGAGCTTGTTCAGGTGCCTCTCTGGTACTCACTAGCTTAGTTTTCATAAGTTGTGTCAGTTTGGCTACTATATAAAGCTTTTCCCCTTTCCACTAATCATGCTAGATAATTTTGCAGAGTATAATAATCTTAGTTGGAGGATTGAATTTTAAGGTTGGTTTTCCTAGTTCTTTGAAAAATATCATTAAGTCTGTACATAGTATAGGTGATTTGGGATATTTTAAACAAACGTTGTTCATCTAATCTATAAACACAGATCTTTCTGTGTGAGTTTCATCATGGTCTATAAATTTTCATTGCACAGGCTGTCTTCTGTGGCTAACTTTAGTGATTTAATTTTATAATATAGTAATTAGGATTGTTTTTTATTTTATGATTTCTTTTTCAGCAACTTTATTATTATTTCAAAACTGCTTATTTTTGCATATTGGTTTCACAACTTTCCTGAGTCTGTTCTCATCAATTCGAATAGTTGTTAGTGAAGCCTCATTGAGAAGATCTTGCTTTTGGGTTAGAACAGAGGCAAGTGCCATCAGCCTTAACAGGCTACAGAGGTTATATGTTTTACGTGGACACAGACCTTCAGGATGGCGGCTGACTAAGCCATCAGATTTCAGAGACATTGGTGGGTGTGGAGGATTTTCTTTAGGAGTGTGGTAGATGAGAGCAAAGCTAGATGGTGACGTGTGTTCACAAATCACATGTCTGCTGCACAAAGGCAGAAGTGTGATTTGGAGGTGGTTTTAGAGACTTAGGGTAGTAAACCTGTTCCTGTGGGAGGGGCTACTTGAGTTCTGTTACTGGAAAATGACACCAGAATTTTGAGTCCTTTGGGAGCAGCCAGACTACGCAGCAGAAGAGGATTGAGGCACATGTTTTTCTCATATGTGGAATTTAGCCAATAAAATGATGATGAATAAAATATATTCATATGTTCAGCAATGAAAGTGTAAATTCTGATGTGAAGCTTCACAGTTTAGAATAGGTAATTCTGAATGTATAGAGATTCACTGACGTGTGTAGACCTTGGGTCTGTGTTCTGCTATTCCCCTTTCTAAAGCTTCTTTCCCACCCCGTGGTCCCTTTTTCCTTTCCTGGTTACTCCAAATTATATACTTACATTTGAAGATTTGGAGCTAGGAACTATAGATTTGAGAGAGAACATGATGTTTGCCTTTCTGGGTCTGGGTTACTTCACATGTGCGTGTGTGTGTGTGTGTGTGTGTGTGTGTGTGTGTGTGTGTGTGTATTTTAGTTCAGTCCATTTACTTTCAGATTTTATGATTTAATTTTTCTTTATACTTTTCGGTAGTGTACATGTACTACATTTTCATTACCCATTTATTAGTTGAAGGACATTTAGGTTGTTTCCATTTCTTAGGTATTGTGAATAGAGGAATGAACATAGCTGAGCAGGTATCTGTGGAGGAAGATGTTGGATCCTGTCTTAGACAATGTCTTATTGCCATGAAGAATCGCCATGTCCACAGCAGCTCTTATAAAGAAAAGCATTTAACTGAGGCTGGCTTACAGCTCGGAGGTTTTGTCCATTATCAGCGTGGTGGGAAGCATGGGGGCATACAGGAAGGCACAGAGCTGGAGGAGCTGAGAGTTCTCTGTTTAGTCAGTGGGCAGCAGGAAGAGAGGGAGGAAGAGGGGGAGAGAGAGAGAGAGAGAGAGAGAGAGAGAGAGAGAGAGAGAGAGAGAGAGAGAGAGAGAGAGAGAGAGAAGGAGGAGGAGGAGAGAGGAGAAATGGCCTGATGTGAAGTCCTAAAGCTCACCCCCAGTGACACAATTCCTCCAACAGGCCACACCTACTCCAACAAGGCCACAGCTCCTAATCCCTATCAAGTAGTGCCACTCCCTAAAGACCAAGCATTCAAATATATGAGCCTTATGGGGGACATTCCTAGTTAAACCACTACATTTCATTTCCTGGTCCCCATATCATAATGCAAAAATGCTTTCAGTCCACCTTCAAAAGTCCCCTAGTCTATCACAGTCTCAACAATGTTTACAAGTCCAAAGTCTCTTCAGAGAGTCATGGCAGGTTCTTAATTATAACTTCCTATAAAATCAAAATGAAAAAGCAGATCATGTATTTCCAACATGCAATGGCACAGGATATGCATTACCTTTCCAAAGGGGAGGAAAGGGAAACACTGGACCAAAGCAAGACTGGAAACCAGCAGGACAAACTCCAAACTCTCTGTCTCCATGTTGATGTCAAAGAGCTCTTCAGCTCTTCAACCCTCATCGTGCTGACTGCAACACACTTCTTTGTCTTGGGCTGCTTCCACACCACTCTGCAGCCTTCCTCAGGAGGTGTCCCATGACTCTGGCATCTCCAGCGTTTTGGGGTCTCCAAGGCAATCTGGGCTTCACCTTCACAGCTTCACACAATGGCCTCTCTGGGCCTCCATGCAGGGAACACTCCTGACACACACCTGGCCTCAGTGGCTTTTGTTGGTCACAGAAGGAAATTTCATAACTCCTTTCTTGTATCCTTGACTGTAAAGCCAGAACCATGTGGCCGAATCTGCCAAGTTCTGCTGCTTGCTGGAGCTGGTCATGGCCCCCTCCTTCAATTACAGTGGCATCAGCTTTCTGTTTTCTGTGGTTCCCTTCACTGTTTAAGCTTTCTTTTAATTCCTTTTCACAAGTGCCCTGAGGCTACCACTCCCTTCATTACCTTAGGATCAGGCTTTCTTTAAACCTCCCCTTTTCTTGAGCTGGATTTGCTCTCTTACACTTCCTGACGCTCCTAGTCACTAGCAGCCCCAGCAGAGTCCGTACCAGCCTAACTTGCTATTTCCTCTACCAGTGCCCTTTAAGTAAGAGCCTTCAGTTTAGCCTCAGCTGGACTTTTCTAACAAGGGTAAAAGGCAGCCACATTCTTTGCCCAACTATCAGGAAGAACTATCTCTAAGCTACTTACTACCACTCTTCTCCTCTGAAACCTCTTAAGCCCGCCATCAGAGTACCACTGTCTTCCCTGCTCCTGGTAGCATGGCCTGCTAAGCCCCACCTAAAACGTTCTGCTGCTCCTCACCCTGAGGCCACATTCTGCCAGCAACAAGTATTGTCAGGCCTCTCACAGCAATGCCCGACTCCTGCAGTTTTCTGTCTCAGTCACTGCTCTTGTTGGCAGCATGAATATGGGAGAGCAGAGCCTAAAAAGGAGGCGCACTCAAGCCTGATGCAATAGCGAACTTTACTCAGAGTATCGCCTAGTTTCTGTTCTGGGGGTATTCTGATGGTTAAGCAAGGTCAAGCTCTGTGCAGTCACAAGGACAAGGTCACATGAGTGCAGACTTTATACAGTCATGAGGACAACTGGTGCTTGGAAACATCATCTGAATAGTAAGATAATGAAGTAAACCTACTCCTCTTTACTGCACTTGGTGGAAGCACAGAAACACATTCCCAGAACAACCCATGTTTGGAAAACAGAAGTTACAAGCCTTTTGCCTTGTTTCCTTGGAGTTACCGCACAAGCCTTCAGAATTCTCGTCATACAGCTTTCTGTTGCTGTAAAGAGACATCGTGGCCACAGCAACTCTTGTATAGGCAAGCATTTAATTGGGGCTGCTAGAGCTTCGGATGTGCAATCCGCTATTAGCGTAGTCGGAGGCTCCAGGCGCTCAGGAGGACATGGCACTGGAGGAGCTAAGAGTTCTCTATCTAGACCCTCTGGCAGCAGGAAGAGAGAAGCAGCATTTGAAACCCCAAAGCCTATTCCCCAGTGACACACTTCCTCCAACAAGGCCACACCTACTCCAACAAGGCCACACCTACTCCAACAAGGCCACACCTACTCCAACAAGGCCACACCTACTCCAACAAGGCCACACCTACTCCAACAAGGCCACACCTACTCCAAGGACACACCTCCTCCAACAAGGACACGCCTCCTCCAACAAGGGCACGCCTCCTCCAACAAGGGCACGCCTACTCCAACAAGGACACGCCTACTCCAACAAGGACACGCCTACTTCAACAAGGACACGCCTACTCCAACAAGGACACGCCTACTCCAACAAGGGCACGCCTACTCCAACAAGGACACGCCTACTCCAACAAGGACACGCCTACTCCAACAAGGACACGCCTACTCCAACAAGGACACGCCTACTCCAACAAGGACACGCCTCCTCCAACAAGGACACGCCTCCTCCAACAAGGACACGCCTCCTCCAACAAGGGCACGCCTACTCCAACAAGGCCATGCCTACTCCAACAAGGACACGCCTCCTCCAACAAGGGCACGCCTCCTCCAACAAGGACACGCCTCCTCCAACAAGGGCACGCCTCCTCCAACAAGGGCACGCCTACTCCAACAAGGGCACGCCTACTCCAACAAGGACACGCCTACTCCAACAAGGACACGCCTACTCCAACAAGGACACGCCTCCTCCAACAAGGACACGCCTCCTCCAACAAGGACACACCTCCTCCAACAAGGACACACCTCCTCCAACAAGGGCACACCTACTCCAACAAGGGCACACCTACTCCAACAAGGGCACACCTCCTTCAACAAGGGCACACCTCCTCCAACAAGGGCACACCTACTCCAACAAGGGCACACCTCCTGCTCCCTGTCAATTATCGCCTTTCCCTAATGACTACGCATTGAAATCTACGAGCCTGTGCGGGGCATTCCAATTCAGACTACCACAGGTCCTTTGGGCAGATGTTGAGGAGTGGTCATATGGTAGATTTATTTTTAGCTTTGTTTTGTTTTTGTCTTTTGAGACAGGGTTTCTCTGTGTAGCCTTGGCTGTCCTGGACTTACTTTGTAGTCCAGGCTGGCCTGGAACTCAGAGATCCACCAGGCTCTGCCTCTCAAGTGCTGGGATCAAAGGCGTGTGCCACTACTCCCAGCTCTATTTTTAGCTTTTTGACAATTCTCCACAGTACAATGCCTACACAGTGAATGGGGGTTCTCCTTTCTCCAAGTCATTGCTAGTATTTCTTGTAAGTTCTTTTCCTAATTTTAGCTGTTCTGACTGCAATAAGCTGAAATCTTAAAGTTGACTTAATCTTTATTTCTCTAATTACTAAGGAACCCTGTTGTGGTCATTTTGGTACTGGGATGAGACACCACGACAAAGGCAGCTTACAGAGGAAAGCATTTCCTTTGCACTGAGTTTCAGAGGGTGATTCTGTGACCATCATAGTGGGGCCCGTAGCAGCAGGCACGCTGGCATGGCACTGGTGCAGGAGCTAAAAGCCTATACCTGATTCACAAGCACAAAACTGAGAGACAGTTAACTGGGCAGAGCAGAAGCACGTCACCAGGCTTACCTTTAGCAAGACCACATCTCATAATCCTTGTCAGAGTTTCTTGCTAACTGGGGACCAAATATTCAAACATGGCCCATGGTGGCCACTGCCATTCAGAAGACTATGGGTCCTCCAGGGTTCTAGCATTTGTGATCTTCAGTTCATTTCCTACAAATTGTGCGTGTGCGTGTGTGCGTGTGTGTGTGTGTGTGTTTAAATAAATAAGCAGTTACTTTCTTTTTATTATTTAAAAAAGTCTGAGCAGCGTTTGCCCTTCTTAGTCTTTACTAGTCTTTTGGACTTCCTCAGACTATCACGTGGTTTTGACTTCACAGCTGAAAGGATTCTTAAGGTTCCTGCAGTGTGATTTTTCCTGAGGTTTGCCAGTCTCTCTTAAGAGCTAGGCAGCTTTAACTACTTGAATTCCTTGAAGAGACCCACCTTGTCTTTGCGGTTGCAGAACGGGTCTAGAATTTGTCACAGTGGACATTGCCAGGTTACTTCTTTAGCCTTCTCTGTTTCATGTCCAAATGAAGGACTTTTTATGTTGTCATTGGCAAATTAAAAAAAAAAACAACCTTAGGTTATTATTACTATTTAATTTTTAAATTACTTTGTTTTCCCATGGTGCTAGGGAATGAACTTTGTCATGAATGTGCATTTTATGAGATTGATACACTGGGCCAAGAGAGCAACAGACTTGTGCTTAAAAAGCCAAGCAAACATACAATACACCTCGCAATATTTTTCTGGCCTTTTGTAGTTGGGACAAGGTAGATATCAACTTTGGAGTGTAAGAATTTTAGGATTAGGAATTGAGCAATTCTTTGCATTTCAACCAATTTATGTGCGTCTGGGATTCTTAACTGGGGCGTTTGCCCTCCAGAATGTCTTTGGCTATCTAGGAGACATGTTGGTGTCTGATGACTAAGGCCTGTGTACTAAGTGGCCCATGCTCCATACACAGCCCCTACAGCAAATAGTTATTTGGCTCAGAATGTTGGAAGGTTCCGTGCTGAGCCTGGGGACCTTCACTCATGAGTACTTGGCAGTGGAAAAGCTCGTGACTACATCTGCTTTCAGCATCAGATGCCCTGTGAGGTAAGTCATGTTATTCTTACCCCAGAGGCCCTGGATGCTCACTGGAAAGGAAGCAGATTTCCAATGTAGGCTTGGATCTTGAAGAGAAGTTTAATCTGTGGGACACTCAGAATACAATGGCTTTTTGTTTCACTGTTCTTTTGCAGGGACATATATTCAAAGCGTGGAAGTTGACAGTTTATTTTTAATATTACAGATCTAGAAATGGCCATTGCTTATTGGAACTTAGTGCTTAATGGAAGATTTAAATTCTTAGACTTATGGAATAAATTTTTGTTGGTAAGTTAACATTTTCTGCAGTTTCTATTTTCTCTTAAGGTTATACTATAATTAAATATTAATTTATAACAAGGCATCTTTGATCTCAGAGCATGTCATGAACATAGAGTAAGAACCTTGATTACCAGAATTACATTTAAAAAGTGTTACATTTTCTTATGTTTAGCAACAGCTGGACTAACTTTCCCCAACTGTTTCCATGTTTGAAGGCTTTTTGTTTTTGATATTTAATAGGAACATCATAAACGATCAATACCAAAAGACACGTGGAATCTTCTCTTAGACTTCAGTTCAATGATTGCAGATGACATGTCCAATTATGATGAAGAAGGTAGCAAAACATTTGCATTGCCTGAGCTTTCATCCACTGTTTATATAGAAGTGATTTTCCTTTTCTGAGCTTTTACCACCCTAACCCCTCACCCTGCCGTGTGTGTGTGTGTGTGTGTGTGTGTGTGTGTGTGTGTGTGTGTGAGAGAGAGAGAAGGTGCACACAATTAAAAGGGGAAAATCTTATCTGTATTTGTCCCCTAGAAAGGCATAAGAATATTCACCCATCTTTTACATGCTCAATTTATTTTAAGAGTTACATTTTCTTATTGTATTTTATACTCATTTGAGTCCAGCGCGGTTGGTTTTGGGTTTTGTTCTCTCTTAGTCTCATCTGCAAACTCATGAAGTGTGCTGGATTTGTGTAATTTGAAACGACTTCAGCTTCCTGGTGGTCCTAGTTGCATTCAGCCACTGTTCATAAGCACTCTCCACCATTTTCCCGTGTGTGTGGACAGCATGTGCTCCTCAGCAGCATTTGCAGCATTTTCATAATTCAGCATTCTCAGTTAATTTTTCACAGTGGCCTAGTTCCTCATGAGAACCAAGTGATTTTTTTTCTTTTTGGAGATTTTTGAATATAGGCTATTCTTTGAAAATTCTCCCATGTCCTTCACCTCCTTATAAACGTCCTGGGCCATTTGGCTTAAGCAGTGATGCTTTGTTTTCTCCTCTCCATTTCCACTGTCACACGCACAAGTGAGAGGTGCTCATGAGGGACCATAGGGCTTGTTACAATGCCATTAAGTAGCTACCTGATTTATAAAACCTTCTGAAAACCACACTACTGTATTATTGACTTATTGCTCAGAATAGGTGTTTTCATTGATTAAGCAATAACTCCATTATAGAATAATAAATTGGAAGACAGGAATATATTAATAGAAGATATAAAGATTGAGTTTTTAAAACATTGATTAGTGGGAGTAGACAAGAATAATATATGTAATTCTTATGAGGAAACTATAAAAAAAAAGATTCTATTGAAATGTTAGCTTTAATTCTGCTTTTTTCTATTTTCTTTCCTCCCATTTCTTTTCTTTTCTTTTTTCTTTTTTTTATTCAGGAGCATGGCCTGTTCTTATTGATGACTTTGTGGAATTTGCACGCCCTCAAATTGCTGGGACAAAAAGTACAACAGTGTAGCACTAAAGGAACTTTCTAGAATGTACATAGTCTGTACAATAAATACAACGGAAAAATGCACAGTCAATTTCTGCTGGCTGGACTGAAGATCAATCCTCACCATTCAGGCTGAGGGTTGAGACAAAACTTTAAGGATACATCTTGGACCATATCGTGCTCCATTCTTCTACTGGTGGTTTGGGCTTGTCTTCTAGTCTGGGCCACTCTAAACATTGATAATTCCAACATTGTGGATTTCATCTTATGCCTGTGGACCACCCTAGCCTGTCTTCCCATAAGTCGTAGCAGCTTGATGGTGATTATTTTGAGGTTTCCATTCTTGCATAAAGCACAATGCTGTCTTCATCAGAAAACAGTTTGGCATAAGAATTAAACATAATAATGAACACCACAAACAATTTATAAAAACTTCTTAAGTATATGCTTTGGGCTAGTTGCAAAGACTATGCTGGTAGCACTTCTAATGAGAGTGATTTATCTGAGTGTACCGGATCTGGAATGGCATTTGATTGATTTGGGGGAGTTTAATTTTCCTGGAAAACCACATGTACTGTTTATGTGAGTAGAATATCTGATGAAAGAAATGTCAAAATAACCAACACATGAAAAAAAAATAGGATCACTTGGTGACTCCCTGACGCTCACAAAGGTTCTACAGAACACGCCTGTGGCTGTCTCACCCGTGTTTATACACAGCGGCCCTGCAGCGGAGCTCTATTTAAGAAGTATTGTCAGAGACGTGCTGGTAGGCTCCACTCAGCTGCAGCACACACCACGTAATTGGATTCATTATGCTTTTGAAATGCTTCTGTGCTTTTCGAATAAGTTAAACTATTTCACTTGTTTTGAATGTTTTGGATTGCTATACAATACAAATATACTAAATTTAGGCATGAGGGTTTTAGTTTTTGTTTTTTACAATTTTTGTCATCGCACTATGGAACACAGTGCAGTTCACTTAATTTATAAGAAGATAGTGAGATTTAAATTTAGAAATGTTGTGATGAGCCGTGAAGTTCCATCTCTCTCGTAGGGGCACTGCTCTTTCAGGTGATCAATAGTCCAGCCCTGATGACTGCTTACTGTGCTGAGATGGCTTCACTGCTAATCACTGTGGTTGCCAAATCTTTACTCCAAGAGCAGAAATTTTCAAACAAGTGAGCACTGGTGCAGAATACCTATGGCTTCTGTTATATAAATTATTTGAACTTTTGACTGTTTTTGTCTCACTTGCATTTGCTATTTTCACTACAAAGCAGAATGCTGTCTTGATTGTTTTTTTTTTTTCTTTTTTTAATGACAGGACTCATGAATTGCTCTCCTGCTGCAAATGCTTGTTTCTCTGCTAACATGCTGACATGTAAAAAGGGTGTATCCATAAATATTTCCATGAGGAAGTTAAAATGATGAATTAAATGTTAGGTGACTGGTCTTTGATAGGACCAGATTTTGCTCCTTGTATCCAGGCCCTCTGCAGGGTACCAAGGGATGCTCTTCAGGATAGCAGAACATTTATGCAGATGTGGAAAGGATTAAAATGGCTCTTTAGTCACATAAATTGCAAATTACATAGAAAGCTTACAGTACAGATATATCATTAATCCAATCATAACTTTAATTTAAGAATACATTTCTACCAAAACAAAGCTTAAGAGTAAAATTCTATTTGCGTTACAGAAATTGGTTGTTAAAAGAAAAAAGAATCTTGCTGTTTTTACTATTTCTTGATTTTATTTTTGTAAATATGGAGAATATCAATTATGAAAAAAATTAAAGATATATGTACATATATCTTTAAAAGTTTTGCATACCTATATTGTTTATTCCCTACATGAACATTCTGAGTTCTGGTATTGTTTTCAGATTGATTGATTCAGGTGTAATTCATTTTCAAATGAGAGCCTATTAGTTTGTCTCCCCACCTCATAAATTTTTTTTTCATAAAATCTTAATATTCGTGTGTGGCCTAATGCTTTGGACTTTACAGATTTTATTTTTAAATGCAAGACTTTTTAACAAAATAGTGTTTGTCATCAGTTTGGTACTAAACATTTACAATTACTGTGTAATTATAAACAAAACTATTTAAAGCTTTTCATATAATTATGTAGCAAAAAAAAAAAAAAAGCTAAGTTTGTTCACCATGATGGCATCTTAGAATTACACAAAACTATTACTAGGGCTCAAAACATAAAATTGCTTTAATGTGTTTATTCTGAGGACAGATGTCTGGTTCTAGAGCATGTTTTGTACTAAAAATGCTTACACTGTTGGGGGAGGGGCATTGATGAGTGTGCAAGAGAAAGGGCCCAGGCACACGCAGTCAGCCTAGCCACTTCAGGTCACGGGTCTCAGTCTTTGTTTGGGTCAGGTCTCCAAGCTGATTTTTTTTTTCCTGACAAAAACCATAGGGAGAGTTTACTTTTTGCCAAATGTCAGAACAGGTACACATTTTTTAATGTAATGCTTTTTAAATAGCAAAATGTATAACATGAGAAGTACCCACACATAAAAATACTTGAGATCAAGGTTATCTTCAGTGACTATCATCTGCATATCTCTGTAAGTTCACGTGTGTCTTTCACCATCCCTGTCATATTACCAACAGAGGCAATAAAAGCTTCAGTAAATTTGCCATGGCTAAATCCTTTCACATATTATTTCATTCAGTGTTTTAGTTTTTTTTCACAAAACTAAAATATACTTGAAGATTTTTTTTTTCCAGCAAGAGTAATTGTTCATGGAAAGAGTGTTGTAATGGCACATTTCGGGCAAGGGAAGATGCGCAAGTGTTTACTACACTAATGTTTACAACTGTACTCAGCTGCTTTATTTATTTAATTAACTGTGTTAGTTGTATGCTGTGGCATTGTGAGTGTGCGGCCTTCATCATACTTTTTAAAAGTTTTAGTGAGTGAAATTAAATTCACTCAACAAAAACATTGGAAGCCTTTTATGTAATCTCTTCTGAACAGTTCTTAAACAAGGTATACTACTTTTTTTTTTTCTCAAAGATCTAAGTGAGTTATTTATTTTTTCTTTGATGATAAGAAGTTTTAGTCACCTTGTTTCTGCCCTGCTTTGGTGTTCAGGTATGTTGATGTTAAGGAGGACTATTGGTTGGAAACCTGTAATTTTGACATACAAATAGGAGCAAGTTGACCTAGTAGAATAAATTTTGGAATTAAAAAAGGAAAATGGCGTTGGGAAAATTTATAATTGTTTACAAAGTATGCCTTTGTAAAACGAAATCAACTTTTAGAATTTATGTGGCTCTGAATGTTAAATTGTATATTTAATAGGAAATATTTGCCTGCCATCTCCGGGCTTTTTATTGTTGTTGTTACCTTAAACTTTTAATAATATGGTTTATATTGAATGCTGAGATGTTTTGATAAGAGTTTATCGAATTTGATAATGTAATGATACATGTTTTAAAATGTGAACCATTTATCATATATCTTAATAACTGAATTGTGTTTTTTTATATAACAGATGATGAATAGGGTTAAATGATGGCTTACCATTTAATTGATATAAACTTGAGTGTATTTCTGAACCCTTTTATGGCTTCCATTTTTATAATCATAGCAATAATTTTTATTTCATAGGAATTTAGTGAAGTTAAGTTTTCATTTCCATTTACTTCATTTGCTTAACTGATTTCACTTTCTTTGTACCATGCTCTGAGGCAGAATAGATAAGTTGGAACTGTCACATGTGGGTTTCTCGGAGCACTCTTGGCATCTTCGTCTCTGTGCTGCCTGTTTGGAAAGTGTCATTTCCTGTGGACCATTTCTTTGACAGCTTTGCCCCGGCTCAGTAATTGGTGCTTATGCAGCTTTTGGCTGATTTTTAAGATTCTTTTCCATTTTAAATTACGTGGCTAGGGGTGCGGAATGTGCACACGAGTACAGGTGCTGGTTAGGGCCAAAAGAAGGCAGGAGAGCCCCAGGAACTGGAGGTCCTGGCCTCACCTCATGTGGCCACTGAGAAGTCACAGAGCAGCAAGCACTCTGACCTCTCCAGCCTCAGGTCAGCCTGAAGACCGAGCAAGAACAGCAAAAGGACTCTGTTAGTAAAGTGTGGTGACAAGAGCAGGCTTCCCACCGCCTAAACGGTGACAGCTTTCTATAGTGCACTTAAAGGAGAGCTACTTTGTGTTTGCTCACTTTTGCTTTTGTCATTGTTTTGAGATAGGGGTCTCATGTACTCCAGGCTGTTCTCAAAAATCACTGTGAAAGCCAAGGATGCCCTTGAACTTCTGGTCCTCTAGTCCCCTACTCCTGAGTGCTGGGATTACACTGTGTGCTGCCACACCTGCTTTATTTAGAGCTGGGATCAAAGCTGGGCACTGTATGTTAGGCAAGCCAAGCACCAATGACTGAGCGACATCTACCCTTTAAACTGAGATTTCAAAGCTATGTTTAAAAGTGTCCCTTCACAAGCAAGCTGTATAAGTTACTTTCAGTTTGATTTTTCACAGTTATCTTGTCCCAAGGTCACCAAGTAGTCCACAGTTAAACCTCGGTGTGTAAACTATGATGTAAGGTGTTTGAGTCATCAAGGGCTGATGTCCCTACTTAATTCAGGGCTTTACATTTTTATCTTTGTGGCTGGTGGGATTTTGGTGGTGGTAGTGTTATTTTGTTCATTTGCTTGTTTGGTTGGTGTTTGGTTGCTTTGTTAGTGCTGGTTTTGTTTTTGAGATTAGGATCTCCCTGTGTAGATCAGACAGGCCATGAACTCACAGAGATCCACCTGCCTCAGCCATCTGAGGTTGGGATTAAAGGTGCATGCTACCACATCATACTGCTTTTTTCTCTTCTAAGTGTTGCATAGGAGATTCGTTAGGATTGGATTTTTCTTAACCTTGATTTTGCATTTTTGGAAATGGGGCTTTTAGTTCTGCCTCTCAGCTTTCCAAATGCTGGGTCAAGGATTGTGATAGCACACCCATCTTTATGTGTATCTGCTTCTGTGCAAGGAGCACAGAAGAGGGGATTGGATCCCGTGAGACTGAAGCCAGAGGCTCGTGAGCTACTATGTGGCTTCAAGGAATTGACCTCAGTCCCCAGGGAAGAGCAGCCAGTCTCTTCCCTGCCTGGCTCTCCCAACAGTTCCTTCGATTGGTTCTAAATATTTGAGTTTTAAAATGTTTTGTTGTTGTTTTGAGGTGATCTCATGCAGCCCAGGCTGGCCTTGAACTCACCATGTAACTGAAGATGATCTTGAACTCCTGACCTTCCTGCCTCTGAGTGCTGGGGTCACAGGCGTGAACCCCATGTCTGGTTAATGCAGTGCTAGAGACGGACACCAGGGCCTGGGGAAGCACCGACCAGCTGAGCCACACCACTGTCCCTAAGATGTGTGATTGCTTGGCTGCGAAGGGAACTTTGCCTCCTTAGCGAGTCTGCCAGCCAATGGGAAGACATGGAGATGAAAAGTGAAACCGGCATCAGCTCAGATGACAGCCCTTCTCTGGAAGAAAGCACCCACCAAGTTCAAAGAAAATAAAGAGTTTGGAACAAAGTAGAGAAAGCAAAGTTTGACTGAAACAAGTGTTTGAAGTGTACAAGGAACAGCTTAATTAACAAACATGGAAGAAGAAAAAGTACAGCTGTTGTACATATAGGAAGTATATTTGTATCTAAAGGCATATTCAATGTAACTATTAAAATTTTATTTCAGGTTATGAAATAGAAATTATTGTCTGGTGAAAAATGTCTGGTGATACCAAGCCAGAAATTTTCCCCAAAGAAAATAGTGTCAGTAGTTGGGAATAAGTTTAGAGTGAAACAAATGCATGGCCAAAGTTCTGTGCTGGTGAGAGCAGAGGCCTCACAGGCTGCCTTGCGGCTCCGCGGCCAGTAGCCAGTGTACACAGGGTGTAGAGATGGGCTCTTTGCAGCCAACATGCTTTCAGGCAAATGTGGATCATGTCCTAACAGTCATTAGGGTTTCTATTGAATCCCTGGGCTGCCAGGCAGAGCCTTAACAGCCTTCCTAAGCTTTTGTTTTGGTAGTTCTTCATAAACCCACAGGAGGCTGATGGCACAGCCAGCGGTAGCCCTGGCACCAACAGCGGCACTGGCTCCTCTATAACCCTTGCACCGGGCACGAGTAAGCTGCTCAGCAGAGTCGACAGTTGTCTCATCACAGTCAAGCTGTAGAGCATTGCCAAGCTGACTGGGAATGTCCCCTGCGCTGCTCCTGCCCCTTCCTGGGCAACCGTGCTCATCTGGCACACATCATGCAGCGTGTAGGTAGGCCTTTGTCCGCCTAGGTGCTGTGTGTAGTGTGTGTGTGTGTGTGTGTGTGTGTGTGTGTGTGTGTGTGTTTAGCCTCTTGGGCTACTCAGTGCTTCCGTTGTGGAGTAAGCCAGACTCCATCTTTGTACTCATGTATGGTAGACATTGAATGCGTCTATTTTTTTTTAAAGTGATGATGCTATGAATGTTCCTGTTGTGTAGAGTCATTTTCATCTCATGTTTTTAGCACTGGAATTGTGGCTGTGCCATTTAGAAACGCTCTGCCACCACACAGCATTGCTGTTTCTCCACACCCTTGCACTCCCTCACACACATTCTGGTGGGTGCATCTTTCAGACTAGATTTCTTATCTCCAGGATGTGCCCTCTGAGTGACTTTCAGACCTTCCCTGCTCTAGAACTGGGAAAGAGGAGTAAAGTTAGTCTAGGCCACGTTCCTCCACAAAGTTAGACTGTTCTGAGACCAGTGCACGCGAGCGGTTCAGTGAGGGTCCTGCTCGCTGATGAGGCTGCCTGCAAAATGTGCTGTATGACGTCAGTCTCTCACAAGTGAGGGTCATTACAACAGTGGGATGCTGTGCAGTTGGCATTTTATTACTGTTTCCACATCTTTTACTTTTGAGGTAACTTTGAAATTGTGGGTTAAAGTCTTTTTTTTTTTTTTTTAATTAATTTATTCATATTACATCTCAGTTGTTAGCCCATCCCATGTATCCTCCCATTCCTCCCTTCCTCCCTCTTCCCCCCTACTCCCCTCCCCTCCCCTATGTCTGTGTTTGAGGGGGACCTCCTCCCCCTGTATATGCTCATAGGGTATCAAGTCTCTCCTTGGTGACCTATTATGTTTCCTCTGAGTGCCACCAGGCATCTCCATCCAAGGGACATGTTCAAATACGGGGCACCAGAGTTTGTGTGAAAGTTAGATCTCCTTAAATATTTGGTTGTAGTTCTGTTGTTTCCACTGCCTATGCAGCTATACAAGGTTGCCTCGCCCCCAAGTGGTCCCTGTTTACAGGTTAAAGGGCAGTGTAGCCCTGAGGACAGAGCTTAGTCGTGCAGACAGCCCTTTTCAAGTATGTGTGAGGCCCTAAGGCAGGTCCCCACTGCACGGCCAGCAACTAAAATACAGGCTGCTTGTTCTTTCCTATGCAGTTGTGCTTTTAAATTTTTTAATGAAAAATTTCAGACAGAAATCATGAAACAAAACCACAGTTGGTTCATGGACACTCTATATGCTTGCCACCGATGTTTAGAACCTTGAGTTGTTTTGAAGCAATTCTGAGAAAGCGAAGTTTTTAACTGGTCATTATTTCAGTGTAAGGATTTCTAAACATCACCACGTTCTATTTTTCCATTTAATATCAGTAGTTTTTTTTACTGTTAGTAACTAGTCAGTATATAAAGCCCAGTATCTTTTCTTGTTATTTCTGTTTTTTGAGACATGTTTTCTCCGTGTAGCCTAGGCTACCCTAGAACTTACTCTGCTGGTCTCTACTCGGGGACCCGTTGGCCTCCTGAGTGCTTGGATTAAGGGTGTGGGTCACCACTGCTCGGCAAGCCTTGTTCTTTTACAGAACATTCATGTCCATGTGGAAATAGGATCCATGCATTCCATACGTCTTTGCAAGTCTCTTCACCTAATACTTGCAGAGTTAATTTATTTGAGTAATCTGCCATGACTTTAATTTTTTCATCAAAATTTGCAATTTCAAATTTTTACGGTGAAATTTTGATGTAAATTTTAGTAAAAAAATATATATCCTAACATGAACATACTTTGAAAGTTAATGAAATATGACATGAGAAGCTAGCATAATTAGGTTAGCAGACTTGAAGCACCCAATGTAATATAGCCAGAAAATATAATTGACTCTTGATCTTTAAAAAAGTTATTACTGTATGTGTGCGTGATGTATATGTGTGTGTGGGGGTGTGTGCATGCCATGGTGTGTCCATGCCGGTCAGAGGACAGCTTTTTAGAGCTTGTTCTTTCCTTGCAGCTTTCCATGGGTCCCAGAGATCGCTCTCGGGTCCTGAGGCTTCTGCAGAGCTCACCTTCACTAAGCACCATCTCACTGGCCCAGAGACTCCCAGATCTCAATAATCAGTTTTCAAATAGATGAAGGAGGCATTTTGGTAAAGGTTCTAAGTGTCCAATTAGCATAAGGAAAGACATTTAACATCATTAATAGAATATAAATAAGCTGCAGAGAAGCTACTGCCTACAAGCACTGATTGCTCTTGCCAGAATTGGGCAGTGGCTGAGTTTGTAGTTCACAGCTTTGCACATATGACACCCTGGGTTTGATTCTGCACTGGGGTGAGGGTGGGGAGCCAAATGGTGCTGAGTCTGCAGAGAAGTGAGCTGTTGGATATTGTGGATGGGATTGCAAACTGTCACACTGGCTTCAGCAAAAAAGATGGGTTTTCCCTGACTGCATTAAACACAGAATTAGCATGTGATCTAAGAATTCTAGGTATACTCAAAAGAATGGAAAACACCTGCTCATATTAAAACATAGAAAATATTAGAAGCATAGTAGCTAAAAAGAAGCAATGCAAGTACTGACTGGCTGATGACAGGATGTACACCTATGTAGTTCAATGGTACTTGTCAACAAGAAGGAATAAAATATAGAAGATCCTAATTTTAAAAAGTGTTCTTTGAAAAACATCCTTAGCCTTTAGAAAAATGCAAAATAAAAGTACTCTTGAGGTTTTTTACTCCAGATCAAATGTCTATCATAAAGAAAATCTGCAATAAGTGTTGGTGAAGATCGGGGCACATAAGAGCTCTTATTCACTGTGGGTGGGAGGGTAAACCCTGGCAGCCATTTTGGACATCCGTACAGAGGTTCCTTTAAAAAGTAAAAATAGAACTACTGTATGAGCTGTGTATGCATCCCAGGCATATACACAGGACTCTGTTCTACACAGTGTTATTCCCTCTCTGTTTACAGTAACAAGTTAATGGAAGCAGCCTAGACACATTGGACACATCACAGATGAATGATGGACACATCACACATGAATGATGCACACTCAAATTTTATTCAGCTAAATAAAAGTGCATCTGCAGGGAAACGGACGGATCTAGAAAATATTAAATGAGGTAGCCTAGGCTCAGAAAGAACATTTAAGAATCATTTGGTTCTAAATGAGACCTCTGTTTTGGTGATCATTTTATTCATTCTGTAGAAGTCATAAAATAACAATCCACCCAGAAGTTGGGACCTTGATGCAGTTTCTGCTGCCACAACCGGTTGGCTCTGCGTTTCTCACAGGCTGTTAGCAGCTCTTCCACCGCTCCAGCCTTCTGACTCCTAAAGAGCAGCGCATGGCTAGGCTTGGGCGATGGCTGCAGGGTTTGAGACAGACTCTTGCTTTGTGGCCCCAGCTGACAATGAATTTTCCATCTTCTTGCCTTGCTTTTTAAAATTATTGAGTTATAAGAGACTTTTAAAAATACATTCTGGGATGAAGTCCTTTATTCCAGATATATTTTGTGCATAACTTTTGCATCTAATGGTGTGTGTGTGTGTGTGTGTGTGTGTGTGTGTGTGTGTGTGTGTGTGCGCGCGCGCGCGCGTGCACGTGCTGGGATGTCTACATTTTCTTAATCTCCTTCCTGCCCTCCTCTTGACTCCTTCACTCCTCTTCCTTCCTCCCCCCATACCACACGCCCTTCTCCCGGCCAGAGACTGGTAAGGATCAATTGATAAGTTTTGTGTTGTATCTTTAGAGATTTTTGCCTAATTGAAAGTCACTGAGATTTCCTCCTGCTTTTCTATGTATTCATAGTTCAGAGTTTTATGGTTCAATTTGAGTTTGATGTGGTGTAGGGGACTAGATTCCAGTTCCGTTTGATCAGGCTGCCCCGCCCCCATCTAGTTATATTGATACCTTTGTCTGTAGGCCAGTGGCCCTTTATGTTTTGTGGTTTTGTTAAGTGAGTACAGAACTGTCTTCATGCCCTCCTACAGCTGGAGTGTGGTAGTGCGCACTGCACAGTGTCTTACAGTAAGGGGCACGTGACACCAGATACCAGTGATGCTGGTCTGGAAGCCCTGCTTTAAAGATATACATTAATTTGAGTGACACTTATAATTTTAGGAATAAAGAAAATATTTCCCAGAACCATAATATATATTACTTGCTTAGATCTTTAAATTTTCCCAGTGGACTTTATGATTTATTGTGTAAGTATTGCACTATCTAATTTTTTTTTTACATTGTGAATTTATTTTAATTTCATGTGAAATATTTTGTGACTAGTATATAGAAATAAAATAGATTTTTTTTGGTCCAATTATCTTGAATCCTGTGATTTTGCTAAACACCTTTATAAATTCTAATCTTAAATGAATCCTTTACAATATACTACATACATCATTATGACATTTGTGAATGAAGATAGTTTCTTTCTTTTTAATCCATATGAACTTGTGTTTTATTGTCTTATTTTACTAGGTAGTATAATGTTGAAAACAAGTGGCAAAGGTGTCTGGTCATTTACCCAAATTTAAAGAGAAAATGTCTATTTTCACTGCTAAGTGTGATAAGTGCTGTGGACTCCATTTTTTCTAGTTAATGAAGGATTTTTTTTTAATCTGGGTGAGTTTTTAATGTCTACTTAGATTATTATTTATCTGGTCTTCCCCCCTCGCCCCCCCTGCCTGAGACAGGGTTTCTCTGTGTAGCCTTGGTTGTCCTGAACTCGCTTTGTAGACCAGCTAGCCTGGAACTCACAGCGATCTACCTGCCTCTGCCTCCCAAGTGCTGGGATTAAAGGCGTGAGCCACCATGCCCAGCTTGGTCTTTTTAAATATATACCACTGATTTACTTTTTTGGATATTTTTTTTTTTGTATCTTGTATCAGTTTGCAAACATTTTATTATGATAACTCACCCACTTAAAAGTGTACAATTTTGACAGTTTTTAATATTTTCTTGAGGCTGTACAGTGATCACTACTATTAAATCTCTGAATATTTTCTCTAAAAAAAAATGCTCTCTATAAACTGTCACTCCATTGCCTTTTCTTCTGTACCTAACAATGGCTAAAGCATTGTCTCCGCAGATCCCATCCATGATGTACATTTCATATGAGTGAAATCATAAATACATGGTATTTTGTGATTAGCATTTTGCTTAGTATAATGATTCCAAGGCTTACTATATACTGTTGCAACTGTAAGTACCTCACTCCTTCTTATGACTAAATTATATTCATGATAAAGATATACAGTGCTCATGTGGGCATCAGTTGATTGATGGTCTGGGTTTTATTTTGGTATTTAGTACATCAGTGTTCTGCCTGCACGTATGTCTGTGCGAGGGTGTTGCATCCCCTAGAACTGGAGTGACAGACACGTGTGAGCTGCCCTGTGGATACTGGGACTCGAACCCCGGTCCTCTGAAAGAGCAGCCCATGCTCTTTACTGCTGAGTCATCTCTTGAGCTCCCGTGTTCAAATTTTAAAGGACAAATTGTGACACATGACGAAACAGTTTTAGTGAGCTGCAGACATGAGCCTTTTCACATGGAAGAGCCAGAGGCCGGGAACGAACCACGCATCCTTCATCCCTGGACTTGCTGCGGCACTGTAGGGTCTTCCTGAAGAACTTAGTACTGGCCTATCAGTTTCAGAGGTCATAGGTTGTGAAATATCCTGCACAAACCCATGAAAGTCCTTCCCGACAATCTCCATGTTATAAAATCAACCTGTAAAGTTGTGGGCTCTGGTATCGATTGCTCTGGAGTATTTCCTGGCACGTGTTTTAAGAAGGAAACTGAAGGTGAACTAATCTGTCAGTGACGCAGAAATAGCCGTGCGTGCTTGCCCTCCTCATGGGGTAGCACGGACCACGGCAGCAGTGCGTGCAAAGACTGCTGAAGAGCTGACGGAGTTCTGTGAGGGAGACGAGAATCTGGATTTACAAAGCAGTTGGTGGCAGTCAGAGGGACAAGTGGCAAAGTGCTCCTTTGGGCCCAAAATACCATGTTGAAGAGGCTGAACTCAAAACAAGATCTCGGAAGATTCAAGCAGTTAGCACTATGGCTCTCCCTGGCCTTGGAATTGTGACAAGCGCAAGGCTTGGGAGTTGGGAACACAGATGATGGTTTTTAAACATGAAAAAGATGCAATTTTTACTCTAGTTCTTTGAGGCT
This sequence comes from Acomys minous, assembly GCF_964271855.1. Classification (NCBI taxonomy): domain Eukaryota; kingdom Metazoa; phylum Chordata; class Mammalia; order Rodentia; family Muridae; genus Acomys; species Acomys minous. The sequence continues at coordinate 15,340,595 of NC_140499.1, read as the reverse complement.
CTACAGAGAATCTGGTGGGTGATATACAAAGCACAGTAGGTAGTGGTGTCAGTACTTACGTTTTCAAAGGGACGTTTTTCCTGGTGGAGGGCAGCAGAAACAAGTTGGGCAAACATCACATTATTTGAAGATGCATCTCTAGACTCCATCATACGCTTTTAAGAACGTTGCTGAAGTGTCTGAAGCTACTCCATGGGCACTGACAGAAAATGAGTTAAGACCAGTGAAGTAATGTCTAAACTTTATGAGGTGCACCAAGAACACAGAACATACTGGATTAGATATTAAGGATAGAGTTCTTGCTGCAAAAAACCATGCTGGAAGCTGGGGCTGTGGATCTTCACCTAGGGACATGCTGGGCTACCAGACTGTTGCTGCTGCAGCCTCCCAGTCAGGCCAACATGCAGGACCTGCCAGAGGGTCCGAGCCTCCAGGTGGGAATAATGACAGCAACGATGGCCAAAAGACCGGAAAGGCTTCCTTACTATAGATTAGGGTTGTGTTTGTAGAGCAGCAGTGGCCTGTGTTATTATCTGTAAGCTGTGTTTTCATCTGGATTTTCTGCTGACTGATAGGCGTACTGTTTTAAACAACAAAACCTCAGCCCTTGTTTAACACCTTCCCCCTTCTCCCCACCCCTGGTTCCTGGTCCATGCTAACTTTTGGTTTTCTAAGAGTTTACTACTTTAGATCTAAACAGGGCAACCTCCAAACATTTGTCTTTCTGTGATTGGCTTACTTCACAGCATGATGCCCACAAGGTGCCTTCATGGCATGGCATGCATGGCGTGCATGGCAAGATTTCTTTCCTGTTCAAGGCTGAATAGTGCTCCACAGTATGTAGGTACACGTACTACCTTTTGCTTAGTTCTGCATCTGTGGATGAAAGGGGATTTTCAACTTGGCTATTTCTATGATTCTAGGTGTATATGTGCCTCTTTGAGACCCCTGCTTTGAGATAGACCCCGAAGTGAGATTGCTAGAGTTTTAAAGTTTTTGAGCAATTGATGTATGTTTCTATAGTGGCTTCACCACCACGTTATATGTCTTTACCACCAGTACACAAGGGTACCCACTTTTCCAGTGTCTTGGACTCTTATGGACACTTCCCCCTACCCTCTTTTCAATGTAGATATGCAAAGGGTGTGAGATAGTATCTTAAATAATGATGTGCATATGTGTGTAACTGTGTAGGGTTTTTATAGGTACCATGGGTGTCAAGGCCAAGGGACTTGGTTTCCCTGGAGCTTTATTTCCAGGTAGTTCTGAGCCAGGTGACATGAGTACTGGGAATCAAACTTGGGCCCTCTAGAAGGGCAGCAAGTGCTCTTAGCCACTGAGCCATTGCTTCCGTCCCACATTGTGGTTTTGATTTGCGTTTCTTCAATGAACACATTTTCATATCTATTAGCTGTTTGCACATAATCTTTGGAGATGTCCAAGCCCTTTGCCTTTTTAAAATTCTGTTGTTTTTCCTTGTAAATTTGTAGTGTGTGTGTGTGTGTGTGTGTGTGTGTGTGTGTGTGTGTGTATAAATTTGTAGTGTATATGTATATTCTAGTATTAACTCCTTAACAGATACATGATTTATAGTTTTTTTTCATTCTGATGGTGTGTGTGTGTGTGTGTGTGCGCGCGCGCACACACACACACGTGAAGGCCGGAGGTTAATGTTGGATGCCTTACTCAGTCATTTTCCTACTTTGTTTTTTTGAGACAGGGTCTCTTACTGAACCTGGACCTCCGCAATTGGCTAGGCTGGCTGTCCACCAAGCTCCAAGGACACTCCTGCCTTTGCTCTCCCTCATGCTGGGATTCTAGGTCTGTGTTGTTATGCCCAATGGCCATGCATATTTTCTTTCATCTGCTTCATTCTGCAATGTTGGAGGTTTATGGTTTATATCCTTAGTCAATTTAACTTTGACATATGGTGTAAAGCAAGGTCCTAAATTCATCGTCTTGCATGTGAGTATCAGCTCTCCCCACACCACTAGTTAAACGAGCTGCCATTTCCCTTGAGTGCACTTGGCATCCCACTTGAGGACCACTGACCATCTACAGGAGGGTTTACTATCGGTCCTGATGCATTGTGCTATGATTGTCTTCATGCTAGTACCATTTCCATTGCTGTAACGCTATAATAAGACTTTTAAATCAAGAATTGGAGTCCTCTTGTTGTTTCTTCTAAAAAAAAAAATGTTTCCACGACCAAAAACCAATTCCTTCTCCACTGTGCTTGTAGCATCTGCTGTTGATCCTGGCCTGCGTCTACATCTGAAAGGTCCCACCAGGACCAATGCACTTGTCAAAGCTGACTCCCAGCAGCAGCTCCAAAGCTGGTGGGACATGGTGTATCATTCACAAATGTGTGGCTATTTCCTGGTCTGGCCAGCCTGGGACACAGTTTATTATTCACAAGCCTGTGGCCATTTCCTGGTCTCGCCAGCCTGGGACACAGTTTATCATTCACAAGCCTGTGGCCATTTCCTGGTCTGGCCAGCCTGGGACACAGTTTATTATTCACAAGCCTGTGGCCATTTCCTGGTCTGGCCAGCCTGGGACACAGTTTATCATTCACAAGCCTGTGGCCATTTCCTGGTCTGTCAGGGTTAATGGGCAATGCCTGGGAAGGGATCCTATGTAAGGAGTGGATCCTGGGCAGGCAGTGGAAAATGTATCACAAATTCAAGATGGCCACGTGCATCACAGCCTGCATTCCAGAAGTGTGGTGTGTTCAAACGCTACAGGGTTCTCATGAAACAGGGTTCTCATGAAACATGCATTTTATTCTTGTGATGGTTTTGTAAATGTGCTTTTCTTCATTTTCATACGGTTTCTTGGGGGATGGGGTGGCTTTGGCTATCTGTGTAACGCAGGTCCTCCTGTCCCTGTCAAGCAGTGCTCTGATGGAGTCTGACAGGTATATCATACCAAACTCAGCCTTTCTGTTTGGATTGGTCATTGTTAATGTATAGAAATAGGACCAATGTTTAAATTTTTGTATCTTGCACCTTCTAAAAGTCTGTGTTATAGTGCATGTATATGGGTGCATGGGTGCTACGTGACACAGAGGACAACCTCAGTTCTCTCCACTGTCTCAATCCTGGGATTGAGCCTCATTTTCCAGGCTTGGTAGCGTGCTCCTTTACCTGCTGGTCATAGCTTGTATTTCTTTTTTCCCTGAGTTCATTGTACTAATGGGGTGTATGTATATGTGTGACTATAGTTTTGTTTTGTTTTGTTTTGTTTTTTTTAAAGAACATGCTCTGCCACCATGTGGTTGCTGGGAATTGAACTCAGGACCTCTGGAAGAGCAGTCAGTGCACTTAACCCCTGAACCATGTCTCCAGTCCCAGATTATAAGATATTTAGAGTTCCTCAGTAATATGTTAACTATTATCTGTGCACAGAGATAATATTCCTCCTCATCTGGATGCCATGGTTAGGCGTTAAGACCTTGAAAAGCATGGGTAGAAGTCAACACCTTTCTCTTCTTGATCTTGGAGGAAGATCTGGCCTTCATCCTTGAATCTGATGCCAGCTAGGTTTTTATACACAGCCTTCTTATTGGGGTGTGATAGTTTTCTTCCATTCATCTCTCTCTCTTTTTTAAACACAGTCAAGTGGTGAGATGTTTATACTTCCTTCTGCCATCAATTGAAAGAATTGTTTTCTGTCTTGTGCTAATGTGCTCGTTCATGATTTTATCATGGTGAACCATTTTTTCCTTCCTAGACTAATTTCCACTTAGGAGTTGTATGCCACCCTTCACTGTGCTGTTGGATGCAGCTTCTAGTTTCTCCTTCAGAGTTTTGTATCAGTAACGATCAGAAAACAGTCAGTCTCCCTGTGCTCTTTGCTGGGCTGGGAAACACTCCTTTATTTTTGAATGAGTGTAAAGGTGACTGGCATTAATTCTTTCATTGATGTTTGGGAGATTTCAATCGTCTATCTGGTCTCACTTTTTCTTTATGGAGATATTTTGGTTTCTGATTTAATGTCCTCAATTGATCTTATTCAAATTTCACATATCTTTGTGGTCTTGTGTTGGTAGTATGTCCATTTTTTTAGTTGAGTATTCTTTTTTAAGATTTAAAAATTTTTATTATTTATACAGCATTCTACTCTCATGTGTAGCCTGCATGCCAGAAGAAGGCGCCAGATCTCATTATAAATGGCTGTGAGCCACTATGTGGTTGCTGGGGATTGAACTCAGGACCTTCGGAAGAACAGGCAGTGTTCTTAACCTCTGAGCCATCTCTCCAGCTGTTTAGTTGAGTTCTTTATATTTTCTGGTCACTACAACTCTGTCAGGTATAATTTCTACTGTCTTGGGATTTGTTGTTGCTGCTGTTTTTACTTCTGTGGTCTTAGATACAGAACCTGGGACCTTGTACATGCTAGGTAAGCACTCGATCACATTCCCAGCTCACCGTTGGAAATTTTTTTCCTTTTCTTTAAAATAGACTTGGGAGGGGGGCAGGCATAGTGGTGCACACCTTTAATCCCAGCACTCAGGAGGCAGAGGCAGGCGGACCTCTGTGAGTTCGAAGGTAACCTAGTCTACAGAGAGAGAATTCCAGGACTACACAGAGAGATGCAGTCTCATAATTTGTTTTCTTCTCTCACATCACATATCCTCAGTACAGTTTCCCTCGATTCCTCCCAGTTACTTTTGACCTCCCCTTCCATCCAGAACCATCTCTTTTCTGTCTGAAACTAGAAAACCAACAGGCTTCTAAGGGATAACAATGACACAAATATATATTATATAATAAAATAAAAACTAACACATTGAAATTTGGTAAAACAGAAGAAAATAGCCCAAGAAAAATCACCAGAAACAAAGACCCACTTATTCACACACCCAGAAATTCCATAAAATTGCTAAACGTGAAACCGCCATATACATATATATATACACATATATATACATATACATACATATACATATATGTGTGTGTGTGTGTGTGTGTGTGTGTGTATGTTCACCCACCCTTTGTTGGCCATCTACTGCCGCTGGGCCCTCAGCCTATCCTAAAGGGGAGGTGTGTCAGCCCGGCTTGGCGGTGCACTCAGGAGGCAGAGGCAGGCAGGTCTTTATGAGTTTGAGGCTAGCCTTGTCTACAAAGTGAGTCTAAGACAGCTAGGGGCTACTTCACAGAGAAACCCTGTCTCAAAAAAAAAAAAAAAAAACAACCAAAAAAGGATCGTAGTTTCTTCAGTGAGACTCCTTTGGAGACAAATGAATTTTCATCTGCTAGGGTTATCAATTGGAGATGGCTTCTGGGTTAGGGATGGGTCATGTGTCCATTTCTTTCAGCTCTAGGACCCCATCCGGTGTGGACCCATGTAGGTCCTGTGCTGCTGCCTCAGTCTCTGTGAGTTCAGATGTGTATCAATCCTGTTGATTTGGGAGGCCTTAGTTTTTTGGTGTCCTCCATGCCCTCTGGTTCTTACACTCTGTCAGCTAGCTCTTCCACAGGGTTGCCTGATCCTCGAGGGGAGGGACATGGTGGAAACATGCGATTAAGGGCTGAGTGTACCAAGGTCTATCACTGTTTGCACATTGCCTGGTTGTCATCCTTACTCCACATCCTCCACAACATGAGTTGTCACTTGCTTTTATTGACTTTAGACATTCTGACAGGAGTAAGATTGTAAAAGTAATTTTAGTCTTCCGGCTCAATTGTCATCTGGGAGGCTCACTACCTCCCTCTGCTAACTAGGCCTAGTCCAGAAGCACCTAGTCTCTGTACACTCTAACCTAGGCTTGGAATGGTTCAGCCTCTGAGACTTACTGCTTAATGAGCTCATCCTTGTTTTTTTCTGAGCTCTGGGCGGGCTGGTTCAACTCAGCTGTTCTGGCTCAAACTCTTCTCCCAGCTGACTTATTTAATCTGGCTTCTCTCTCTTGGCCCTGAATTGCTTTGCTTGGCTTCAAACTTAACTCTCAGCAATCTGCTCTAGTCTTCTGGCTTCTTCCCATTTTCTGGCCTTTTCCATCATCAGCTGAATTCTCTCTATGCAACCCATCTCTCTATTACTGTCCTGGTGAAACTACTTGCTCACTCTGAAAAGGTGCCCCTTATGTACCTTCTTTTTCCACTCACTGCTCATGAGAGTTGTGAGTATCCTCTTCTGTCAAATCTTCTCTGATTAGTAATCTTTTCTGCCACTTAATTAGACATCACTTTGAAACATGAGTCCTTCCTTTTACAAACTAACTTTATCTTTGTTTGGGATTAAAGGCAGGTATCACCATGCCTAGATCTAGGCTTTTCTTTACTGGATACTTGCTCTATACCAGGCTGGCCTTGAACTCAGATCTGTTTGCCTTTGTCTCCTGGATATAGGCATGTTTGTATTCCAGCCAGATCACACTGACCTAGAAAGTTTTGGATGTGATCTCTTGCCACAACAGCCATGTTTGGAAGTAACATTCCTCTATATAAGGTGAAATCTCAAAGTACTGTTGATCTGCATTTCACTGATGACTAAGGACACTGAACATATTTTAAAATGTTTCTCAGTTATCTGACTTTCTTCTTTGGAGAATTCAGTTTTATTTCTGTACGTTTTAAAATTGGGTTTTCTTGATGTCTAGTTTTTTGAATTCTTTATAGATTTCCGATGTGTAGCTGATGAAAATCTTTTCCCATTCTGTAGTTGGTGCTTTGTCCAAATGGTGTCCTTTGCCATATAGAAGCTTTTCAGTTTATTGAGTTCCAATTTATTAAATGTTGATCTTTAGTGCCTTAGCTAATGGTGTTCTGTTCATAAAGTCTTCTCTGTGCCAAGGTATTCAAGGCTATTTCCCTACTTCTCTTCTATCAAGTTTAGTGTATCTGCTTTGTGTTGAAGTCTTTGGTAATCTGGACTTGAGTTTTGTGCGGGGTGATAAGTATGGATCTATTTGGAGTCTTCTATATGCAGCTATCCAGTTGGCAAGCACTATTTGTTGAAGGTGCCTCCTCCTCCTCCTCCTCCTCTTTTTCCTTCTTCCTCCTTTTCCTCCTCGTCTTCCTGTTGGGCATGGGCCTCCTTTGATGGCATGGGCCTTAAATTAGGCCAGTGATTGGCCACTCCCACAAATACTATGCCTTTATTGCACCCACACATCTTGCAGGCAGGATAGATTATAGGTGGAAAGTTTGGTGCCTGAGTTCCTATTCTACCATTGGAAGTTGCCTGGTTACAGATGATGGGGAGTCCAGGCTTTGTATTCTCCATTACTAGGGGTGCTTGCTAGGGCCACCCTCACAGAATCTGATGGCTTCTTCTGCACCAGGTCTCCACATTTGCCCCATACTCTTGCCCTCTATTTCTCCCTCCCCACCTGATCTCTCCTGTTCCCATTCCCACTGGTCTCCAGTCCACCTGCAAAATCCATTCTAGTTCCCCTTCCCAGGGGATCCACGCACCCCCCCTTGAGCCCTCATTACTTGGCCTCTCTGGATTTGTGGGTTGTAGTATGATTATCCTTTACTTAACAGCTAGTGTTCACTTACAAGTGAGTACATACCATGTTTCTCTTTCTGGGTCTAGCATTTTTTTTCTAGTTTCATCCACTTGCCTGCAACTTTCATGATGTCATTTTTTTTTTTAAACAGCTAATACTCCACTGTGTAAATGTACCATGCTTCCTTTATACATTCACCTGTTGAGGGACATCTACATTGTTTCCAGTTTCTGGTTATTATAAATAAAGCCGCTATGAAAATTGTTGAGCAGGTATCTTTGTGGTAGAATTGGAGCATCCTTTGGATATATGCCTAGGAGTGGTATAGCTGGGTCTTGAGGTAGATTGATTCCCAATTTTCTGAGAAACTGCCACAATGATTTCCATAGTGGTTCTACAAGTTTGCACTCCCCCCAGCAATGGCGAAGTGTTCCCCTTGCTCCACATCCTCGCCAACATAAGCTGTCACTTGTGTTTTTGATCTTAGCCATTCTGACAGGTGTAAGATGAAATCTCAAAGTAGTTTTTGATTTGCATTTCCCTGATGGCTAAGGATGTTGAACGCTTCTTTAATCATTTCTCGGGCACTTGAGATTCCTCTATTGAGAATTCTGTTTAGATATGTACCTACTTTTTTTCTTTTTTTTTAAACCTGGGTTATTTGGTACTATATTGAAGAGCTATGGAGAGAGTAGGCAGCCTTATCCTGTTGCTGATTTTAGTAAAATTACTTTGTTCCTCTCCATTTAATTTGATGTTGGCTATTGGCTTGGTATAAAGTGCCTTTACCATGTTGAGGTGTGCTCCTTGTATCCCTACTTTCTCTGCAACTTTTATTATGAAGGGGTGTTGGGTTTTGTCAAAGGCTTTTTTTCAGCATACAATGAAATGGCCATGTGGTTTCTTCAGTTTGTCTATGTAGTAGGTTACATTGATTTTAATATGTTGAACCATCCCTGTATCTGAGATGAAGCCTACTTAATTGTGGTAGATGCTTGTTTTGATGCGTTTTTAGATTTGGTTTGTATTTCATTTAATATTTTTGCATGTGTGTTCATGAGGGAAATTGCTCTGTAATTCTTTCTTCATTGAAGATTTGTTTGATTTGGTTATCGGGGTAACTGTGGCCTGATAAAACAAATTTGGCAATTCTCCTTCTGTTTTGTGAAATAATGAGTGTTGGCATTAGTTCATCTTTGAAAGTCTGGTAGAATTCTGTGCTGAAGCTATCTGGCCCTGAGCTTGGGCCTTGGCTGTCCTGGACTCCTTTGTAGACCAGGCTGGCCTCAAACTCACAGAGATCTGCTTGTCTCTGCCTCCTGTGAGTGCTGGGATTACAGATGTGCACCACCACGCCTGGCTTGTTGGGTGACTTTTAATGACTGCTTCCATTTCACTAGAGATTACAGACTTAAATTGCTTATCTGATCTTGATTTAACCTTGGTAAGTTGCATATATCAAGAAAATTATCCCGTGTGTGTGTGTGTGTGTGTGTGTGTGTGTGTGTGTGTGTGTTTCCATATGAAGTTGAGAATTGTCCTTTCAAGATCTGTGAAGAATTGCATTGGATTTTTGCACGGGACTGCATTGAATTGCTTTGACAGCAATTTTTACTATATTAATCCTACCAATCCATAAGCATGGGAGATCTTTCCATCTTCTGGTATCTTCTTCAATTTCTTTCTGCAATATCTTGAAATTTTTATCATACACTTTTCTTGGTTAGAGTTACCCCAATGTATTCTATATTACTTGAGGCTATTGTGAAAGTTACTGCTTCCCAGATTTCTCAGTTTGTTTGTCATTTTTATGTAGGGCTACTTATTTTTTGCTAGTTAATTTTGTGCCCAGGTATTTTGCTGAAACTGTTTTGTTAGCTCTAGGAGTTTCCCAGTGGAATATTTACGGTCCTTTACGTATGCTGTTATATCAGCTGCAAATAAAGATACCTTGACTTCTTCCTTTCCAATTTGTATATCCATGACCTCCTTCAGTTGTCTTACTACTCTAGCTAAGACTTCAAGTACTATATTTAGTAGGTATGGAGAGAGTGGACAACCTTGTCTTGTGCCTGATTTTTGTGGAATTGCTTTGTATTTCTCTTCATTTAATTCAATGGCCATGTGTTTTCTGGAAACTGCCTTGTCTTCTACTTTGCTTGAGACAAAGTCTCTGTCATTTGCTCTTATACGTACCAGTCTACCTAGCTTCCATGCTTTTAGAGATTCTGCTGTCTCTGCTTCCACCTGACCCATAGGAACACTTGGATTATAGACAGCTAGCTACCACTTTAATATGGATTCTGGTGATCTCAACTGAGACAGTCACATTTAAACAGTACTCAAAGAACCGCCTCCCCAATCACATAGTTACTCTTGTAAAAGCACTATTTTATGGTAGGCATGGTAGTGCATACCCTTAATCTCAGCACTCAGGAGGCAGAGCAGATGAGTTCTAAGGTCAGCCTGGTCTACATAAGTTCCAGACCAGCCAGGCTACAGAGTAAGACTCCATCTCAAAAAGCATTCCCTCCTCCATACAGCCAGTGAAAGCCAAGGTATTCCTGCATGATAATGGAGAGTAATTTTGGAAACCAATCTGAAGTGGGCTTGGCACTGCTGGCTGTGAGGAGAAGACAAAGGATGAATTCAAATAACGGAGAAGAAACTCAAATATAGAGGTTTATTTGATAAATTTCATAAACTTTAGAAATTCAAGCTGTGCAGTAAGTAATGAAGAAAACTGTGGACAGATGACTTTAGACAGCTACACTAAACACTGCTGCAATGTCTCTAGCTACTCCTCACTCCTTGTAAGGGCCTTGCAGTCCCCACCACAAATATATCACCAGCAATGGTTCATTTTTGTACACTATCATTCAAGTTGTTTTGCACCAAATAGCACTTTAATAACACATTAATCTTAAGAAAAAGATTCCTTGTAAGATAAATAACAATGTCTATAAAAGGAAGCCAAAATTAATACAAGATATATCTCATTGGTTGGTTAATTTATACCTGCTTATATTATACTCCAAACTGATTTCTACAGGGTAACAAACATAGAAGACTCCTTTTCCCTCAGGCTCCAAACTTATTTGGAAGGTTTTTTGTTCTTAGTTGTAAAATTTGTAGTAGCTTTAACCCCTGCCCAACATGTCTCAAGCTTCTCAGAGCAGTTCAGTTCCAGACTGTTCTGCGATGGAAGTAACCTCGGTGCTAACGCCAATGATAGGCTAAACCACAGGGCTTTCCATAGCATGATTTGTCTCAGTTACAGTCTCAGGGGATTGCTGGGGTGTGGGTCAACCCTGGGAGCTTTTCTACATTCCAGAGTTTTAGACCCAAAGAAAAGGTAGAAGCCACAGGCTCTCTCTCTCCACCCCACAGCAAACACTGGCTCACAGCTGACTGTCCTGGGTGAGCCTGCTCTGCTAAGCTGAGTGGGGGTGGCTGGCAACTGTCCCCACTAACTTGGTGCTTGTCAGTATCTTTGGGGTCTACAACCCTGACATGAGACAAACACGTGCATTGTACTCTCCTTCAACAAAGGAAGCTGGTTCTCAACATGGGACTGCCCGAACAATGTGAAGGAACTATGCAAGAGGCGCTCTTCTGGCATTTGTAGTAAAGTTTTATCATATGAATAACAGTACCAGAAAACTACAAAAACAAAACCTCCACTGCATTATTACTTAACTAAATGCAAGAAAATTATGTTTCTAAAAGTATAAAATACTTGCTGGAGAGATAGCTCAGGGTTATAGATCAATGGCTGCTTTTTCAGAGGACCTGGGTTCAATTCCGAGCTCCTAAATGGCAAATAAGAACTGTCTGTAACTCCAGTTCCAGGGGATCTGACACCCTCACACAGACACATGCAGTCAAAACACCAGTGCATATAAAATAAAAACAATTTATTAAAGGGGTATAAAATACTCTTCCTTTGAAAATAGCATTCTGAGCTACAAAGCAGAATGAGCATCCCAGTGGCTGTCTGACTTGCTTACTGTGAGGCAGGGGAGTGGGATCTAGGTCTTCAAACATGCTAGCCAAACAATCTAGTCCTGGGCTATGCCCCATCCCTATTATGTGGAATATAGGCTGGGGGTGTAGGCTCGTGCTGGCATCTGAGCACCTCTTTAGCATGCATGTGGTGGTGAGTTTGACCCTCAGCACCACTTCAAAATAGTAAAACGAAGTCTTAACTAAATAAAAATGGTGAATGCTCAACATTACCACCAACCAGTGCTAGGCTACATGTAGGCCAGCCAAGCGCTAGTCTTCTCTTGGTGACTTTGTAGTCCTTTGTCAATAATCAGTTTAGTGCATGGTGCATCAACACCGTAAGGCAGAGGGAAAGTATGCCTACTCAGGGTTATTTCATTGCATGTATGCTAAGACCTTTTCCTATCAACTACCCTACTGAATGTGTATGTAATATTTCATCTCTAGAACATGAATAGTCTACTATCCCTCTAAGGTATTTCTAGAATAACAGGTCATCATAAATATAATCCTGAAATGTCTAAGCTAAAAGGGCTGTTTGAGAAAATTAATATTCAGCTAACATGGATAATATCCTTGCATTGGTGAAACAGATAAGCACACAGTTAATCTGCAACACGTAGACAGTCTTCCCCTCACTCTGGTTCTTGCCTTACCAGCAAAGGAACAGAAGTCCACTCACGTGAGGAGGAAGCAGTGGGGAACTGCACAGCACATCTTTGAGCAATTACTATCTTCTCAAGGAACCTGACAAAACCTCACTATGCTGTTTTCAATGACCTTAGGTGTGTATACAATCACATGCTTAGAACTAGGTGGTAGTAGTTCTTTAATAATCATTCACAGCTCTTAAAACATTACTTCTAGGGCTGGAGAGATGGCTCAGTGGTTAAGAGCACCGTCTGCTCTTCCAGAGGTCCTGAGTTCAATTCCCAGCAACCACACGGTGGCTCACAGCCATCTATAATGAGATGTGGTTCCTTCGTCTGGTGTGCAGGCACACATGTAGGCAGAGCACTGTATATGTAATAAATAAATAAATCTTGAATTACTTCTAAGCTGGATGCAATGTCGCATGCCTGTAATCCTAGTACTCTGAAGGCAGAGGCAGGCAAATCTCTGTGAGTTCAAACCCAGCCTGGTCTACAAAGCTACCGTCCAGGACGGCTAAGGCTACACAGAAAAACTCCATCTCAGAAAAAAAATACAAACAAAAAGCAGCAACAATATTACTTCTACATAAAACATATGATATTGAGTCTCAGGGACAGACCACTCAGAAACTAAAATTTGAGGTTCAAGGAATTACTAATGTGTGTCTGATTAATCAACCATAGCATATTAACTTACTGCTGATAAAGTTCATTTTTGCTGACAAAATCTTAGCATTTTAGACTTTGTTTCATTTTCATTCACCAACCATAACTGACAAGATACCTTACAATGGGACTATAAGCAAAATTCACTTTATTGTGGCAGTCTGCTTTAAATTAGATAACATATGATAACCTAAAAAAACAGGATTTTTAACAAAATTCCTTTATTCTAAAGGCTGGTTTACAGAAAGGCAAGAGTATTTCTAAGTGGGCTATAGAAAGACTTTATGGCTTATGTTTTAATTTGTCTAATTAAATATATTTGCAATATTTAAATACTGTCCAAAATTGTTTTTTATTGACACAATTGAACTTTACAACATTGCCATAAAACTATGAACAGAGTCTCTGGAGAGGGAGAAGGATGGTAACAGAGGTTGGGGAATTAGGGAGTGTGGTGGGATTTAAATGTATTAGCCAGGCTGAAGCATGCAAAAGGTAAGGCAGATACAGTAAATTAATATGATAATGTGGGTATCTAATTTTCCCACTACAGATTTCACATACTTGGCCACAAAAATATTAGCAAATACCAATTTGACATCTAGTGAATGGCCCCGACTCTGACGTGGACATGAGATGTAGAGTCAGCTTCACTGGTTGAGTTACAGTATTGTAAAAGAAGGTCGGTGTCAGACAAGCTCCCTACCCCCCTGTAGAGGACGGTGGTTACAAATGTGCTCTCCTATTTGCTCTGTGACTTAAAAAGCACTACTGGATTAACAACACAGGTCACTAAAGGACCAAAATTCCTTAATATTCACATTAACTTTCCCCATGAAAAGCTTCAAATATAATCTAATAAAAAAAATAGAGTTTTCAAGGCAAATCTTTAGCAATAATTTACAGAAGCAGATTTAAACAGAAGAGTCCCGAACCACACTCATTCTAAAACTACACACAACCAGGAGGAACCCCTTCCTCTACTTGATATTAAAGTATAGTGGCCTCAGCAAAGGCTGCAGTGCCACCAGGAGTCCCATGAGCAGAAGGGACAAACCAGACAAAGAGACTGGTAGTATCTCTTTATTTCCATAATTCAATATATTCACATTCAAATTAAAGAGAAAGGAGAAGGGTTTATGTAACTGCCTGTTTCCCGTGGACTCTGAGAAGGTCTCAACTCCTCCAGAGATTTCAGAAAGTAACTGGCCTTTTACAGGATGATGACTCCAAAGCTGAGGACAGATGAAGGTACATGTTTCCACAAAGTCCCACTATCTCTTTAACAAGTGGATGAATCCATTGGGGAGAGAGTCAGGATGCTCCTGTCGTTGGTATAGAAAGGATCCGATGCATTCCACAACCTGAAAGTAACAAGAAAGAACAGCCTGGCTCACTGTAAGCAATATGCAGCTGAAAAAAACAAAACAGCTGGGGTAGGGTGGGGTAGGGGTGGGGGGATTGGCAGAAGCTGCAGTGCACGCCTTTAATCCCAGCACTTGGGAGGCAGAGGCAGGTAGGTCTTTGTGAGTTTGAGGCCAGCCTGGTCTACAAAGTGAGTTCCAGGACAGCCAGGGCTACACAGAGAAACCCTATCTTGAAAACAGAACTCCAAAACAGAAACAAAATAAAAAACCAAAACTGAGACCTAAAATGTAGGACCAAAATACAATGTACACACCGCCCACCCCCCCACATACATACAACACCCAAACAGCAAAAGTTTAAAAAATGTTCAGTTTTAGTGAAAAATAAGTAAATTCATATTTTGATATTATAGGAAAAGTTATCTACCAAAAGCCTTGGAACAAAATAGTAAACATTCACACTGGTCACAGAGCAGCTGACTTATTAGCCTTACTGTCATAAATGGTTAGCATCTGAGGGTATTAAAGACACTTGTAGATTCTTCACTAGTTTAAAAACGTAACTACGGCCTTGACAGACAAGGCCTTAAGCTAAGCAATTCAACATACACGTCACTTCTAGCTGCCACTTTGAATTAGCTTGAATTAACTTATGATGAAGTAACAACTTTACACAGCCTGCCATGCTTAAAACACATGCCCTTAGCCCAAGGACAGCATCAAATTACTCAGCAACTTTACAAAAACTGAAAGCGGGTAATTTAAACACATAGCACACAGCTCCTGTCGGAGTCTCTTTCTTCCCAGGAGATAACAGCTAGAAGCCCTGACTCATTTGTGTCTAGCATCTTTTTTCCCAGTGACTCTGTGTATGTAACTTAAGCTTAAGCCAGGGGCCAAAACCCTGCAATTACAGAAAGTTAAGAACTGGCTGGAGGAGTTGTCTAGTCTTCATGGTTTTCAGAGAAGCCTGGGACCCTCCACCTGGATTTCAGGAAGGGCTTGTTTACACCCCTCAAGCACAGAGAACCCGATCTGGCAGGTATTACGCAGCCAACATTTATAAAGTAAATGAATAAAAGTGAGAGTATGACTTATTCTTGCTGAGTATGGGGAAATGATATTCTTTTAATTTCAACTACCTACATCCTAATAGAGTTAACTGTCCAGTTCTAATAGCAAGAATCCACATTTGTTTTCCTCTTTCCAAACACTGCTTACGGAGAAAATATTTAGCAGACAATCTATCCTTTTTCATCTTTTCAAAACAGACATGTCTTCATGTTAAATACCACTTTGAAAGAATATTAAACACCTGAAATGTCTATTAGCTAGTAATTTCTTCCTTCCTCCCATCTTCCCTTCCCAGGGCCGCCAACATGTTAGGGAAGTGCTTTACCACTGAACTACATACCCCTATCACCTTTTCACTTGTGAATTTTGAGACGGGGTCACTCTAAGTTATCTAGGCAGGCCTTGAACTTGCAACTCTTCCGCCTCAGCTTCCCAAGTGCTGAGGCTACCAGTGTATATTATGGAGATGGCTAGGACTAACTGTCAGCTTGACAGTCTAGAACCACCAAGGAGATGGCCTGTGGACATGTCTGTAGGTTATCCTGATTACATTAATTGATGGAAGTCCCAAACTGTATATGGGATCATAGCCTTCAGCAGGGGATCCTGGGTTGTATAAAATGGAAATGTGAGAGAGGAGAGAGAGACAGAGAGACAGAGAGAGAGAGAGAGAGAGGGAGAGGGAGAGAGAGAATATCAAGAGCAGGCATTTATCTGTTTGCTGACTATGATTTCCCTGCCATGATGGACTGTGTCCTTGACTACAAGGCAGGATAAGCAGTTTCTTACTTAAATTGCTTTTGTCAGAGGTTCTGTCACATTAACAGGAAATGAAACTAAGACACTCACAATGCCAAGCCTTTTTAATTTTATTTTTGGATAGTCTCATTAATGCTCTAAATAAGATCCTCTTGTCTTAACCCACCTCCCAAGTCCCTGCAATTACCTACCAGCAGGCAACTCATTTATAACTGCAAAATACAGGCAGAACGTCAGGCACTGCTGAAATGTAGCTCCTTAGGATAGAATGTGGCATGTCCTTTTACAGAGCACCACGATGCTCCCCTGGGAACTGAGTTTGCTAGTTTGCTGTAGGATAACTGCCTTAACATCAGCTTAAAAAGGCACCAAGCTCCTGTGTCTAGATAGTAAGAACTTAGCAGGCAGGCCCATGCGCCACATGGAGGTTTTCTGTCTCCAGAAGTGCTCAGTGTTGTTAATGGTAAAGCAGCCATGCACTAGAGGGCTCAGCCTTGCCCTATTCCTTCAAACTGGACATGAAACACAAATGTAGAATAGAGGCTGTCCCACATCAAACCATAAATGCTAAAACTATTTCATATGTATATGTAGAAACTATGACGTTAGAGGTTTACAGAATGCGGATGGGCTACAGCGATTTTTACATAGCCCTTTGAAAAACACCAACCAGCTCTGTACTGTATGAACATCTGCATTTTTGCATTGCTTAGCCAAGAGGAGGAGAGAATGACCACAGTAACCAGTGGCATAACCCGAGATGCTGATGGCACTGGAAGCCATTTGCTGCCTGCCAAACAAAGAATTAATCACTAATTAATTGCTAAAGCAAACATTTTATTAGGAAAACCACCTGAGAAAAAGAATATAGCATAATTCTGAGTAAACAGAAATATTGACAGTTATAGCCACCTTTAAAAACACATGCTGAAATAAATCCAATAACTCCAGGCAGATCCCAAGGGGACAGTTAAAAAAAATAGTGGTACAAAGAACAGGGACATAGAACCTATACAACTGATTGCAAGAAAGCAAGAGTATACAGAAAACAGGAAAAAAGGCAGCTCGCTTAAAATTAATTCTAGTCTTTTTAATCACTGGCAAGTATGTGTATGGCTACTGAAGACAATTTCCTATTAAATTAAAAACTATTGTACTATACTAATCTAAATTCCATTTTGGTCCCAAGCAATAACAAATGTCAACAGGAATGCCCTTCTGAAATATCTTTTAGGGGGCTGGAGAGATGGCTCAGAGGTTAAGAGCACTAGCTGCTCTTCCAGAGGTCCTGAGTTCAATTCCCAGCAACCACATGGTGGCTCACAATCATCTACAATGAAATCTGGTGTCCTTGTCTGGTGTACAGATGTACATGCAGGCAGAACACTGTATGCATAATAATAAATAAATAAATCTTAGGAAATATCTTTTGGTAAAACTATTATCTAGGAACATGGCAGAACTATCTTATGATTATTTAGAATGCAGGTTACATCATTTGCCTATTATAGCAATCCGTCTATGTAGGCTGAAATTACTGCTATATTATGGAACAATTTTGGATCATATGCTATATTCAAGTCAGGATAAATGAGGGCTAAAGCCATAGGCAGTGTAGTCACAAAGTCACAGCAAAGCCAAAGGTAATATGAGTTGAGACCATGTTCACAAGAAACTACATTTTATGTTATGTCAATGATATCATGCCTGATATTTTTCAAAATATAAAGCTAACCAAATATTAAAAGTAATTTTACCTACAAGGGATGGGATAACCATTGAGATGTAACAAGAATAAATTAATAAAAAATGATCTAAAAATAATAAATAAATAAATTTTTCAAAAAAAGTAATTTTACCAAAAGGCAAGTGGACTGCTTCACCACTTCATTTCTTTTCTTAAATTTATTTTTATTTTTTATTTTTTGGCTTTTCGAGACAGAGTTTCTCTATGTGGCCCTGCTGGCCTCAAACTCCCAGAGCTGCGTCTGCCTCTGCCTCCTGAGTGCTGGGATTAAAGGCCTGCGGTCACCATGCTCGGCTTTCATCATTTCTTATCCCTCTGGTATCTCCAGGCTCTAAGCCTTTGACTTAGAAAGTCTAAGTGTTCCCTTGGCACACTAGGGAGAATGGGCATTAGCACCTCTCTGTGACAACTGCTGCTCTGACTCAGGGAAGAAGTTGAGACCAAGTGCAGAGGCTATTTCACACTCTAGTACCTAATAATCACCTCCATCTTGGGCAAACATACAAAGAAATAAAAAAAGAATTTTAAATGCTGTTTATACCAAAATAGGATTTGGGGCTATGATCCATAAACACAAGCTCCAATAAGTGTAATTAAGAAATAGACTTGAGAATGGGCAAAACCAGAGATTCTTCTGATTCATAATTAACCAAAGTTAATATTAGTAGCATTGTTAAAAGCTGTTCTAACATATACTTTTAAATGGACGATAAATGCCAAATAAAGAAAACTTAAAATCAAAGCTCATTACAGACGTCTCAGAAAGGAGCACGGAATGGAGGAAGCGCTCCTGTGCAGCCCTGAATGCTGGCTAGCTTTAGAGAACACAGGTAAAGAGCAAGGAAAGCAAAGATGTCTGGCATTGAGTGTGAAGATTATTTTTGTAGTGACAAAAAGGAGTAGGAGAAACAACAGGAGTAAATACCAAACACCTAGCAGAAAATAATATAGGAGCCAGGCAGTGGTGGCACATGCCTTTAATCCCAGCACTTGGGCAGGTCTCTGAGTTCGAGACCATTCTGATCTACAGTGTGAGTTCTAGAACAACCAGGGCTTAACAGAGAAACCCTGTCTTTGAAAAACAAAACAAGCCGGGCATGGTGGCGCACGCCTTTAATCCCAGCACTCGGGAGGTTGAGGCAGGTGGATCGCCGTGAGTTCGAGTCCAGGACAGCCAAGGCTACACAGAGAAACCCTGCCTCAAAAAAACAAAAAACAAACAAACAAACAAACAAAAAAACCAAAACAAGAAAAAAAGAAAAACAAAACAAAAAAGACAGACATAAAGAAAGAAAGTAACACAGGAATATAGGTAAAATAAAAACGAAAAACACTCATACGTAAGGAAGAGTGTCACATACACACTCCTAGTCACTGCGTCTTACAACGACTGAACGGGAGGGGTGTTATCTCCTCAATGCCTTCTCTTCCTTTGAGTGCAAGACTACCAAGTGACAACTGCAGCCCAAGGGTGGTGCTGATGGAAGCAGGCGTCCTGCTTCACTCGGCACACTACAGCGGCAGCTTCCTTCTGCCCCTTTATAGGACACGCATCTGCAGCCCATCTGCATGGTGAAATGTCACACCTGCTGATATGGCTGGGACTACACCTTCCTAAGACTCGTTCCAGCATTCTTCCAACAGATGCGCATGGGGTCTCTCCTTCTGGGAAACAGCACATGGAGTCCAAGCACTTGACACTTGAATGTGCCTCAGCAAGCTGCAGAAGAAGAGCAAGTTAGCTACTCACAGATCTGGACTTCACAAAACATTAAGAAATCAAAACAAGTGTTGTAAAACTGAAAGTGATTGATACAAACATACACAGTTTACTACAATGTAGAACGTACAATCATATATAAATATGTAAAAGCCTTGAATTCTAGTGAGAAGCTGAGGTAAACGATGGTATAAAAATGAGTAGACAGGTGTTTATGTCTGCAAAGGTTTATTATTTTGCTACTTAGTAATTTGCTGTGGTCAAGTTGGCATATGTCAGCTTTGCTTAGGTGAAATGTTCCTGCAATTATGATTAAAAACACATGCCCAGCAACTGAGAACAGTGGAGTAGAAAACCTGAAAACTGGGAAACAATAACCTGGCAGGACCTGTATTGCTCGGTAAGCATAAGAATAACAATATATTAAGAACTTTAGTAGCGTTTCTTATGTGCCAAAACCAAACAGCCAGCAAACAGCTACTCGGTCCTCGTTTACTTGAAGTGCTGAACAACTGTAAGGTGCCACCTGTGCTCATTATCAACTTATCTCTTCTTAATAGTGAAAGGCGGCACATGCATAAAAATTTGTGAAGCAAGTTTGTAATGCTATTAAGGCTTAAAGTTGAATTTATCAAATTTCTAAGATTTATACTGATTCAGGCATAAATAGGCTCAGTAAGATAATTCATTCCCATACTATTAACAACTTTATTAAAATGAGGGTAAATGGTCTCATCACATGGCTGAATGACTCCCAACCCTAGGTTTTGCTAGTCATGAGTTTTCTTGTTTTGTTTGTTTTTCCTTTTTTGAGACAGGCTCTCACTATGCAGTTGGAGGACTTGAACTCAGTGAATAAGCCGGACAAAGATTCATCTCCCTCCGCCTTCTGACTGCAAGTTTAAAAAACTTTACATCCTGTACATCCTGTACAGTAAATGTTTAGAAGGCACAGAGGAAGAATGAAATAAATTTGGTAACATTCACAGCTTTTCAAGGTTGGGAATCACCATGTGCCATGTGAGGCATGGTAACAGAGGACACTGTGCAAACTCACAATGAACAGGGACAGATGTGAAATGTGCGTGACCTGATATTCTGAAATCGAGCAGACAGTGAGGTCCTACAGCAGCCGCCTATGGAGTCCTTGCCCTTCCAAGCAGCGGGAGGTGGAATGGGGTTTCTTGTTTGGCTGGTACCTGGCTGCACCTAAACCCTGGGCTCTGCTAAGCACTGAGAAGGCAAACCTCACACTCCTTAATGAAACATCCTTGGTTTAGGACGTAGTTTAATGCACCCCTGCTTTAATGTGTTCTATGAGGCTTATACAAACATTTCATTTTTAAAAGGAGAGGGGCTTCTATGGCTAAATATGTATCTTGGGAAACACTAAGACTTTTAGACTGTTTGGAATGTGCGTAAGTCTCACCTGGTGGACTTCACACCATCATTCTACAACCCACTGAAGTGTTTCACACAATGTATTTTGATCATGTTCTTTTTCTCCCCCGCCTCCTCAAAGATTCTTCCCACCTCCCTACCCGCCCAACCTCATGTTCTCTCTCCATTCCTCCCTCCCTCTCTCTCTCAAAGACACACCCAGCAAAACCCTGGTAAAACAAAACAAAACAGGGCAAAAAATGCACACACACACACACACACACACACACACACACACACACACACACACAGAATCCATTTTGTTTTGGACAATTACTTTAAAAACTGTTTTCCTTACCCAACCCAAGGTACCAAGAACCAGGAACCACTCACTAAACAGAAGGAACAGAAATATAAAACAAAGGAATCTGGGTGATGCTGGGGTAGGCAACTGCTTCTCATCAATTCCTAGTTTGGGCTTTGCTGACGGGTGGATGCTCCCATATACGCTCCACACCAGCCAACGGGACACTGTGGCTCATGCCTGTGGGCCTGGCTCAGGTTAAATACTGCTCTCTCACTCCAACTGGGAGGAGCCTGTCTGGGATCTGCTTACTGCTCTGGAGCACCTCTTGAATGGTAAAAGCCCTGAAAGTGAACCGAGGAAGGCACAGGGCAGTTCTCAGGCGCAACCCAGACTCCTCCAGTGCAGTGAGGGTTAGGTCAGAGCAGCAGCAGGAGTCAGTCAGTGAGACAGAGGCTCAATGCTAACCTGGAAGACTCTGTCACTGGGCATGACTGCTGCGGGGCTGGGAAAGACAGAGTTAAGAAAAGCTTTAGAGCAATTTGACAAAGTAACTCTGTAACAGTTAAATCTAGTAAGTTTTTTTTTTTAAAATCGGGGAATATTTTCTATATTTCTTTATATTTTAAATAATTAATTTTTACCACAAATATAACAGTATTGGTCCTTGAAGGACAGAATATTTAAAAACAACATCAACACCACCACAAAACCTTATCTTTTAGCATTCATTCAGGAAGTATTGAGCTATCTGAATAACTAGAGGGGAAGGCTCTTGTCTGGAACTTCTACGTTTACTGTCTTGTACTTTGCTTGTAGCTGCTGTTCAGCCAACTGACAAGCACTCCCTGAAAGTCACATCCACAAGCCACCTGCATGTTCATGTCCATCCTGAGTCCGTGTCTGCTTCCAGGCAGCAGTCTTATATCACACAAACCTATGGACAAAGGCTAAATCCTAGACACTCCAAAGGGTAAGCATGTCAAAACTGCTACATATAATGTCCTTTTTCCCATCATCTAATGAAGTTTTTTTTAAAGTACCTCCCATTCCCCCCCCCCCAAAGAACAAAAAGTAACAAGAAAAGATCAGGGCATTGTAAATGGTGAATCTGCAAAGCAATGCACAGAAACCCCCTCTCCTGACCTCTGGCAAACCACCGTGCTCCACCACTTTCCTAAGGCACATCATCTATCTCAGTATTCAAGAGTAAGAACCCAGAGACAGACCTCACAGCCACAGCAGCCCGTGTAATGGGGGTGGGAACAGAGTTTCATTTCATTCAAAGTAACAAGAGGGAGGCATAAAGTTTTCAGAACATATGAAAGCCACACAAATGAATGGTGTGAGATGCCATCTGGCTGTACAACTAGCTTTGAATGTAGCAGACAGTTTCATCAGTAATTAGCAGGCCTCACTCTCCACTGCACCTATCCCCCAAGTTCCTAGGCACATCCCCTCCCACCCCATGGAGACTCAGCATGGCTAAGGCTGGCTAGTGAAAAACAGCCATCTTTACAGACCTAGATTTTTTAAATAAATTCTGATGTACTGCTCTTATTTCCATATCAGTGAATGGATGCTGAGTTTTTGTTAGTTACTAATAGATACCTTAAATCTCATGTTAGAAAACTGTTTCTTAAAACTTTAAATGAGACTTGTCATATCACCTTAACTGTATTAGGCTTCACCTTGCCTAGACGTAAAGTCAGCTTTTAGAGAAATGCTTTCCTTTTGATGTGAAATCAAGGATCATAATCATTGCTGACTTTCAATTTTTGTTACAAATCACAAATTCTCTAGAGAAAGCAAGAGCTTTGTCTCCTCACGCAGCAGTTAGGGATGGTTCAGGTAGCTGGCCATCTTAGTCCAGAACTCCTGGATCCAGGACCTGTTTCCCGTTCATGGTTTCTCCATCACTGTTCTATTCTCCTTCCCCCTATGTGAAGCACACAACTCCATAGTGATAAAACACTGAAACACATTTACAAACATAAATGAAATACCTCCATGTTGGTTTGGGAGCTTTCTGGAGAGGTATTCTATTCATGTTGTCGCATTTCAACACAAAAACAAACGTAATAAACACTATACTGAGTGGAGCTGAGAGAGGGCTCAGTCAAAGAGCTTGCTGTGCAAGCCTGAGGAGTCCGGAAGCCACACAGGAGCCCAGGGTGTGGCAGCCTGTCTGTAACTCCAGCATTTGGAGTGGAGACGAGGGTCCTTTTCCTAGAGTAAGCTGGCTGTAAGGCAACTGAAACAAGGCACACCAGATTAAACTGAGAGACCCCGCTTCAAGTGATAAAGTGGGGAGAGGCTGAGGATGACTCCCAGGATTGGCCTGGGGCCTCCACACACAAACATGCCTAAGCACTCCCATACATGTGCATACATACTCCACATATGCACACACACCACACGTATGCAAAAATAAAACTAAATGAAAAATTACATTGGCTATATAAACACTTTATAACTGACTTATTCCTAGTTTCAAAGGCAGCTGGAGCCCTTTTATATAAATGATATATTTATTCAACTGGCTCCTAACCATATATGACTGGGAATTTACAGTCTAGTTAAGGAAGAGCATCAGTATTTGTGAAACATTAAGACTCCCCAATATAATGGAAGGAAAAGTTAATGCCATAGGCGAAAAGGAGAAACCTCACTTATAAATTCCAGGGTTGCCTGTACCCCAGCTGACCCTAAACTCCTTCCTAGTCCTTCTGACTCCTACATCATGAGTGCTAAGATGGAACTGACATGCCACCATGCGCAGTTCACGCACGGCGGGGTGAGCCTATGCTTTATGCAGGCTAGGCAAGCACTCTACCAACTAAGCTACACCCCTGCATACCTACGCTGAATCTTTTGAAACTTACCATGTCAAAAGGAAAATCCAGAATTCATTTAAATTTCTTATGAATTACTACTATTGCTATTAATAATAATAACTGAGAACAAATTAACTGCCCTCATTAAAGGCAATTCACTAAAGGAATCTAACCTTAAAATAGGTCTCACAGAATAATTCATATTTTCAAATTATTATACATGTTCTACAATCTGATTTCTAGTAAAGGTGAAAAACTTATAGTTTTCAAGTGGCCTTGTCTTCAAATATCTCTATTTGCTTATTCCAGATGAGACAACAGCAGCTTTTTAAATAGAAACCACCATAAAACAACAATTACAGCCCAGGGAAACAGTTATCAGTGGTGGGACTTAATAATGACTACAAATCAAAATGCTGTGCATATCCAAATCATATCTAGAAGCAGCTTGGTTTTATTCCCCAAATAATAGTTTTAGATTTACTTATTCTACGTGAGTGAGCATTTGCCTGCGGAAGGTTGTGAGTCACCATGTGGGTGCTGGGAACCAGGCCTGGGTCCTCTGCAAAAACAGGAAGTGTTCTTAACCACTGGGCCATCTCTCCAGCCTCAGCAATTAACATTTTTATATAAATACAAGTATAAAAATGTATGAAAAAATAAATCTGTTAAGTACCAGTTAGTGAAAAACTATTCACTAATCTGAGCACTCTTACTCATTTGATTATTCAACTCAAAGAGAGGAGGACTTCAGTAACTCAATGTCTACATTAAAATGTATGAAATATACACAACTACAAAGGGGATAACAATTTCAAAATGGTAATGCATGAATACTTTCCAAAGAAGTAGAAAAGAAAGGGATAACTTTTTAAATGTAAGACAGCGGGCTGTGAAAATACCTTAGTATGAGAGAACACCAGGTGAAATATGGTTTAAACTGTGAATCCAAAGACACAAGATGAGAAATTCAAGGGTAAACAAAAATAAGGGATACAAACAAGGAAAAGAACTAAACCAAAACAATACAGGAGGAAGAGTGAAGACCAAGCACAGTGGAATGGGATGTGCTGTGATTCCCCATGGCAGCCCCGAGATGAGAACGCAGTGGAGGTGTCCCCAGCAAGGCCCAGCCAAGTACTACCTAGTGCACGCAACCACTGTCCTGCTGGCTGCAAGCCTCAGCTAGCAGGTGCCTACTGTCCTCCCCTCTGTGCTGGCTTTCAGCAAATTCATATGCTGAGCCGACTGAACCCTTATCTTCTTCCATCTAGAAGGACAGAAAAGCAGTAAGTCTCATATTCAGAACAATACTCCCACAGTATATAGTTTAAAATCAAAGCAGTAAGCAAGTTGGGTCTACAATCTGTGAGGCACAGACAAAAGTTAGCACAACAGCACAGTTACTGTCACAGGACAGAAAGAGCCAAGGAGCTTCTTGGAGCATACAGCAAAGCGTGCCATATGAAGCCACAAGTGCAAGGCTCTCGGAAGCACACGGTGTGGTAAGAAGCAGTTTCCTTCAGTTACGTTCTATTCCCTCTCTAAGATTCAGGGCCGTCAAGGCTCAGCGCTTGTTCTCTCACCCTTACGCTCTCATCTCGGCGCACTGCTGCACTTTACCTGCGCTGCAGAGCAGAGGCTCGTGTGGCCTATCAACAGCGCACGTGAAAGGGGGTCATGATTTAATTTACTTGTTGCTAAAATTAACTTGAAATATTTCTTTAGGGAAGGTCAACTTAAAAAATCTTATTATTATGTGTATGAGTGTTTTGCCTGCATGCATGTGTGAGCCTGGTGCCTGTGGAGGCCAGAGGAGAGTGTTGGATGCCCTGAAACTGGAGTTGTAAATGGTTGTGAGACACCATGTGGGTGCTGGGCTAGAAACTGAACCCAAGTGCTCTGGAAGAACAGCCAGCCTTAGAACAGCTGACGGCTCTTAGCCACTCCACTATCTCTACAGACCAGGGAAGGTCACTGTGGCTCTGTCTGGCTTTGGTTGAGGTCTGTTTTTCTTTGTTGCTGATTTTAAGTTAACAGCATAAAAACATCCACGTGCTACATGACAAACTTAGGTCTGAGGAAGGTGAGCGTGCAAACACATTAGAGGGAGCAGTCAGTGTGGCACTGCACTCAGGCCAGCTGCTAGGAAAACAGCAGACCTCCTCTGGGACACCTGACCCAAAGCTCAGAAGATGTTAATCTTGTTTATTACAATATTACAATACCTATGACCACGATAATTTTCTTTCCTCATTCTTTTATGTACAATATTACCTTTAAAAGGGGGCTTGATTTAAGCCAACATATGTCAAACTACAAAAGCTGCCCATTCTTTTATAGTATGTATATTTATATTACATAACAAACTCTCCTGCTGGCAGAGTTAAATGGCTACATCCTCAAATATATGATAGACAGCCACTGATTAGAGAAAATCAGATGATAAAGTGGGATATACATATTTACCTCAACCAAAAGTAAAAACCTATCTTTCCATTTCAGTTTAGTTCTTGGAAATATGAAAAATGGTTACCACTCATTTACCATACACAATTACTGTAGTTATCACTCAAAGTAAAACATCTGAGAAAAAAAATAAAGCCAAAACCACAAAGAGGCTAGTAAAACTTTAAAATACTTTTAAAATTATGAACTCATACTATATCACCTAAAAGGTTAAATGATGTTATGTCACAGCTATTCATTTTATCATGTAAATACACACAAATCTGAAATTCAGAGAATAAAAAA
This sequence comes from Acomys minous, assembly GCF_964271855.1. Taxonomy (NCBI): domain Eukaryota; kingdom Metazoa; phylum Chordata; class Mammalia; order Rodentia; family Muridae; genus Acomys; species Acomys minous. Next base: position 15,313,864 of record NC_140499.1, on the reverse strand, counting down.
GTATTAAAAATATACACAATTGCCAGGCTGGTTGCATATGCCTGTAATGCCAGCATTCATGAAGTAAAGGTAGGCAGAACTTGTGAGTTTGAGGCCAGCTTGGTCTACATAGTAAGTTCCAGTCCAGCCAGAGACCCTGTCTCAAAACAAGAACAACCAACAATTTTGACATGTTGTTATATTATCAAAAGTTCTGGGACTTCAGCTTTCATTTCCTTCTATCAAAAGACATCTTGAGATTAGTGGTTGTTTTTTGTAAACTTCCAAACTGGCATGGCTGTGGGGATCGAGTTAAATATAAGATATACAAAATATATATTTCAACTTATAGATGCAGTAAAGGACAACTACTGTATGAGATACGTATGCAGCCACTATAGTACACAAAGACATACACGCACATACATCTGTATCACAGAGTAAGCAAGACAGAAACGTGGGCAGCTCTCACTTCCAGGTAACTACAACTTACGTTTAAACTCTGTGACACCTTTAAAAGTACTCAGCATGCAGGGGCATTCTTACATATGACTATGACAAGCAAAAGCATTAGAATTATGCTAGAGAGCATAGGTGTAAAAGTATGTAACAAGGTACAGCTCTCTCTCCTCTTATGTTCAATTTCCATCTCAATTTTCTTCTCAAAGAGCGGATATCATTTTTAAGTGTTAATATACATGTTAATTAAGGTTAGATTAGAGACAGAGCTGTGCATGCGTGACTCTTTACTGATGCTGCCCATCTTTTGGAGAGTGTTTAATTGACCTTTGGCATGCATAAGCGTTAACAAGGCTACTCCTACTCTACCTAAGTCTGCTCAGCTGATTCCTTGCCCTCGATAAAGGCTGCAGTGCGATGAACTCGTCACTTAAAGCCACTGTGTTGGAGTACATCTATAAGTGGACAGAAAAGGGATGGGACACACACAAGTCAGTGAGCTGTATTCATCATCCAGGAGACAGACACAGGACAAGCTTTGTAAATACCAAGCACCTCGTCCCACAGGAAATATGCATGGTACACACACAACTGATACTTGTAGGTTGGCCTTGCCATAAGAAAAGGTCACTCTCAATTTCAGAAACACACTCTTACTCTGGAGACAAGAAGCCACTGAGAATAAATGCTGCCAGCTCTCCTTCTGACGTGACTCTTCTTGCTATCTGATAAGCAACGAGGCATCTGATAACTTAGCAGCCATCTCCCTGTCACTTGAAAGGAGAAGTGACAGTAGAAGCTGAAATGACTACTGCTTACAGCAAAGCAGTAACATCGCAGGTGGCATATAAGTGACATATACTGTCTTGTGTTGAAAGAAAAGAGAAGAAAAAACACAAAGTGACCGCAACAGGCTAGAAGACCCATGAATGGAAGCAAAACTTCCTCTTCCCAAATGAAAGCAACTAGAACATCCCAATTGTCATTTGGATGCTAATTTCATAGCAAAAAGGGAAAATTATTCTGACTTCACATATGATCAAATGAGTTAGTGTAAATTCCATTTTAAAATAAACTTTAACTTATGTTAAAACAAGTATATGGAGTATTCTTTTTTTTGTTTGTTTAAGACCATAAAGTATCAAATATTTCCTCTGTGATATTTTACAATAAGGATACAGAAAAGGTAACAGTAAGTAATATCATACCTTCTGGATCAGTAAGCAATCTCTATGAAAATACACTTGAAGCTTTCAAACCACAGAACAATTAAGGACAAATGTGAGTAAATGTTAATATGATGTTACTCTTAAATTTTGGTGGGAAATGCAACACTGACCACAGGATAAGACAAACTATCTTCCATTAAAGTCTAGAAAAGTGCTGAGCTGGAGCGACGGTTAAACACACGTACTTCTCATGCTGAGGAACTGAGTTCAGCTCCCAGCACCCACTTAGGGGGTTCACAACCACCTGTGGCTCCATCTCCAGGAATCCAATACCCTCTTCTGGCCTCCAAGGGGACCTGCACTCATGTGCATATACCTCCCCATACATATACACATAACTGAAAATTAAAAACATATTTTATTTGAAAAGCCGAAACACGTATAATAAATATATTGAAAGTAATGCTTTGACTATAAATATTTTGAAGATTAAAAACATGACACGACTTTCTGATGTAGATTTTAGTAGTGTGTTGCAGACTAGAAGTCTGCCCCTGCTAGTGCACACATATACCCAGCAGACACAGAAATCATGCAACTATTTTCAGCACCATTTTGTATCAGTATGACACAGTAATATACTCATCATTTCATACTGCACCAAAATATACATTCACTAGAATTATATTAGCAAACTAAGTAAATGAAACATAAATACTGATGTGCCCAATGCAACCATTTCTTTAGCATTTACTGTGGTTAACCATTCTTTCATTTAATCCTTCCTGCAAAGGGAATAAAATATATTTCTATCATAATTTCACCAGTGGGGAAATCATGGCACAGCTGGTAGCTAAAGTGGTATCATCCCCAAATATCATATTCTTAAGCATCAGCAATGGCTAATGTCTGCTGTAGTTTAAAGACAGGGCTATATACCTTGGTCACAGCTAGATGATGCAATACTATTATTGTCTGGAAATAACTTGATAGCTTGATATCTAAATTTTTTAGTTACAGTTACTAGAAGCTATGAAAATAAGAAAAAAAATTAAAAGTACCACACTTAAAAACATTGGAAAATTCTTTGAAATAGGAATAGGCATTTTCTGATACAAAAAAAATTGTAACTGTATTTACTCATAACTAACTGTTCTAATTAAAGAGTTACTGAGTATGAAAAGTAGCTACCTGTGCCTTCTCTGTACTTGTAGGATGGAGCTGTCGATCAAACACTTTCTTCACCACATCAAGAAATAGACAAGTAACCACCATAAGGAGTATGGAAAACCAAGCCGACCCACTTGACAGGAGCTGAATAAATACAAAATACATATTCTGGGAGTCCAAAAATGGCCTGCAAAGAAAGACAATAGACTCATTAAAAGCGACTATGGCTGTGCACAGTAGTATCACATGTCAGTAATCTAGACACTTGCAACACTAGGCAGAAGAACCTTGAGTTTGAAACCCACATAGGGAGACATTGTTTTAGAAACAAGCGAAATAAAAACTCAGTTAAATCAAGACATCACCAAAAGTCACATAACTTAAAATAAAAACCTTAAGAGTACCAGGAACATTTTCTAAATTGAAACTGGAAGAACTTAAATAAACTGAGATAGACTGTGTTGAAATGTGAAATCCAGTTTATTTATTTTAAAGAATTATACTTTTTTAGGAATAGGGCAAGCTAGTGACTAGGTAATCCTAGTTTCTTGGCAAGTTATAAGAAGAATAACGAAGAATTGACTAATGTAAACTACAAAAATAAGAAACTAAGAAATAGTCTGTATGAAAATATTTTCTATTGGTTACAAAAGGAAAAAAAAACTGGGCCAAGAGATGGCTTAGCTGGGTAAAGCACATGCCACCTAAGTCTCTTGAGTTCTCTTCCTGGAACCCTGTGAAGGTTCAGATGTGAGAGCACATGCTAGAAAGCTGCCCTCTGACACCAACATGGGCGCTGCACACAAGCCCCACCCCTACTCCCAACCAACAAAACAACTTTTTGATTATACAAATCTCAGACTGAAAGTTAGGCTTTTCTTTATAAACACACTCAGAAACTCAGATTATAGCAGTATGAAGGTATTCTTTTGGGGCTTTTGTATATATCAATTACAGGAGATTAAAGGGAAATATAGAAACAGTAAGACTCACAGATGAACAGTATGCTTAACTGTGTTCGTTTATGCTTCTTTTATGGAAGTTAATGATCAGTGGATTCAAGTTCTATTGGAGGTTGGTCTGATGTATTTTGATGCTAATTACTGCTGGCTGTCTCTGTGCCCCACCTTGTACCTTACCTAAGAGCCTAACCTGTTTGACCAATAAAAGGCCATCACCTGGGCAGGGCAAATGGATTAGGCGTGGCTAAGGTTCCCAGGCTTTGGGAGGCAGAAGGGATCTTGGGAGGAGAGGGACAGGAGGAAAGTGGGAGAAGAAGAAGGCTGCGCCATGGGTTAGGTAGAGGAAAAGCATATGGTCGGTGTGGATGCAGATTTGGCCCAGAATGTGATAATTAGCAATTATCTGGGATTATGGATGGGAGGTAGCTTGATAGAAATTACTAGAACCAGATGACATGGGATTGGGATGGTATCCCATACCTTCCCTACTATGGGAAGTAGTTTAGGGGATTAATGTCTGCCCTGCCCCAGGTTAACTAAGGCTATTTTAAAAAATAACAAGTGTCTATGTCTTGATTGATTGCTAGCGGGTTAGAAAATACTGCCATAGTAATAATTATAGGCCTAATTTATTATTAGGCCATACTGATAAATTAACCACAACACACTTCTCTGTGCTTACCTTTACAAAGTTTTGCCTGTTAAGTGGACCTAAGCTACAATAGAAAGATCTAATACATATGCTCTTCTTCAAAAGAAAGGTACCAGTTTACCATCACTTACTAAAAAGTCTTAGGAAGCACAAATTATTTATCTTTCAAAAAGCCTACTAATGATCTACATTTAATGAAGATGAGGCAAACTACTAACTTTTGAGAGTGAAGTTGCCAATAAAAAGTTAATGGGTTCTGTTACTTACTGCATATGTGAATAAACTACTTAAAAGTAATATGGTTAGTATAAAGAACACTACTATGAAGTCAGACAAACTGTTACAGTCTAGCTTTCTTCTGTTTCCACCTTTGTGACCAAGAGACTCAGTTTTCACGTAGAAAACTGAGGACAATAGGATTATTGTGAAGATTAACTCAAAGGAATGAACTTATCAGCTTAATGTCTAAAAACTATTCGAAGAATTTGGTCATCAAGGAACCCACTACAATAAATGTTCACTATTGTTTAAATCAGCATAATTAAGACATAGTGCAGTCACTCACCAGAGAATCCCACCATAAAACAAAGAAAATATAAAATAAAATATAATAGATCCCCAGGTAACAAGATGGTTGATCCAAGTCCAGAAATGTGTTTCCAAGGCCATCTGAAAAAAATAAAATGTATCTTAGCAATATAAAATAATAGCTTACTTAACTTATAAATAAATAAATAAATAAATAAATAAATAAATAAATATCAACTATAGATGTCTAGAAGCTCTATGGCTTAGTTCCTTAGAAGACACAGTATCAGTGAAAGAATCTTAGTAGGAAACAGTGTAATAGTCCCCTTCGGAAGAGAAGCAGTCCTGAAATATGTGATGACAGACATTACCTCAACTCAATGCACAAAATAAACTTATTTTAGGTGATTGACAATGAAGCAAAATTTCAGTAATTTATAACCAAAATCATATGAGCTTTGCAAAACAATGAAGAGGAAGAAAAAGTTACAGCAAAATTTAAATGAATAATTAAAATTTAGTGAGACCATGTACTGTTGAAAAACAGATATATGCATGTCTAAAAGATGAGGTGCCTGAGACATGCCGAGTGTGCACAGGCTTCTATTACAGCAGCATACCTTTACTGTCACTGTAATGACCATGACTGTGAAGACCAAAGTACCAAACGTCCAGTTTCCAAGCATCTAAGCACAAAGAACAGAATAATACATTACACAGCAACATAACGGCAATTCCACTGTGAGGTAAAAGTAATTTCACTCTTTACATTAAATAATTATCTGAATTATTTAAGATAAATTAAAATGAACTCTGATTATGTTAATAAAGTTACAAGTATGAGGACAAAAACAATGAAGACTTAGTATGTTAACTGTTCTGGACAATAACCCCTTTGGACAATTTCAGGTAATACCAGAAATCCAAAGATGGTTCAAAATTCAGAATTATGGATCACAGACTGTTTTTATTTAGGATGATATGATATGGCAGCTTTATTTCTGTCTTCTTATAAAAATGATAATAAAACCTTGCTTGACCACAGTTACTTCTGAAACATTTCCAACCAGATGTTATAGTAGTACATCTGCTACAGTGCATCTGCATAGAAAACCTTAGTTAAGTAAAAAAGAAAAAAACCCTTAAAACCAGTATCTGAATAATAATAATTAAACAAAGATAACAGTCAATGGCACTATTCTTCAAAGGATTTCATGGAAAAACTGGAAGTAATGTCAGTCAGAAGTACTCTTTTGGTGTTTATAGTCCAAATTCAAAAAGCCCATCACACATGCAGAATCCCAAAATCATATCAAGATTTTATTTTCATATTAAGACTATAAATATGCAGATTACATAATTTACAAAGTAGTCATGCTCTTGACACTCATTTAGACATGTTTTGTAAGTGGAGGGCTTGCTTTTAATGTACACACATCTACCAGCAATTACTTGACAAATTACGTAAGCTTCCTGACTCTCACATCATTTGTAAAACGAGGGTAAGTCTGACAGATGTTAGTAAAAGTTATACACAAAAAGGACATTTCTGGTACATAAAAAGTGAATGGTAAATACACACGAACATCAATTAACACTGCGTTACAAGAGGGTGCCTTGTAGTCTACCAAGAAGACACAGAATGCGACACCATGCTGAACCCATTCTTATTTCTCAGTCTTTTATATGCAGTCTCAGAAATCCCAATGATCAGTGGGTATCCAGTCAAGTCCCCAGTGCCCATCTCTTCAGGGCTATGCGGCAAATACTTTGGTATAAACAGGTATCTTTGACATGGAACTGGTAAAAAACCAAACCAAAACCAAAACTGTATGCCTCATCCTGAGGACCTGGTTTTACATAAGACATGCTGTTATATTTCCTTAGAAAGGTGGGAGGCAGCATTTCACTTCCATGAGTCACATTCGGTGCCTTCTTTCCACTCTGACATCCTCTTGAGCTCAGGAGATGCAGAGGGCATTTGGGGGATTGGGCTAAGGAGAAGTGATTCAAGCTTATATTCTTTGCAGCACTATTAACATTTTTCAAGTATTCTTTAAAATTTTTCTTTTCTTTTTTTACCTGGCCATTTGCAAGCAGAGATGTATCTTTCCCCACTAGAAAATAGGATCCAAAAAAGAAAATGAAGGCATGGCCGAAACCCAGGATGGTCCAGTAAAGAAATGCTTTAATGCTCAAGAGACGGTTTTTACTAATGTCCCTACGATTATGTTAAAAGAGAAAAAGGAAAACATTAGGATTAATTTTTTATCTTCTAGACAATTTAACTGATAATTTAAAATGATAGACTTTTAAGATAGCTAAAGATATCAATATAAAGAATAAGACCAAATTTGCAACCAACCATTTCTAATGCTAGCATGTATCTTTCTAACAGCTCAGGATTCATACAATAAGTTCCAGCCTCTTTTCATTTGATGATAAAACACGATACAGGCATAGTCCCTCAGTGTAACTGTAAAAACCCTGATTATCTGTATCATGCTCTGTTCTCACTCAGCCACTGGGCCATGACGATGTCTGTAGTGAGATATGACTGGGTCCAGCAGCATGGCGCCATTGTCTTCACGTTACAAGCTAGCCGTCAGGAGGGTAACACTGTCTAGGGACTCTGGTAAACAGGGCAAGCTATCCCGCACCGTAACTGGCTCTGTCTGTCACTGGCTCCTCTACAACCTCCATGACACTCTGAGGACCACAGGCTGCTGGTCCTGACAGGCTCGGCATCTCTAGGATTACCTGGCTTGGGGAAAGCTGAAAAATCAGGAACTCTGGTCCTTTACTCGCACTTAACTTTGACTAACACTCATAAAATGTGTAACAGTAGAACATAAACGAAGTTTTTAAAGGAACTCTAGATACTTTTCACAACTGAGTAACTTCTCTTGTGTACATGAAATAGAATACTGTGTACAACAATCCAAGGATAGAAGTGTTTGCGCCTAAAAACACTGGAAGTGTACTTTAAAATTCTCTTTAATTTGAAAACCTTTAAACCATGTAACCATCATGCTTTATACTACTACCTATGCACATCCAATACTGAAAGCTACATACCGATAGAGGGTAGGCTTGCTCTGTAGTACATGCGGGTCTATATGTTGTTCCAAAAGACTATATATGAGAACAGGTAGGGAAGTAAAACAAATATTGTATAAAGTCAGGTACACGCTGTCATACAGTGTCTAAAAAGAGAAATAAATGGGAGAAAATTTGAGATTCTGAACTATGTGTTTCTAAAAAAAGTAAGTTAAAATTTCAATTCATATCAAATTTACATTAATTTTACAGAATTTCAACTAAGAAATGTGATTGTTTTAGTATAGAACCTATCCTGTTCCTAGAGCGACATCATCTGGGGGGCTGAAATACTGTCTTTTTCCCATGTTGTAGTAACCTGGATCTCCATGTCAGAGTCCTCGGCTTGGTCAGTGTGGTGCAGCTTTACAGCGCAGCCTAGGCTCTGGGAAGCTCTCTGCTGGGCCACACACTGTTTTCTGTCCCTTCATTTCTCCCACCTACCATCTTCTATGCTGTTTACAGTGCTGAAACCTCTCCTTTCCCATGGAAGCTTTTTTTGTTTTGTTTTGTTTAAGTGGCTTAAGTCCTTGATGATAGCATCTTCCTCTCAAGTGTTCTATTTGTTACTGTTGGCAATAATGCTCTTTGCCTGTGGTCCTGTTGTCACTGTGCTGACGTATCTGAGAAAAGGGAACCTTAGTTAAGAAAGTGCCTCCATAGCATTGGTCTGCAGGCAGTCTGTAGGTACTGCTGGGTTAGTGAGTACTGTGGGAAGGTCTGGCCATGTGCACAGTGCCATTCCTGGGCAGGTGGCTCTGGATGTGTAAGAAAGAAGGCACAACAACCATGAGTGAACAAGCCAATATACAGTGTTTCTCCATGGCCTCTGTTTTACTTTTTTGCTACAGGCTCTTACCCTGAGTTCCTGCCCTGACTTCCATGAGGGATGGTGTGTGACCTGAGATTGTAAAATTAAATTAGCCCTTTCCTTCCAAGTTGCTTTCGGTCCTGACATTTTATCACAGCAATAAAAACCCCAATGAAGACACGTATAAATACTGTTTCTTTGAAAACCTAGTCAAAATGTATTGGATTCCTTATGTCATATGGTCTTAAAGAATTTAATTCAGGTAAGCTATTGCTAGTAATCAATGCCTATGGAATGATTTAAAAGTTAAAGCTCTGTATTGTAAATAGGGGGAAATTACCAAGAGGAACTAATGAACTTAACTTAGAGCTGAAGCTCAGAACCACTGTAGCAATCATTTTAGGACACTTAATGAGCCATGTGAAAATGTTTATGTAAAGCTAGTTTTGAGGTGAGATTTATCTAGACTAAATCACTAAGGTTCCTGGACTAAATCACTAAGGTTCTCAGCAAATATTTATAACTTCCAGATCAGAAATAAAACTAATTTAGTGAACCTGTAATACTTACTTGGTCTAACTTGATATCGACTATACAGAAATACCACAAATCAATGAAAACAGTTACCAAGCTTGGGGAGTAAGTGAGTTGTTAAGAGCACTTGCCTGGAGTTTATCACTTAGGACACATTAACTGGAGTGGTGCTGGGTGATGGTGGCGGTAATTTAGCCCTGTAACCCTGCCACTTGGGAAATGGAGACAAGAGGACCACGGCTCAACATCATCCCTGACTACATAGTAAGAGGCAAGCTATATAAACCTTGCATAGACAAGCAAACAAACAGAGTTAATGATCTAATGTCAGTTTGAAAAAAAAAAAAAGAGTCCACAATTAATGTCTGTATGTGTGTGTGTGTGTGTGTGTGTGTGTGTGTGTTAACAGTAATCACAAACCAAAAGACAGAATAAATATTACGAATGTTAGGTGGAGAAAGTAAATATACCTAGTGACCTGTAAGACAAAGAAAAATGAGGACTGCTTAGATACCTGTCCAGATTTGAAGACATTAATTTTCTAAAAGGACAAAACAAACCTTCTATTTACTTACTTGTTGAGAAAACAAACAGTAGAACTGATATAAAAACTGGGGTGTGATAAAACACACATTCTGAAAAACAAGACAAAATAGGAAGTGATTCAAATAGTTACTACTTAAGAAAAAGAAATCTTTTTTTTTTCTGTTTGTTTGTTTGTTTTTTGTTTTTAAAGACAGGGTTTCTCTGTGTAGCCTTGGCTGTCCTGGACTCACTTTGTAGACCAGGCTGGCCTTGAACTCACAGCAATCTGCCTGCCTCTGCCTCCTGAGTGCTGGGATTACAGGCGTGCACCACCACCGCCTGGCCAAAACAAATAAAAGTTTAAAAACTTTTTTTAAATTTTAATTTATTCAGATTACAACTCGATTGTTATCCCATCACTTGTATCTTCCAGTTAGTTCCTCCCTCCTTCCCGCCTTCACCCCATTCCCCTCCTCTAGGTTTAAGACCTGCTCCCCCACTATATGGTCATAGGCTATCAAGTCTCATCTTGGTAGCCTGCTTATCCTTTCTTTGAGGCCTCCCCACCAAGGGGAGGTGAAATCTTAAAGAGTTACTAAAGTGTCTAGAAAGGATATCTCAGTTAACGCTGTAAGATGCATTTTCACTCATGTAAAATGAGAACGTAATTCTGGTCTAGGAGCTGCTTAAGGAATCCTTGAGTTCCCGTCACTTCTAACCAGTGAGAGTTATGTTTTCACCTCTTACTACATACCACAGGTACTATAACACGCAACGCTGCTTACATTCAGGGCTACGACTTCACATTGCCAGGCTATTTAAAGCACACCAAGTGGGACTACTATTGCATCTCTCCATCTCCATACACTCCATTTTGTAAGTGAGGCTGGAACAGGGCAGAAGAGCCCCACCCCCAGGCCGCTCCTCAGTGACGCTCAATTTACTCACATCACAAGAGAAAGCCAGAACAGGCCAGAGGAAAACTGTCACATCACCGTATAGTAATGTGCATATTTGTGTTCTATCATCTTGCAACTATTAATTACAAAAGCACATATGTCATACAATACTTTGGTTTTGTAAACATTTATTAGCAGAGACTCTTAGCATGGGTTCCACTGAATCTCACCTTCCTTAAAGGGTCCAATGAGAAGAGTATTTTTAACATTATTATGTTTCTTTTTACAAACAATCCTTCCATAACAGAAAGGCTTATACACTTACTAATCTACCAAAGGGCCACCCTGGAAACAAAGGATTGTGGAGTTCTGCTAGGAATCTATGACATTAGAGGCTCAAATAAATGTATTACTACAACAACATAAAATAGCTTTAAGGAAATTAAATTTATTATAGCTAAATTTAAGCAGAACAATAGGTTTTAAATGTAAGATTTGATGCTTGATAAATTTACATACCATAAGATTATAGAGAACTTACCCCCCAAACCTGTGGTTTTTGTGTTGTCTTGCTTTTGATATTTATTGCTTGTGAGTGAGATATAGATGGTGGGGAAGAGAGAGAGGGATGCAGAGTCCACATCATGGCTCATATGTGAAGCCCAGAGGACAACTGATAGGAGTTCTCCTCTTCACCATAGGGGGGCTAGGTTTGAACTTAGGATGACAGGCTTGTTGGCAAGCATCTGCACTCACTGAGCTCTCTCACTGACCAAAAATGCTTTTTTTCTTTTCTTGTTTTTCTTTTTCTTTCTTTCTTTCTTTCTTTTTTTTTTTTTTGAGACATAGTTTCTCTGTGTAGCCTTGGCTGTTCTGGACTCACTTTGTAGACCAGGCTGGCCTCAAACTCACAGCAATCTGTCTGCCTCTGCCTCCCAAGTGCTGGGATTAAAGGCATGTGCCACCATGCCTGGCCAAAATGTTTTTATAGCATTTTCAAGCAATTCTATTACCCTTGTCCTAGTGACACAAGCAGCCATTGATTTTCAGTCTACCACAATAAATTTATTATAAAATAGCTATTTTTGTTTAAAAAATAATTTTAAGAGTATTTTAAATATTTATGACATTCTTAAATTGTAATTTCAGTTTAAAATGTCAATCACTGATTCTGACAATCCAATGAAACTCACCTTATAAAAAAAATACTGTACAAGGGTAGCTATTCTAATATAATAAAAATGACCATGAACAAAAAGTAATTTGGAGAGAAATTTAAATCTAGCTATTGCATAGTCACTGTTTCTTGCAGCTTGCCTTCCTTCTTTACCCATGATTCCTGCAATAAAGAAGACGAGAAGCAATGTTCACTGACAATCAAAATGTAATTTTTATTATATATATATTACTCTGAACTTTATTTGTAGTTGTTGTAGCCAAACTTATGAACACTAAATCCTAATATACAGCAGATAGCAGCTATTCAAAAGGCTATTTTATTTAATAATGCTTAATATGAAAGTTAAATACATACCACACATGTAACATTAATTTTTAAAGAAGTAGAAGAGAATACACATAAAAACAATATCAAAATGTTCAGACCTAGCAGAGGCATCAAGCACACACTGATAATCACAAAATGCTAAACTTCTAATGAGCAGATGGCTCTAGGACATCTTTAAATTCAGCAGTTCCAAAGATTGTAAAAAGATTAAAATCCAGGAATTTGACCCAACAAAAAGTAAGCACACTTTTAATGACTTTTAAGCTGTGATGTACAAAATGAATGGTTTTTTTAAAAAGTAAAATGGATTTTCTGTGAATTTTCAAATAATAAAATATGTGAAGACATCATTTGGAAAAGTCTTCATTTTAAAAATATGTATTTTTCTCTCCTCTCCTCTCTGCTCCCTCCCTCCTCACTCCCCCCTGCCCCCCACCATCTCCGATTGCATATATGTACAGTGCTTGGCTTAGTTATTTACAAAATCTAATATGTATCACATAAAAAGCAAGATTTTTCTTTCAAGAGTAAAAGCACTCTTTAAAAACTTATAGTGTGGCCTTTAGGTTAATGCCAGCACTCTGGAGGAAAGGGCAGAGGCAGGTCAGTCTCTGTGAGTTTGAAGCCAGCCTGGTTCACATAGTGAGTTAAAGGCCAGTCAGGGCTACATATGAGATCCCATTAAAAAACATTAAAGTGGGAGCATGGATGACAGAGATGTCTCTTCCAGAAGCCCTGAAGTGAAGGCACATGCACACACCATCTATTGCACGAGTCAAGATTGCTCAGGGCACACAGGCCCACAGAGGCCATAACACGGCAGCCACTAAGGATGCTGGGAGTTCATATTTATGTTTAGGCACAGAAGTGAATGATGATTATAACACGGGTGCACAAGGTAGGAAACTCACTTCAATATTAGAATACCAACAGAATTCAGTCACAAAGTACCCACCAGGCCACAGCAACCCAGGACACCCACGCTTCCTGATGTGATGTGAAGTGTAGAGTTGAGAGCTGGTAGTTTTTATTTATTTATTTTTTAATTTAGCTTTTAAAATCAACCCTCCCTCCCCCCTTTGGGATAAATGTTCACTTTGAAACTTCAATTTTGTGGTTTCTAAACTATTTCCAATAAATAAATAAAATTTAAATACTGCATATTAAACACACAAAGCTGATTTGGCGCTGTGGAGATGCCCTGGTGGAAGCAGTCTTGCTACACACATACATCTTTACTAGTATTTTCAAAAACAAAGCCTTAACCCAAAAATCCAAAGACATGACACTCCCTGGGTGACATGCTGGAAGAATTCAATGGCAAGTGGGGCAGAGATGGCAATGGGGAGTGGTGTGATTAAAGGCGCATCACATCTAGACATGTTATGAAATTGTCAAAGAATAAAAATTATCTTAAATGCTTATTTTCTTGTAATAGATCCTACATAAATAATACATAAAATCCTACATATATAGTTGAAAGCTCAATAGGCACACAGTTGAAAAGTTTTCTTCTGTACAATAATGGTGTGGCCAGGTTTATCAACTTCTACCATTATTGCCAACATCTTCCGTCTGACTGACTGCTCCAGCCTGCCTCATCTTTTCCTTATAGTCAGTTAAACTCCCTGGTGTGGTGTTGTGCTTCAAATGTCTTCTCACAATCAGGTAACAAAATCAGTTGTAAAACTTTCTTCAGTTACATTTTATGGCTTCAAAGAATTACTTAAATCCTTACTCCATCTGGAATTGTTTTTGTAAAGGTAGTAAAAAAAGACATACTTTTTTTTTTTATATTTTTGGTAAATAAATAATTTGCTGTTGCTTTGTTGCTGAAGCTTTAAGTATTTCCTTTGCTGTATGGTGAGCAATGTTTCCTTGTGTATGTGTGCACTTGTGTACATGGGTACACATGCTTGTGATGTACAGCATGTGTATGCAAATACTAGACAGACATGGACACACTGAACCGCTGTCACTCAATCATGTGTTTCGGTATTAGGTCTCGCCCTGGACCTGGGGCTATGCCAGCTAAACTCAGCTGCGCCCTGTTGTCCGTCTGGGCCTAGCCCAGGTGCTGCTGCTGGTTTACTGGCCTTTCTGTGTGTGTACCAGAGCCTGAGCTCAGATGCTCAGCCTACCTAGCAAGCACTTTACCCTCCAGGGCATCTTCACAGCCCCAAGTCAGCTTTATATGTTTAATATGCAGTATTTAAAAATTATTTATTTACTGGAAATAGTTTAGAAACCACAAAGTTGAAGTTTCAAAGAGAACATTTATCCCAAAGAGGGGAGGGAGGGTTGATTTTAAAAGCTAAATTAAAAATAAATAAATAAAAACCATCAGCTCTCAACTCTACACATCACATCATGAGGCTCTTCCTGGACAAGGCTGGCTCTCCTCTAACTGGGATTCCATCCCTCAGTGCAGCCACACACACAGTGCTCATACTTCCCTTTCTTGGTCTTTATTTGTAAATAAACCTGACAGATCAGAGTAGATTAAATAGTAAATCATTCACTGGTGAACCAGTGCCAATACAGTAGCAGTAACCTGAGTCCAATAAAGTGATTCTATAAAAAGAATGAGAACAGGTTTTCTGTGTGTAGCCCTGGCTGTAATGGAACTCACTCTGTGGACCAGGTTAGCCTTCAGTTCTGAGATCTGCCTGCCTCTGCCTGATATTAAAGGCACGCACCTTTGAGACAGGGTTTCTCTGTGTAGCCTTGGCTGTCCTGGACTTTGTAGACCAGGTTGTCCTAGAACTCACAGAGATCCTCTTGCCTCTGGATCACAAGTGCTAGGATTAATGGTGTGCACCACTTCGCCCAGCAATTAGAAAAATATTTTTGAGAGATAACTATAGTATGACTTTAAGAATACAAAATTAGAAAAGTATTATATTTTTTGGCTTTTTAAAATCAATGCTTGGTGTAATTCTGTTTCCTAAAATTGTCCCTAAAATGCAAAACATAATTTTTACTTTCACAAATAAAGTAATAATAATTATAAAATATACATTTAAAACCTTGAGAGCAACTATATAAGTTACAAAGAATAAAATGATATGTGAAACTTCTTTTTGAGGTACAAAATAGGATGTAAAAATAAAATTACTTTTATTATTAACTAAGCAAAGACAAAGTTTACTAATGTGATACCACTTCCTTTACTTAATATTTTAAACTAAAATATTATAAATAGTGGGCTAAATAATAACTGGTTTCTTATGGGGATATACTATCATCTAATGTCACATTGTGTTTGTTTCCAGTCCATATGCTGGGCATTGTACTTAACAAAAAGGAAAATTCAAAATTACCAAGTAATTATACCAACTTTAAAATTCAAGAAAAGCCAGTCACCTATGCCGACGTGGGCTTCTTGTATCATGCTCACATCATTAGCACCATCGCCAACCGCCAGTGTTATCGGCTTCTCAGCTGAGGTTTTTATCAGTCTTATTACCTGAAAAACATACAATGAATACATTCTTTATGATGAAATGTCAATTTTCTTGTATTACTGTAATGTTCTTTATCTGAAATCTTCTGTAGTAATATGATAGTGAAGAAGACATTTAACTTCATGTTGGACAGTACCACGCAGTAAGGTTTACTTTCTTTCTTTTTTTTTTTTTTTTCCGAGACAAGGTCTCTCTGTGTTAGCCTTTGTCCTGCTGTCCTGGACTCACTTTGTAGACCAGGCTGGCCTCGAACTCACAGCGATCCGCCTGCCTCTGCCTCCTGAGTGCTGGGATTAAAGGCGTGCGCCACCACGCCTGGCTAAGGTTCACTTTCTTGAGGGGTATGGAGAGTCAGGGTTTAAGAATGTCTTTCAGAAATGTGCCAACAAAATAGGTTTATGTTTCCATTTTAGGAAGAGAAGATTTTTAAAATATTCTAAGATTAACAACTTAAATAAATAACTATACTTCATTGAGTTGTCAGATAAAATTCTCAAAAAAACCTACTTGATATAAAGAAAAAGAAAAGACACCTATTTAGTCTGATTAGCTAAACCTCAAGATTTAAGAAAATAGTAAATTCAGTGAAATTAAAACAAGGTTATCTGAAACTGTGAGAAATACTCTTTATGTGTGTGTGTGTGTGTGTGTGTGTGTGTGTGTGTGTGTGTGTGTGTATGGGGGAGGGGGCTGTGCACACGAGATGGCTGGTATCTGGAGGCCAGAGGACAGCTCTGGAGCTGGTTTTCTCCTTATACCTTTATGTGAGTTCCAGGTGTTGAATCAAGGTCACGGCTTACTTGACATTTACCCATTGACCTTTATTGTGGAGTTCTTGGGTATGATTTTTCAAGAGTAGGGACATGTCTGGTCTCTAGTTTTCATTTCTACAGACTGGGACACACAAGTACTGAAACAAAATTCCATGAATCTAAATAAACCTGGATAACTGTATCAAAATAATCAATACTTTACTTGTATTGCTAAGAGTATTATAATATATTCTGCTAAAGGTTTGTGACATTTTATTTTGCGTGTGCATACATGTGTGTCTATGTATATGGATGCACATACAGAAGTCAAAGGACAATTGTCTGGTCTTTCCCTTTTCCGTGTGGGGTCTGGGGGTAGAACTCAGGCAGTCAGGTTTAGCAGCAGATGCTTTTTCCTGAGGAGCCAGCCGTCTTGCCAGCCTTACAAGAATGACAAAATATTCCAAGTTGTAGATTTATAAAAATGGAGTAGGTTTTCAGTTGAATCCTAGGTATCTAAAAATGTAAATGTTTCTTGTATACAGCTTTACAGATGATAAACGTGAATTGGATTTCCACCTCTCTTATTTGTAACTTGATCACCGTGGCCTCCTCTTTTCTCCCTCCGCCCTTCCCGTCCTGGTTCTCCGTTAGTTGAGGCTTGCCTCAAACTTGCAATTCTCTTGCCTCAGCTTCTTGGATGCTAAAGTTTCACAGACATGTGCCACTATCTTGAGGTTGATACCTTTTTAAAAATTAAATGTTTATTTTTAATTTATCCACTTTGCCAATTGCAGCCCCCTCCCTCATCTCCTCCCAGCTCCACCCTCTCTCCCCTGGTCCTCAGGAAGGGAGAGCCCTTCTCCTCTACCCTCTGACTCCAGCCTATCAAGTGTCATCTCGACTGCCTACGTCATCTACCTCTGTGGCCTGGCAAGGCCTCCCCACCAGGAGGAAGTGATCATGAGTGGACAACAGGGTCCAGGTCAGAGGCAGCCCCTACTCCCCATATTAGGGGGCTCATATGGAGTCCGTGCTGCCTATTGACTCGGATGCTGAACTCTTACTCAGCAGGGCAACTAGAACAGACACCAGAAGTACCTGGAGAGGGAGCCTACCACACAGGTCCTCTGAAAGCCTCCACGCAGCAGGGCTGGAGAGGGAGCAGGACGGGAGCCTACCACAGAGGTCCTCTGAAAGCCTCCACCCAGCAGGGCTGGGAGCTGATGCTGAGACTCACAGACAAACTTTGAGGCAGAGTGCAGGGAGACTTAGGGAAGAGTTGGAAGGACCTGGAGACAGGAGCTTCACAAGGAGAACAACAGAGCCAACAAATCTGGGTCCCAGGGGGGTCTGCAGGGACTGATGCTCCAACCAAGGACTATGCATGAAGAGGGCCTAGAGGTTGATAATGTTCAACAAAGAATTATCTTGCTTGTTCTTTCCTTCGTTCCTCCCTTCCTTTCTTCTCTCTCTATTCCTTCCTTGAAGAATATTTTTACTTCTACATATTTTAATAGCACTTTATGATATATACTTACTTTTGCTTTCTGTAAAGGTGCCATACGGCAACATAATACAGCTGAACAGTTTCTGCAAACTTCCATAAATAGTTTTTCATGCTCCCTGAGTGCAAGAGATAAGCTGGTTCCATCTACTACCAGCCCATGCTGAATCACATGATCCTCTGTAATTCTAGAAAAGAAAACAAATTTATCATCTATGTCATACTCTGAAGCCAAATTACTTATTTTAATAAAATCAGAGTCTTATTGAAAGATGGAGAGTTCAACCAGACTACTATTGAATAACTTATGCATAAGTGGACAAACTCATTTACATTACCTGAAAGTTAAGATAAAATACAGCTTTAGTACAAAAAGAGAAATGGGTATTAATCACTCTAACACATTTACCAAAAAAAACACATATAGAAGCCTAAAGAAAACATGCCAAAATACAAAGATTCACATACCTATATAGTGCTATCAACACTGCATCTGCCTTACACTACCCTATATTTTTAAGTAATATTACTTTACAAATTTTTAGTGTTTTATTTATTTATTTATTTACTAGCTTATTTATTATGTGTATATATGAGTATACAGACATGTAGAAATAAGAGGACAACTTGAAGAAAATGGTTCTGTCTTTCCATGTGGGTCTTAGGGACTGAACTCATGCAGTGAGGCTTGGTAACAGGCACATTTACCCACTGAGCATCTCACTGGCACAACATAACTCTGAATAACCAAGAAATAATTTTAGAAGGTATAGATCAAGTAAATTATATTGTGCAGTTAATTTCTTCCTGGCATTACTCTTCTTAAATATTAACTCACTATAATGGTGCCCCCACACTCTTAAAATAGCCCAATTTCCAAGATGAAGTATCTTCTATATTCAAGCAAAGACATCTAGAAGTTACACTGTCTTTTAAAAATTTCTCTTAGACTCTCTACTTCATAGTGGCAGCCAAGGACATGAGCTTTCAGCTTCATTGCCTGCTGCCGTGCTGTCCTTGCAACTATGGACTCTAACCCCCTGGAAGCATAACCCAAATAAGCTTCTTCTTCTTCTATAAAATACCTTAATCATGATGAGTCATCACAGATACACTAAAGTAATGAATACAAAATTTGGTATAAGAATGAGATGTTGCTATGAAGAACATGGACATGTTTTTGTTTGTTTGTTTTTGTTTTTGTTTTTGTGGAAAAATAAAAGAGGACATGCTAGTGTTGCCTGGTGGGAATGAGACCAGGGAGTATGGGATACATATTATCAAGATTCTTTGTTACATGTATACATTTGTTAAAGAATAAATAAAAGGCATTCTGCTAAAATGCACACTTTTAAAGTTTTTCTTTGATGAAATCTAGAACACATAAATGCCTATACAACAAACATAAATGAAGCAATGAATGTATATTAGCAACCACAGCCTTGCCTTTTGAGGGTTGTTTTCCTGGGTGAGCATCATAGACTGTAAAGGAGAGATGGCTGTGCAGACCTAACATGTGTACACCTACAATGAAGCATTCAATGATCTGAAAAATTAGACTACAATAAATGGTGTAGCCAAATATATCTGTCAGAAAAGATTTTTACCAACTCTTCACCTGACAGAGAATATAAATTATTATGAAATAATCTTTGAACTGTGAGATGGAGATTAATTTGCCAATTTGGTTATATCAAACAGATCAGTGGCCAGCAAATGTTTTCTGTAAAGGGTTAAATAACTCTTTTTTAGGGTGGGTGGGCCAAAACTAAAGATCCTATATAGGTACTGAGAAAATAAATTTTACTGCCTAAAATGTAGTAATAATTTAGTGCATTAGAAAATACAGTGGTCTAGTAATAATAAGGATGATCTTTTTGGAGGTAGTTTAGTGTAACAAATATTATATTGGTATACTGTCATGTGCCATCTGAGCTCACCAAGAAGCTGGCTCTACTATGGAATCAATCCTCCCACTTCAGACCCAAAGTTTTTATGTTGAATGTTCTCCAAAACCCTTGTTCCAGGTTAAGTTGACCTTTTGACTCTATAATGAGGACAGGTGAAAAAGGCAAACAGCTATGGTATTAAAACAGTAAGGCCTTGAGAACAGAAGGTAGACTATTTCCAAACTTATTGTTTGTCCTAGAATAAAGTGCCAAAAGTAGAAAAGACAATGTGGAAGCTCATCCGTGGAGAGGACAGAAAAGCCCTCCAGCCTGGGACTCTCAATCAGGAGGAGACGCAGAGACCCACATCCAAATATTATGTTGAGAAAGAGTCCGTGGAAAACACTCTAAGATGGGACGTCTCCATCAAATCCCTCCCTTCAGAACTCAGGGCGCCCCATAGAAAAGGAGGCAGAAAGAGTGAAAGAGCCAGGAAGGATGGAGGACACCAGAAGAACAAACCCTTTACGTCAGCACGAGCAAAGCTTGTGCGAATTCGCTAAGACTGGAGCCGTAAGCACAGGGCCAACGTGGGTCTGTACCTGGCCCTTTGGTACATACTATAGTTCTCAGTTTAGTATTTTATTGGACTCCCGAGTGTGTGAACAAGTGGGTCTATGATTCTTGTGCCTGTGCTTAAGGCTCTTTTCCTTCTTTGGGTTGCCCTGTAGAGCTTCGATTTAATGGCTTTTGTTTCACCTTATTACATTTCATTTTGCCATATTTGTTTTTTATCTCTTAGAAGCTTTTTGTTTTCTAATGATAGATAGAAAAGGAGTGGATCCAGAGGGCAGGGGAGGTAAGAAGGAACTGGGATGAATAGAGGGAGTGGATAATGTAATCAGGACAAATTGTATGAGAAAATAATCTATTTTCAATAAAAGGGGAAAATGAAATTTGCTACACTGTCAGCAAATTTATATCGAGTGAGGGAATCCAAATCTAGAAAGACAGATGCTGCATATTCTCATCCTCATATGGAGATTAGTATCTAATTTTTAGATTTGGCTGGTTAATTTGGAGTAACTATAAAAAGAGACCACTGGTCAAGGTGGAGGTGAGATCTCGAGGGAGAATATTAGATCAAGGATGATAATAAAGGCAAAAGGGGGAATATTTGAAACCTAGAAAGTCCAGTGCTGTGGTGTACTTCCCCTCCAGCTGTTGGTCAGAAGCATCATACAAAATAATACAGGAGCCCCACAATACACTATAGGCTCTTGCCATTGTTCTTGCTTGTCCTCACAACTTAATGGTAAGCCTCTGCTGCTGAAGACATAACACGCATTGTTCAGAAGTTTTCACAGTACCAAAAGATGCTGTGTAAGTTGCTAGGAGAAAAAAAAGCCATCAATAGTTTTCAGCTGTGTCCTACAATCATGACTATAATAATACTATCAGCATTGCAAGATATGTTCGTGGGCACAAAAGTGGCATGGTTGTTATAATGGTAACAGCTGCTTTCTAACCGGCTGAAGGCACAGTCCACAGGAAGAAAATCATGCCTGGTAGTGTACATATGGGCAGGAGACCATGGTGAGGATCTCCAAAGTCCCAGGGTGAGCCTACCACTATTATCTGCTAAGTGGATACAGTATCCAATGTCCTTTCAATTCCTCCTTCTCTACCCATCGATTAGTGCAGCTCTTGGACCTCATCAGAGAGGCTTCTTTGTACAGTGGACAGTGGTTAACCTTGGGGCTCACAAACAGTCAAAGCATAAAGATTACATGTCAGTGGAATGCTCAGCGGTAAACAAGACATCTATATCAATGTGTTCCCCAGAGCCCAGGGACCATCACAGAAGAGGAGCAGAAGGACTTTAAGAGCCAGAGTTCTGTAGTGAAACTGTTTTCTAGACATGACAGGGCCACCACATTCATAAACTCTTAGCACCTGTGGCTGCCTGTACACGATCAAGCCAGCCAACAGCTTAGCATGGAAGGGGAAGAGATTCATGAGCCTCCTACATAATGAGCGATAGACAGTTAAAGGCTTCTGTGGTAGGAGAATCAATTTTCTATAAGGGTATAAGCACTGGAAGGTTCAGATCGGGTCCAGATGATCACTTAATACTCAGAAGTCGATGGATAGAACAAATTGGACTAGACAGGCTATTTTTTAAATGGGGGACCCTAAGTTTAGGGGGGTAGGGAGGAAGAGGTAGACTGGGAGAAATTAAAGCAAGTGGTTGAGTGTTAATTCAGATGACATATACTGCATAGTTGCACATAAAATTAAAGAATGTTTTCAATTTTTGTTAAGAATTGTGCTGGAATTCGGATGGGGATTGAGTTGAATCTGTAGAGTATTTTTGGTAGGATGTACATTTTCACAGTATTGACCCCACCAATCCACAAGCACTGGAGGATTTGCCATCTTCTTCAGTGTCTTTGTTCAATGCCTTTAAAGGGTTTAAGGGTTTGTTTGTTGTTTTAGGAGCTGTTTATCCTACTAACAGGGTTCAGAATTGTAGGGCTTCGGGGTGGGATCCCCTTAGCAGCTACTTCACATGCTGCCTCCTGTTGGTCGCTAGCTTCTGGACACCGAATGGGCTTCCAATGGCCTCCTCAGCCTGTGGTAAACAGCTGAGGCTCTAGTTTTTGAGAATGAGTGGTGCAGTCACTTGTACAAACTCGAAGGTGGTTCCAGCCCTTGGTTGGTGAGAACCAGGCCACCTCTCTCCATGCACGCTCTGAGTAGCTGTAGTAACTGTCACTCATCGTTTTGCCTTTAGCCAGTGTGTGTGTTGTACCTTACTCCCAAAACCTATTTCATGAGCCAACAGATAGGATGAAGCCCTTCCTGCACCTTCAGGATTTCCTTCACTACAGCGGACTCAGATACATTCTGTGTACCCAGATTTCCTCCTGAAGGAACCACCACATCATATGGTCCCTGCTTCCTTGCATCTTCAAGACTGAAGACTGGCATGGGGACAAACCACCACATCACGGCTACACTGCACAGGGTCTTTCCAGCCAAGCCTGCAATGGTGACTTTAATTCCAGCTTCCCGCATGGCATACACAAGAATCACTATCCCATCTCCTCTGTCCCTTGGCCAGGTTGACCAGAGCCCTTTTGGAAGCCATTTCTATCAATAAAGACTGCACCCATGCCTCCTCTGCGCATGCGAAGCCTCAGCCAGTCTTGCAGCAACCCCATACCCGGCCCAGTCACACAGACTTGCAGACAGCATGCATCCAATGTCTTTTTTAATTGTAAAAGTCTTTCACTTTATAATTTAGATTTATTCCAAGGAGTTTTGGCTTGAGGTTATTGTGAACAGTACTATTTTCCACAATTTCTTTCTCAGTGTTTGTTGTTTGCATATAGGAAGACTACTTAATTTTGTATCCTGCTACTTTGCTGAATGTATTTATCAGCTGTAGATTTCTGACTGGAGTATTACTAGAGTCTTATATACAGAATCACACTGTCTGCAAATAAAGATACTCTCACTGCTTTCTTTCTTTCCTATTTGCGTACCCACATTGATTGATACTCTCACGACTTTCTTTCCTATTTGCGCCCTCTTTATCTCTCTTACTTGTCTGATTGTTCTAGTTTGACTCCAAGTGCTATGTTGAAAAGGAGAGGAGAGATTGGACATCCTTGTCTTGTTCCTGATTTCACTGGAAATGAGTTTTTTTTTCTCTCTTAAGATTATGTTATCTGTCAGTTTCCTGGATCCCTACTCTCTCTAGGACTTTGATCACACTGGATTTTATTAATGACCTTTTCTACATCAAATGATATGGTCATATGGTTTCTGCTCTTTAGTGAATTTGTGTGGTAAATTAGTTTATTGTCTTATGTATGTTGAACCATCCCTGAATCTCTGGGGATGAGAGCAGCTTGATCATGATAATCATTTTAATGTGTTCTTAAATTTGGTATGCAAGTTGCTTATTAAGAAACTTCTGAGTCTGTGATCATTAAAGATATTAGCTTATAATTTGTATTTATTTATTTGTTTGTTTGTTTATTTATTTATTTATTTTTAGTTGTTGCTTCTTTAGCTGGTTTTGGTATCAGGGTAATGTGCCTTCTTTCATTTGGAAATGTTCCTTCTTCCTCCTTCATTTTTGCAGGATAGTTTGAGGGATATGGCACTAGTTCTTTTAAGGTCTGGTAGCTTCTGTGCTGGGTCCATCAGGCTGTGAGTTTTTTCAGTTGGGAGATGTTTTATTACTGCTTCTGTCTCATTGGATATTACAGGTTTACTTAAATTGTTAATTACTCTTGATTTAACCTTGATAAGTCACATGTATCTAAAAACACAGCCATTTCTTTTAGACTTTCCAGTTCCATGAAATACAGACTTTTCAACGTATGTCTGATTTTCAGAATTCCCCAATATGCATGAACGTCTCCCTTCCCATGTTTAAGTTTTATTAACTGTGATTGCCTCTTTTCTTTGGTTAATAACAACTTGCCAATCTTGTTAACCTTCTCAGGGAACAAACTCCTGCTTGCATTGATTCTTTGTATTGCTTATTTTGTCATTTCTATTTCATTAATTTCAGCCCTGATGTTACTTTCTCCCACTTTTTATTGTATTGACGTTTCTTGTTTCCTAAGGTCTCAGTGCATCATGAAGTTATTAATTTTGAGATCTCTTAAATTTTTTGGTGTAGGCCCATAGTTTATATAAACTTCTCTCTTAGAACTGTCTTCATTGTGCCCTTTAGCTGTTGGTATGCTGTGGTTTTATTTTCACTCAATTCTAGTAATTTTTTAATTTCCTTCATACAAAAATGCAGAAGACCTAGGAAAAGCTGAAGCAATACTGAACAACAACAGAAACTGCTGGATGTACTACCATCATCCCAGATTTCCAGTTATACTATACTATAGTAGTAACAACATGGTACTGTCATAGAAACAAACTTATTGATCAGTGCAATAGAACTGAGCCCTCACAAATAAGCCCTCACTCTTATGGTCACACATGATCTTTGGTAAGGAGGCCCTCAATACACAATGGAGAAAAGGCAGCATCTTCAACAAGTGATGCTGATCTAACAGGATAGCAACATGTAGAAGAAAGAAACTTCTTATCTTTCACCCTACACAAAACTCAATTCCAAATGGATCAAGGACCTCACCACAAGACCTGATACCTTGAATCTGACAGATGAGGAATTAAGGAATAGGCTTAACTCATTGGCACAGGAAAAGAATTTCTGAAGAGGACTTCAATAATATAGCACTAAGATGAACAATTAATAAATGGGATCTCATGAAACTAAAATATTTTTGTGCAGCAAAGAATATCATCAGTTGGGTGAAATGACATCCTACAGAATAGGAATTTTTAAATCAACTATATATTGTATAGTGTTAGTATTTAGAATATAAAAAGAATTTAAAAAATTAACAGTAAGAACATAAAATGTCCAATTAAAAAATAGAGAATAGAACTAAACAGAGTTCTCAAAAGATGAGATACAAATGGAGGGAAAATGCTTATAAAAGTTCAATATCTGTAAGCCATTGGAGAAATACAAATTCAAACTACTTTGAGATTATTCTCTTCCTGCACTCAGACTGGCTAAGACCAAAAACACAAATGAAGGAAAATGCTGGTGAAGATGTAAGGGGAAAGGGAACATTTATTCAATGCTCTTGAGACTGCAAACTGTTAGCCACTATAAAAATCATTGTGAAAGTTCCTTAAAAAACTAAAACTAGATCCGCCACATGATCCAGCTATACCAGTCTTGGGCATATACCCAAAGAAGCCTATATTTTACTACAAAGATACTGTTCATTTATGTTTATTGCTGCTCTGTTCACAATATCCAGGAATGTACATCACAGTAGCCAGCTAGATGCTTATCAACTGATGAACGCATAATGAAAATATTGCATTTATACAATGGAATATTATTCAGCTAGTAAGAAAAGTGAAATTATAAAATTATGAGTAAATGGACAGAGCTGGGAACAATCATCCTGACTGAGGTGACCTAGGCCCAGAAAGATAAATGCTACAAGTTTTCTCTCAATTGTGGCTGAGTTTTGAATCGTTAGGTATTTATATTCATTTGCAATACTCAAAGAGGTCAGGAAATTACTAAGGGCCCAAGGGGAGGGGCTTTTGGAGGAAGAGAAATAAAATTTACTAGTATAAAGAGTAAAAGGAAAAAATGGGGTGTGGGAGGGCAGAGTAAGAGGAAAACTGGAAGGGACAGTAACATTGAAGACTTTTCAGAGAAAAGAAGCTTCTTAAAATCTATCCACACACACAAACATGGTCAAACGTTGTTATCCTATAACAAGGCCGCACCATCCTTATTGGACACCAGAGGATAATAAATACAAATTCCAGTTCCAGGAATGTATTGCTCCTTTTGGAGCTGTTAGCTAGTGAGGTCCTAGGTTGATTTTTTCCATGTTCTGTGACTCAAGTATGTGGCATATTCAGAAATGGCTTCTTTCATCTTCCAATCAAGCTCTAGAGGGTAATGAAGTAAACTGGCAATACCCCATAATATTTGGGACCTCAGGCCAACAACTCCAGAAATAACCCATTTTCTGTTTTGGTCACTGGACTTCAGACTGACAACAGAAAATATTAAATGTCATAGTGTGATGTCATATATGGCACTCAAGACACAATCAAGTTGTAATCATGTCACTCTTATACGCAGCAGTGCAAAGAGATGAGAGAGGACCTTGTCAGGGCTCAGTGGCAAACAGTTAACTCAGATGGTGCAATGTAACATTCATCGATACCACGGAAACAAATGAATATGAATATCAAACACTGAATTCCCAATGTAAGTTTCATAGCATGAAATAATTCTTTGGATTGCTCCTCATCTATCAAAACCTTAAAAACAGGGCTGGAGATATGGTTGAGCTGTAAAGAGCATGGGCTGCTCTTCTATAAGACCCAGGTTCAATTCCCAGCAACCACACGGTAGCTTACAACTGCCTTATCTTCAGTTACATGGGATCCAATGCTCTCTTCTAACCTCAGTGGGTATGAGGCATGCAGATGCTAACACAGACATATGTGCATGCAAAATAGGTATATACATAAAACTAAAAAACTGTTTTTAAATTAAAAAACCTTTTATTTATTGGCTGATGAAAGCTGGTAGCGGTAAGCTGTCCCAGGCATTGCTATCTTACCTTCTGGCAAGCTGCCTCAACTGTTCAGCACATCCACTGTCTGATTTCTGATTGATGAGTTCGAGAATATTCATAGTTCTATGAAAATGTCCACATGATAAACTCACGCTAACAGCTGTTTCATGTTTATCTCCAGTAAGTACCCATACTTTGATACCAGCCATTCTCAAAGCTTCAATAGTTTCTCGAACTTTATCTTGAAGTCTAAAAATAAAGAAAAAAAACTGGTAGTGAAAAATACTCCTGTAGTTTATGTTAAGTATAAGCCACATAGCTTATTGCAGTGTATGAACATAACTGAAATTTTCTCTCATTATGCAGGAAATAAGAATAAACTACTATGGCCATCTAGTTCAAACACAACCAATCAATTCAAATTTACAACAGTATATTTTAAAGGTATCATCATCAATGTTGGCTTTCATGAACCCAAGTAACCAGGCAGCCTTTATAAACTTTTCTGACTGGGAAGTGGTGTTGAAGAGAGGGGGACTAAATCAGGCCTGGTGCATGCTAGGCTAGAAGTGTGCCACTAGGAAGTCTAAAAATTCAAACCAAAGACCTCCCTTACCCACCGCACCCCTGAAGAAAATCTCTCTAATCACTCTGAGAGCTACAGATCTGACTGTAGGAAATACAGGACGGCATAGCTTCATGTTAGCTTAAGAAAGCTAGTGAAAACAACTGAAAAGTACATGAAATTTAAATTATCTACCTTTGTAGATACAGGGAACCAAAGAGAACAACAAGCTTAATTTATAAAAATCAATTTGATTCATAGAATGCAATTCAATTCTGACATAGATGCTGGGTTAAAAAGTGAACAAGTTGCAAGTAAATTTATGCTAACAGAGGAGAAAAATCTTTAAACAATTTAATATAGCATCAAAAATCCAGCAACAAATAGAATGTTCACAAAGAAGAGCATTTTCAATCATGCTGGTTGTCAGAAAAGACCTCACTGGATGAGGGTTAGTTATAAGTACACTGTATTCACAAATGCGCCGACAGGGAAGTGGAGACTCCTCCAGGCAGAGCACAGCCTGCCAGGGAACACAGGCGTGAACACGGCAGCCCCACCTGAGGTGGCCAACAGTCAGTGTGGCATTAGAGAAGCAGGGAGCAGACTGGGCAGCAGCGGAAAGGGAGGACGGAGAGACATGTGAGTGTTTGATGACAGTATAACACAACTAAGGAATAGCAAACTGGAATATAATACAAATAATTGTTTCTTTTTATCAATTTCAAATATCTAGATATTTTTAATATCTAGTACTGGAATAAAACACCATTATTCTGAGTAGAAAAAGTAAAGCTTTAGTTTTCTATTTTGTTACAGAATGTTAATTAATGGTACTTATTTTTCACATAATAGAAGCACTTGACTAAAATGTCTTTGAAAAATAAAATAAAACAAAACAGATACTGCCTACTTCTGTTACTTGCCTGTCTTCCACTGCTGTAGCTCCTAGTAATATCAGGTCTTTCTCGATGTACTGGAAGACATCAGCCAATTTTTCTTCCCGTCGCTGCAAGGCAGTCCTGGCCTCAAACAGGCGCCTATCTATAGCTTCATACTCCTCAGCTGTAAACTGTCTATAAGCTATACACAGTGTCCGCAGCCCTTTCTAAGAGAAAAGAAAAGATAGGCACACAACTCTAAAAGCCAGACTCACAACCTGATTTTAAAAACTGTCATTTTATCTTCACATTTTATCATTGTGAATTAGAACTATATAAACTTAGGAATCTGTATTGACTACTTGATTAGATGGACCTTAAATGTTCTTTTTTTTTTTTTCATTTATTTATTTATTATGTATACAGTGTTCTGCCTGCATGTACACCTGCAGGCCAGAAGAGGGCACCAGATCTCATTATAGATGGTTGTGAGCCATCATGTGCTCTTAACTTCTGAGCCATCTCTCCAGCCCAGCTTCAAATGTTCCTAATCTCTGAAAACTAGCATCTACATCTAAAGACTTCTTATTTTCTTCCTTTAAAAAACACAAAATAAATGAGCTAGAAATAGGACTTGAAAGAGCAGATTTTAAAACACCATATAACTATGTTCAGCAAATTTCTAAACAGTGCCACTTCCTAATTTGTAAATAACACTTGTAAATAACATTTAAGGAGGCATCAGATATTAATATATGCACTAATTTATTCACTCTAAAATAACTGTATGTGGGTACTGTTCTAGATAAAAAAATGCCTCTGCTGTTAGATGCTGCAGTAGGTAGACTGTGTCAATTATAGGCAATTGAAAACCAGCAGAAGAAGTAGGTTCAGAGAGACAAGGAGGAAGCACACACAGAAATCTAAGCATGGGAGACCCTGGGTTATGTTTTTTGCTTCTCCAAGAGTCTACTGTATCACGCCTTTTAACTTAGAATCACACTACATAAAACTAACTCTTTTAAAGAGTGCCATGTCGTGCTTCTTAGAATACTTACAACATTGTGCAGTTGTTACCACTACCAGAATATTTCACCGCAACGGGCTCCCTATCCATTAGAAGACACTCCCTTCTTTTCCCTCCATCCAGAGCTTTGGGCAGCCACTCACTTGTCTTCTCTCTATGAATCTGCCTATCCTGGATCGGTCATATAAATATAATGTGTGGCCTCTTGTGACAGGCTTCTTTCAGCACCCTTTTCAATGTTCACTCATACTGAAGCACATATAAGATACCAGTAGTTTATTTCTTCTAATGACTAAGTAATATCCCATTACATAGCTATATCACACTTTATCCATTCATCAGCTGGGCTTCTAGGCTTTTCCAATTTGGGGCTATGAGCATCCATTTATTAGAGCATGTGTGGATATATATTTTCCTTTCTCTTTGGTGTACACTACATATAGCTAGGTCTCCAGGTTCCGGCCCTGCTTGAGTTCCTGTCCTGACTTCCTTCAGTGATGAACAGCAATGTGGAAGTGTAAGTCACATAAACCCTTTCCTCCAACTTGCTTTCTGGTCATGGTGGTTTGTTGCAGAAATAAAAACCCTAACTAAGACACCGGGTTAAAAATCAGTTTTTTCAACAAGAATAAAAAGCAAACATTTAGTGCAAAAGAACTAAGAACTACAGAATTTCTACAATGTGGATAATCTATTAAAAAGACAAAACCTCAACCTTTTCACAAATATATTTTTGAAAATTAAAAAAAAATTTTGTTTAATCATAGCTATCTATGCTTACCAAAGCAAATTCATCTACATGAATTCTGGTTTTTGCTATTTCTCCACCTATGCACTTAGGGAGAATTGAAGATTCTGCTCCTTTAGCAAATAAAAGCTTCTCACCTAAAAGAAAAAAGTTACTAGTTAGCAAGCTATATATTAAGCAAATAAATACTCATAAATGTTTAGATGGATTACCTGAAGGTGCCTGAACAATTACACTCATTCTTCTACGATCTGAATCAAATTCCAGAATATGAAGCAATTTATACCTAAAAAATTAAAAATGATAATTCTTAATTTTTAGAGTATTAACATTTTAATATTTGGAAATAATAAAGATAAAACACAAGTATAAAGTAATAAACTAGAACTGCATTCGCATGAGAAGAGGCTCTAAATTATCAATAACAGTACAGGACACAAAGTCCTTAACAACTACCATATACTTTACAGACCTTGGGTCACTTTAGTGCCACAGAAGCCAAGATGAAGATCCAACAAAGATGAACATTCAACAAAACCAGTAAGTAGTACAGAAGAATCATCTCTTATCATTCCCTGTCCTAACACACATAACCAACTCAGCCTCTATGCAGCCTTTCTATTTGTTTGTTTGTTTGTTTGTTTCTTGAGACAGGGTTTTTCTGTGTAGCTCTGGTTGTCCTGGATCTACTCTGTAGACCAGGCTGGCCTCAAACTCACAGAGATTTCACCTGCCACTGCCACTGCTTCCCGAGTGCTGAGATTACAGGCAAGAGCCACCACACCTGGCTCCTTTATGCAGTCTTAAAGTTTGTCAGCAATGATTCTAAACCGTGTGTGTGTGTATGTGTGTGTGTGTGTGTGTGTGTGTGTGTGTGTGTGTGTGTGTGTGTGAGAGAGAGAGAGACAGAGAGAGAGAGAGAGAGAGAGAGAGAGAGAGAGAGAGAGAGACAGACAGACAGACAGACAGACAGAGACAGACAGACAGATAGAGAGACAGAGAGAGAGAGACAGAGAGAAGGAGCAGGAAAAGGAAATGCCTCTGTTGAGAGCTGAGAGAAAATTTATGAGGATAACTGTAGTGGGGCTTGAAAAATATCTTCCAGGAGAGAATTCTATAATGATGTGTAAGCAATGAATGTTCTAAGTGGACAACAGGTTCGTTCATGAAAGCAGCTTCTGAATGGGCCTTACTTCTTTAGTATGGAAAAGCATAGCAAGGGCTGAGGTACACAAACACCAGGCAAAGGACTAACCTACTCGAGTAGAAAGAGCATAAGCAGGCTGCTGTTCCTGAATGCTTGAACATAGATCACAGACGACAACACAAGGGAACTTGTACTGGGGTGCAGCTTCATGGCACAGCACTTGCCTAACATTCCTGAGACACTGGTTTTGTTCCCCAGTTCCACAGAAACAAAACATAAAGACATTTTCTTCTTCTGATAACCTATGAAATCGCAACTTCAAGAGTATTTAATATAAATATATAAGCAAATTGAGTACATAGCATACTGTTATAATTATGATGAGATACAATGTAATATTAATGTCACTCTAGAGAGAGGCTAGTAAGTGTTTTATGTAGAGTCAGGTAGTATTTTTATATTTTACAGGATATATACACACACACACATATACATATGGTGGATTATTCTTGCATACAAAACAAGTGTTCTATCACTAAACTACATCCCCAGCCTCTTTCTGCTTTTTAAATTTCGAGACAGGTTCTTAATAAGTTTCCTGGGCTGGCCTCACTCTATGGCTTAGGCTTTGAGCATCTGGCTATAGGCTCCACCCTACCAGAGCTATTTTATTCTCTCTTCTCTCCCTTACTCTCTTTTTCTTTCTTAAACAACTCTAAATACAATCTAACATAGCTTATGGACTATACAAAAACAGACTGGAGTACAGTCTGTACTTATACTTATTACAAACTATACATATTATAGACTATACATATTATATATATTATAGACTACTACATATTCAAAACAATTTACCTTTCTAGTCTTCCAAGTACTTTAACCTCCATAGTTTCTTCAGAAATGCCTATAAATTTAATACCAGCTCTAGGGATGAAAAGAACAAAGAAATACAAGATTTAAGGGAAGATATTTCATATTTCACAGTATACCTTTGTAACTTAGTTTAATGAAGGTACATTAATTGAAAGTTTGAGGTGTATTTACAATACTGAATTTGAATAATATGAACCTATTCTTAAGAACTTGACAGGTCAGGCTACATCCAAAACAATGCAAAGTATTCCCACAAGTTGAATTTACATTTGAGAACTTCATATGACATATCTCTTTTATTCTAACAATTATTTCAATGGTATGCTCTAAGGATCAGAGAAATGAGGCTTAGTCACCTTGCTGCAGCTTCCACTAGAGCCTTTTCATCTGGTGAAGATGCATAGTACTCCAGCTGCGCAGGCGCCAGGTTGGACTGCCAGGGGCCATCGCCTATGCCATCAGTGTGAGCATTGCTGATCTGTACCGTATGGCAGAGACTGACTGCTTTAAAGAAGAGATCATGTTCTTTGATCTGTAGGAACATAACACTCACGATCAAAGCACTTTCCAATCCCATAGAGAGAGACAGACAAATGACCTGAGAACTAAGACAAGAGTGCTGTGGCTTAGGCTGCTTGAGTAAGAGTTGTACATTTTGGGTTTCAACCTTACAGACTGTCTTAGGAGCCTGTGGTGTAAGGGACAAATTGCAAGCTAGGAGACTGTGTCCTTGAAAAGAAGTAAGGTCTCAGAAAGACGAAAATATTTATTTTTTCTCTTTTTCACTTCAAGGCAGTAACAGCATTTCCTAACTGTTCCACTTAAGTGCCTAGCAAGCTAAGGCATTTAAGATGCTTAGTAATGACAAACTAAACTGGGATGGAACTACAGTCTCAAAATAGTGTTTTGAAGTACTAAATCAAAGACATCTATTTCAAATACTTGTGGCTTCACTGACAGGAAGTTCCCCTTAGTCCATCTATTAAAGAGAAAGAATACATAGGAACCCATAATTATTAATTTGGAAATTGCTTACTAGCTCAGTTTCACTTTCAGGACTGGATCTAAAAGAAGAACTGGCTGTGAGATGGGCTGAGTTGTTGAGATGGGACAAACTACCAAGGTAAGATAAGTTTCCTTCTGTGGAATCAGGGGTTGGTCCTTCAGGTACAAGTCTACCATTGATTTCTTGGTATTTCATGCCATTAATTGAACATTCTCGAAACTGCATCTCATTTTCTGTCAGTGTTCCAGTTTTATCCGTAAACACGTATTCCACCTAGAGAAAGAGAACAAAAGAAACCTTAGCGTTTAATGGGTCACTGTTGAACAAGGTGACAAAAGTATTTAAAATGTACATGTACGTCTTTAGATACATATCATCTGTAGAGGTGACTGACAATAAGGTATAAGAATTTCATGTCTATATCTTGGCCAAGCTACTTTTAAAATAGTATAACTTGACACTTACCATTGAAGTCAGGGTAGAAAGGACACAACCTAGAAAGTAAATAGGGGCCAGGAGAGATGGTACAGAGACAAGGAGGGCATCTCCTTCCTTCCTTCCTCCTTCCTTCCTTCCTTCCTTCCTTCCTTCCTTCCTCCTTCCTTCCTTCCTTCCCTCCTTCCTCTCCGCCTCCTCCTCCTCCTTCTTCTTCTCTTTCCCTCCCTCCCTCCCTCCCAAAACAAGAATACAACTTGAAAAGTAAAAAGAGAGGCAGCCATTACAAGAAAACAAAACCCAAACAAATTACAGACCAATATTTCTCATGAGAATAATATATTCATGTATACTAAGTCCAGAAATATATAAAAAGGATTACATATCTTGTTTCCAAACACATCAGGAATCAATATTAACTTGGCATGTACAACTTGTCAGATTAATGATATTTGTCCTTTATCCTATTAATAAAATGACCATCTCAATAGATACAGAAGTCACTTGATAAAAATCTAATACTCTTTATGATTAAAAAAAACACTTAACATACTATGATAAAAGTGTCTTTAAAACTAGGTACTATCATGGTGAGTGACTTCCTATGAGTAGAGGTATTAAGATAAGGTTGTGCTCACATGTTTTATTCAAGATCATACTGAAATTTCTAGTCAGGAAAAAGAAGCAAGTTTCCTTGTTTAGAAAAAAAAGAGATAAAGCTATCTCCATTTGCATATCAAATGACCTTGCATATACACCATCCAAGGAAATTCACCTTAAAAAATCTATTAGCACCAGTAAACAATTTCAGTGAGAGTCTAGGATAAAAGATCAATATGCAAAAGCAAAGAATTAAAGTGAGAAAAAAAGAAAGAGGGGTAAAAAACTAAACTTTAAAGTCCATATTTTTGGAGACAATAAAGGTAACAATTATACTTGAGACAGGGGACATGTATTCTGTAAAATAAAAATTTATTCTACAGGGCCCAAGACCAAAGTCTATGTATGCAGTCTTAGCTACTATGAAGGCTGAGATGGGAAAATCATTTGAGCTCATGCTTTTTTCATTTTTCTGAGACAGGGTTTCACTATGTAGCCTGACCTGGAACTTTCTGTGGAGAGCAGGCTGGTCTCAAATTTACAGAGAGCTCCCTGTTTCTGACTCCCTAGTGCTGGGATTAAAGCCACTGCACCAGGATGAGTGCAGAAGTTTAAGCATAGCTTGGGCATCAAAATATGGGGGCCCTGTTGGAGGTTGGTCTGATATATTTTGATGCTAATTACTGCTTGCTGTCTTTTAATATACCGCAAGTATTGCTGTGCAATCTTGCCTAAAAACTTATTCCTGTTTGACCAATAAAAAGCCAATATACACTTGGGCAGGCAAATGGATGGGCGTGGCTAAGGTTCCTGGGCTTTTGAAGACAGGGAGAAGCCTGAGAGAGGAAGAAAGGGCATGGAGGAAGGAGGACCACCGTGGGATAGGACTAGAGCCGCGCGGCCCAGAGAAGGGCTCTGAAGTTTATTAGGCCATACTTCTAAATTAACCACAACAAGCTAAATCTAAATCACACGTGGAGAATAGGGTGAGCGAATTCAAGATTAACTGACATGTTTGAATATACATAGAGAGATGGTGAATATATTTATAAAAGACATTTTGAGGTATACAAAACTAAGCAAATGAAGAAATAGCAATTAACTCTAGGGGAGATAAAATAAATATAATTATAGTATTACAAAGAACAAATAAGAAACCAGGAGTTTGCAAACAATATTATGAGTCATAATGTAAGTATTAATTAGATTGTCAAATTATAACAACACCAAGGGCCGGGCGGTGGTGGCGCACGCCTTTAATCCCAGCACTTGGGAGGCAGAGGCAGGCGGATCGCTGTGAGTTCGAGGCCAGCCTGGTCTACAAAGTGAGTCCAGCACAGCTAAGGGTACATAGAGAAACCTTGTCTCAAACAAACAAACAAACAAACAAAAACCCAACACCAAGGTAGGCAAAGTAGCCAAGTTTTTGCGTATGTTATGAAATGGTAAAGTAATAGTTCCCCTTTCTTTTTTAAGATTTACTTTTTAAAAAATTGTGTAGAAGCAAGTAGGTCTGTGTGTGCGTACCGAACATGACTGCAGGTGGTTGTGGAGGCCAAAGGCTTTGAATCCTCTGAAGCTGGAGTTAGAGGCAGTGTTGCATTTGAATTCATACCCGATGTGAATGCTGGGAACTAAGTTCCCTGAAAGAGCAGTATGTGCTCCTGACCTCTGAGTCATCTGTTTAGCCCCCAAGTTTCATCTTTATATTCCATAATTGCTAATGTCTAAAAATTTTAAGTCATAATATAATAGCATATAGAAATATACTGGTAAATTATGGAAGAAAAAAAATTAAGACATAAAAAGGGAGTAAGAATTAGCTGAAGGAACCAGGTGGAGGTGGCACACACCTTTAGCCCCAGGACTTGGGAGGCAGAAGCAGGTGGATCTCCGAGTTCGAGGCCAGCCTGGTCAACAAAGTGAGTTGCAGGACAGCCAGGGCTAACAGAGAAAGCCTGTCTCAAAAGCCAAAACCAACCAACCAAACAACCCAAGAATCAGCTGGAGGAAAGTAAGAGGTGTTCTGGTGTGACCTTATAGTGCTTCCTACGGCATCAGTCTTTCTACAGGGAATTCTCTGGCAAGAAGCAGGCAGCACGGTCATCCTCACCTGCCCAAGCTCTTCATTCAGATCGGAAGTATTGACTTGAGCTTTCTGATCTGACTCTTCATGATACAGATCAAGATCCCAGCCAATAAAAAACGATCCAAGAAATTTCTGCATTTCAACTGTCACATATAGAGAAATTGGAATGATGAAATTGTAGAGTACCAAAAAAGCAAGGAAATCAGAAATAAATTTCAGAATCTAGAAAAAAAGAGAAAGAAATGATTATTTAATGATAAAATACAAGAGAATTATGAGAAAGTTCTTGTCTAAATAAACCATCAACCACATCTGCCGTAAACTAATATCAGGAAGTGAAAGTTCTTGATTAAACTGCATTTATACTGCGTTTCCTCTGTCCTTAGATTACTGGCTGAGGTAAAGGTGAACTTCCTAGAGAAGTTCAAGGCACCTGGCATGGTGAAGATAACAAACACACCGCACCCTGTGCAGCGCGCTAGCCACTCTTCAAAGAGCACGGGTGACGACGACGCGCGGGGAACCTAAGCATACTGGGACACATTTTCTAGGGAACCTAAGCATACTGGAACACATTTTCTAGGGAAAATTTTTCTTCTTTTTAAAAAAGTTTGCTTATGTTTAATTTATTCACTTTACCTTCCAATTCTAGCCCCTTCACTCACCTCCTCCCTGTCCCACCAGCCCTCTCTCTGCCCCCCTCCCTACTTCAGCTAGTCCTCAGAAGGGGAGAGCCCCCCTCCCCTACCATCTGACCCCAGCCTATTAAGTCTCGTCAGGACGGAGTGCATCCTCTTCCTCTGTGGGCTGGCATAGCTGCTGTGCCAGGAGTTAGTGACCAATGAGTGGGCAACAGGGTCTGTGTCAGAGGCCGCTCCTATTCCTCTAAGGAGAATTATTAAGAAACAGAAACTGTAAAAGAAACTACAGGTATAGACTGCTATAGCACAGCAGAGCTGCCATTCGGTATGCACTCTGTGCAGTGTAAATGACACTGGCAATGGGAACCTAGACCGATTTGCTTTGCTGCCTCTTGAGAAGAAAGTGTTTTCTAATATGTACATTTTGACTTAAATAGAAATTTAGAGAACAACTGTCTACCAACATTTCAGGTGAAATTCTCTTGGTATATCAAGACCATTAAGACTCCTTGAGTTATTCAGACATGCATTAAAGTAAATGTATCCTTTAATTAATTTATAAGGTACAATAAATGATTTTTAAAATTCTTAATTTGTAATACCAAAGTAGAATGCAGTTTCTGACAAGTTTTTGTGATCTGCTTAGGCCTTAAACTAGGAAAGTACACCACTGCTAACATGCTGATTGCTCTTCTAAAAAGACATCTTGTCAATCTGATGCTGTGATGAGATCACAGTGGTCCTCCCAATCAGATATCACTACCAATGCATCAACCATCCCCAAAGAAATTCCCTTAACAGCTGGATTATGAGTAACATATAATACCTTACTACTATTTCTTTGATGTTCTGTTTTTTGGTTATACCAAGGTTCATCCCATTTTTCTTCGGCTTGCCAGGTATATTTCAAGATAGTACTGATGATGGCCTCAGAAATAAGGATTATCAGATAAATTATTAAAAATGTGTTCATTGATCTAAATCAAGAAAAAAATACAAACATGTCAATATGGTCTATAGTTTATTTGCTTAAAAAGTAATATTTGTATTATGTATCAAAATATTTAAAATTTTATTATAGCTCTTTTTAAATTATTATTTTATTTTTACTTTTACATATACACTTATATTATTACACATATATACAATAAACTACATATAATAAGAAGGACCATGAAACAATTAGGAACTATACAAATGTAGCATTCATAGTGTTTTGCTTATTTGTATTTGGCAACCTTGGAGAAAACATCTTTCCTATCTTGGTGAGTATACAATTCTGAATGTAAATCAATTAACTATCATACCTCATTCTATCAACCTAAAAATCCTTATCTAGACCTAAAAACAACTTAACCCCTAAACAACTAAGCTTAATTATAAAACTAAACTATTTGGTCTTCAACCCCATCAGAGACTTGAGAAGGAATAAAATTAAATACCTGAGTAAAAGGAAGTACAAGATAGCAGCTTTCAAAATGAGAAAATGACAGAAACAATTTGCTGCCTGAACAGTCACCCAAAACTGTCTATAATGTTGAAGCACTGTCTTCAGCTGTCTGGCCCATTATATCTGGCAGACAGACTGGTAAAGCAGGAACTACTGAGGACTTGCTTACCCTGTCTTGGCAGAGTTTAGCCGTCAACTCTGTCTACTTCTAAGCTTGCCCACTTTTAGACAGAATTCTGTCTGTGGCAGAAATGAGGACATTTTGCCCAGTAGCTGGTTTGCCACCTTTGAAGCTATCTCCATAAGGAGGTTCTTTGATGCTTATCATCTTCCCTGAGGTAGGCTGGGTGTTGCCAGGAGTTAACCTGTCTTACTGTCAAAGCCTAGCATTTCTCAGCATTTAGAAACTAGACTGCAAATGCTATTCCTAGCTTGCTTAACCATTTTCCCCAATTGTGTCTGGGCCCCTACAAAGGTATTATTAGTCCCAAATCAGCAGGAAGAAGCCTTAAAGAGAGAACAATGCCCCATTTCCCCTAAGGGGGGCTGAGTGGGGTTCTGGTTGTTCTCTAAGGATATGTATGTTTATTTGTATTGGGAGTAGGCTATAAATTATTATTGGTCTTATTCAGAGAGAAAACAAGATTGGACTCCGGGATTTCTTTTTTTCTTAGGTATGGAGATAGGGGTTGAAAAGAAAGAAGGGGAAATATAGGAATATATAGGGATGACAGGACAAAAAGTAGATTATTGACTCTATTCCTCAACTTAAGGCCTTAACTGTTACTCACAAACAAGGTTATTTTTAATTATTGGTATAGAATTTTTCAAGTTTATTCTTCACACACATTAAATATATTTATTTTAATGTAAGGTAGTGTGCCCATACAATTCTATTATAATACAAAGTTTATTTCTAATACAGGTTAGTTAGGATAATTAAGTGACACAAGTTAACTGTTAGTTGATCAACTCATGGTCATGCCAACTACTATTCTGTTTTCATCACAAGAACACACACCCTAGGTACAACATATAGATATGATTCTATAGAGAGATAAGGTAAAATAGTTAGATAAGGTCTTCAAAAACCTCAGAGACCTACAGAATATGGCACTTGAAGATGTTTTTATGATCTTAAGGATCCTATGGCAATAGTATAGATATTTAAAGGATAGTATTTTAATGACCATTTAATAAAACATAATTACCAGTAATATAGTTATAAAATATATGAATTATAACAACACAGCAAGATATATCCAAAAGTATAATAGTGATGCTTATATCTTGGGGGCTATCAAAAACCATCAAATTGTACTTAAGGCCTGCTCTATAGAAGGCGGGAATCCATTGCCATCTGTGGCTGGTGAGGTCATGAACCCTAGAGGAAAATGATCTACCACCATTTTCCTAAACCAGTATAATGTCCAGCTTCATTCTAAATACCTATCCTTATTTGCATAGGTGTGTACTTCTCACCAGAAAGCCACAACTGGTCAAAACACAGCAATCAGATGACCATGAGGTGCCCAGCATATTGGTATCTGCAACACAACCCTAAACCCAAAGCGCCAGGGACACTGCTAAAGAGACGGCAGAAAAAAATCTAAGAGCCCGAGGACCAGGACGTCTGCTGTGAGATGGTGTTGTATAACAGTTTCCTCTGATATGGAAACATTTCATCCTTGAAGGAAGCTCCTTAACCAGGGAAGTAACTCAAAAGAGCTTCAGGAAATCCCTGAAACCAGCCTGACTCACTAGGCCCCTCCCTACAGAGTAAACAAGAAAGGCTGAGCGTCCCTCTCGGAAGAGCAGACTTGAGCTGTAAAGAAGACTGTTACAGCAGACCAGCAGCCTGGAAGAAGCAGAAAGCAGCTGGGCTGCCTGGAAAGTTGAGACCAATTGAGTCCAACTTGTTGGTCTGCCTGCAGGCTGTGCAGTGTGCTCCAGGTCCCCAGCTTCATGAGCTGTCACCCATGCTGGGATCAGCTTTGGTGATGCGGCTGCCTTTGAGTCATTTCTGCTTGTGGAAGTAACCTCTCACCCATAATCCTGTAAGTAACTACAACACAACTCATTGGTTCACCAAACCAAATTTGGTGGTATCTGTACTTCAGTGTGTTGTATCTAGAGTGAGTAAATATTTGTGTTGTGTCTTCCAGGAAAAATTTTGTCATACAGCAGTGTCTTCTATATATGACAGGGAGCTACATCCATGAACTCTTAACATTGTGGTTGCCTAAACAAGTCATGACCAATGACAACACCAGTTGATATGCCAACGTGTATGGGGAAATCTTACATGGTCCCACTCCTATAAAGTACTACAAGCAACTATTGGCTACTGAGAGGGACAATCAGTCTACTCTAGAGATCTGCCCTAGGATAAATTATCCATTGAAGTAGTCAGCTCCAAACACACATATATAAACAACAGTAAGTTATCTCAGCAAATTGTATTGAAATACACATGTGTAGACATGTTTAACAAAAACAGTCTTAAATTTGGGGTTCTGTGGGAGGAGTTGAAGAGAGAAAAGAGAGTGGAATGAAAATGACATAAGCACAGTATACATGTATGAAATTCTATAAAATGTTTTTAAAAAGAATATATTTATCAGGAATAAATGGACCAATACATACAATGCTCTGACCACTGTTTTTACTATAAGTAAGTATTCTTGGATTTTTGGGATTCATCTAACTATAAGAGAAATAACTAAAACTAACATATACATTAAACTTTTACAAAACTTCTGTCACATCTACTACCTTGACCAATTCTTAAACATTTGTTAAAAAAAAAAAGATTGATGAGTCTATGACATCCTTTATAGTGGCAAAAAGGCAAATCCAAGAATAATTCTATAATTTCATCGAGTCATCAAAGTAAGGAATTCAAAATCTCTCTTTCATTCATCAAGCAACCTTAATAGATGCCCAATTTTAAGTGAAAAACCAAAATATTCATGTAAGAAATGTTTCTTCATAAAACAATTAAAATATATGGAAACATAATCACAAGGGACTAATGAACTCCACATATCTAGTGAGAATGGAAGAAAAATATACACACAGGCTTTACAAAAACTCTTCAGAGTAAAAAAAAATACCTATATTCCTGGTTTTTCTCCAATAATTTATCTTTACCCTAACTACTGAAATAGCTGCTTCTACACTCTCTTACAAGAGTACGATCAGAATACCATGAGAATCCATGGGAAATAAAGGCACAAGAAGAAGGGGGCTCTTTTTCTACATGATGATCCTGTGTTAGTCAGCTCATTATTTGGTACTTCAATAGCAGGACTGCTAACATCTTAAAATATCAAAGTATTTGGTCCAAAAGAATAAATCAAATAATCCACAATCACATAACTTAGGATCAGGAGAGCTGAGTTAAACCTGCAGTCCTTAATTTCATTTCATTAACTTGTATCCTAGCATGTCATGTCACACCTAGCTTACATTTACACTGTCTTTGCTTACAACTTCATGAGACTCTCTCCTCAACAACATATCACATTCATCTTTCTGCCAATTCTTCTTCCTCCTCCTCCTCCTCTTCTTCTTTACCACCACCATCACCACCAGTGCTTCCTGGTATTACTGCATATGTGGTATGCCTGTAATCAAACCAGGACACAGCACTTTCTAGGTGAGCACTCCACCACTGAACTAAATTCCTAACCCTTCCCTGTATTTCCATATGTTCAACTGGAAGACCTCTCCTTTTTAATTGCTTTTGTCTATAGTCAACATTCTCTTATTTAAATTTGAAATTAGCACCATAGTCACAAACGTCAGCAGTGAGACAACTCCAAATTGCCACCTTCAGCATTCTAAAGAGTTTATCTTTTAGGGACATTAAGGTCAAACTGGGATTCCTCGCTCTGACACTAAAAACAATTCAAGACTAGCCAGTATAAAAGTGTATCTGAGGATTTTGCTAAAGATATTTATTAAATATTTTATTAAAGATAAACTTTAAACACAAAAGTGAAGACAAGAGTGCTCAGAAAGAAAGTCCTATTATCTAAATTTTCACTGTATATTCCTTTAATTTCCAGTTGAGCTGGAAAGTCTAAAGGGGGAATAATTGTATCTCAGAAAACCTAACACATAACAGATATACATATGACATTTAATATCTATTTCTAGACTGGGTTTTCTTAAGCAGAAATCAGCTAATAGTTTCAAAGTGTCTTAGAATTCATGAGTAAGATTCTGGAATTGAAACAGCAAGGATAGTAATACCCTGGTGAGTTTTAATAAAAATAATGCCCTGGCGAACTCTGTTTATGAAGGTATGAACTCACTGGTACTCCCTCCTCAATGTCTACTCACTACAACAGGCTTTCGATTTCATGTTTCACATATCAAAAGCATGGAACCCTTCAGGATTTAGTGCTGGTTTTGTGCACAGTTGCTGCTCATCTATGTACTGCAACAAGGTTGGAGCAAACAGACTCAACTTTAAATTTAAAATCTTGAACTTAAAAACATAAGTTTGATATGAAAAAACATTTTATGATAAAGAATTTGAGACTACTAAGAGATGCCCAATTATAGCAACTGACACATCTACAATCTAGCCTCTACACCTAAGGCTCAGAGAATGTGAAAAAAGAGGGTGGAAAAGTTCTAGGAGCCAGGGACCATGATGGCTGCTGCTAGACAGTGGCTCCAAGACACGACATGAAAAATGCATCCATGAACTCTCAACAATATGGATGCCTGAACAAGACTGCATAATAACAACAGCTGGCATTCCAACATGGAAGAGGAAGACTGTGCATGCTCCCACTCCTAGGTGAAGAGATATAGTGGGCAACGGCTGCTGAGACGGGGAGAATCGGTTCCTTTCGGAGATGCGTGACCATATAGTTCTCCAGTCTCAGTCAGCCCTGCCTACATGCACATATGTGCAACACTAAGTGGCCGCAGTAGGTAACATGGAGAAGAGGTCCTGGATTGGGGAGGAGAGGACATGGGAGGATTTGGTGGAGCGGAGCGGCAGGAGTGAGGAAGATTCAGTACTTATATGATATTCTAAGTAAATTCTCAAAAAGGAATAAACTAAAAACATACAAATAAAGTGAACGCAATAATGAATCTATGTGTACCACATAGCTTCACCAACTGGCTTATTCCATTTATACTTCCTT
Organism: Acomys minous; assembly: GCF_964271855.1. Taxonomy (NCBI): domain Eukaryota; kingdom Metazoa; phylum Chordata; class Mammalia; order Rodentia; family Muridae; genus Acomys; species Acomys minous. The sequence continues at coordinate 15,270,156 of NC_140499.1, read as the reverse complement.
CCATTCCAATTACCCATTTAATTTTTGTTTTTTATACTTCTTTTATCTTGCCATTTCTCTTTAAAGAACTTAATTTGAAATTGCAGCCTCACAGAAAGTTATAAAATCAGTACAAAGAGTTCCATCAGCTTAGTCCACATTTTCCCCACCTTCCTCGCCTTTTTAAGACTGATGACAGGGATCAGAGAGGTTTATACTGTGCAACATGCTCTACCACTGAACTACAGCCCCAACTCAATGGTGGCATCCTATGTAACTGTGGTCTAATATCACAGCTAGGAAAGTAACACTGAGATGTTACAGGGAATTAGATGTGATTAACTTTCATATTTATGAAACCTGAACTTATCTGTATATTCCCACACACAGATTAACTACCATTATCAGGAATTGTCCCATCATTAGTTTTAAAAATATATTTATCTAGGGCCCATCATGGTCACACATGCCTTTAACCCCAGCACTTCAAAGGCACAAGCAGGTAGATTTCTGTGAGTTTAAGGTGGGCCTAGTCTATATAGTGGGTTCCAGGATATCAAAGGTTACATAGAAAGACTCTGCCTCAAAAAATAAACAAAATTTAAACATTTAAATTTTTACCTTGTATGTATGAGTGTTTTGCATGCATGTTATATGTGCATCCCACACGTATGCCTGGTACATGTGAGGTGTCAGAAGACTGTCCGAGACCCAGAACTGGAATTATGGGTGGTTCTTAGCCACCATGGAGGTGCTGGGAACCAAACCCAGGCTCTCTACAACATCAGCAAGCGTTCTCAGCCACTGAGCCACGGCTCCATTTTCCATCACTCTCTTTATTTTCACACTCCCCATACTGAATCTCTTTCCCCTGGCAGCAATCATCTGTCCCCAACATACACAGTTTTATAATTTTGAAAATGTTACACAACATACTGGAAACATACAGAATATACTCTTTGAACTTGGCTTTGTACCAAGTGTAACAGTTTTGCAGTCTGCTCTGGCTCACGCATGTAATATAACTCCCCTTTCTTGCTGAATAGTACTCTATGACATAGCCACACCAGATTCCCTTCTGATCAGCTATTACGCATGCATGGGTGCTGGGCTGTTTTCCAGGTTTTTGCTGTTATAAATAAAGCTGCTCGGGAAAGAAACTGCCAGACTGTCTTCCAAGTGAAAATGTCGTCACTGTACATTCCTACCAAGAACGTATGAGATCTAGTTCCTCTAGCTCTTTCCAGCACTTACTGTTATTACTACTCTGCAGCGGTGAGTTAGCCTCACTGTGTTTGGGATACGATGGCCTCTAACAGGCCACAGCACTGACTGACATCTGTATCTGCTCATTTGCCACCTCTCCCTCTTGTGATGATTGTGATTTGTGTCTTTTGATCACATCTTGCTGAATCTCTGTGCTTCTGTCTGGTTTAGGTTTGTGGTTTGTAAGCATTCCCCTGTCTGTGGCTTGTCTCTCTATCCTTTCAAGAGGGATTGAAAAAACTTTTAATTTACATGAAGTTTAATTTAGTAACTTTTTCATTCAGGAGTTAAGCTTTTTTGTTTGTCTAACAATTACTTGCTAAAGTCCAGATCCTGAAGATTTTTATACAACTTCTTCTAAAAGTTTTTACAATTCTGTTTCATATTTATTCAATCATTATTTTTGGATGCAGGAAACTGAGCCTGTGACTGGTGTATGCCCTCTCACTAGCAAAAGCTCTCTGTTCCCTCACATTTATTATAAATTTCACCATGGGTATTATAAATAACAGCTTTTCATGTTCCTCAGGAGAGTGTTGGTCTTTGTTCTAGTAGACAGTTAACTTTAAACACCTAATTTCACTGCCAGTGGTGAAAGTAAAATTCTGTTTAGCTTCCCCAACCCCACCCCAACATTCTGCTGGGTTCTGTTGTTTGTTTTCTGCCAACTTGTATCTACACAGTTTCATCAGCCAGGCAAGAAGTCCGACAGCCCTTATGCATAAGTCTTCAAGTCCATTATTTCCCACGCTACCTAATCTGTTTTCTCCTTTCTAAGTCCTTTTCCAATTTTTTTGTTTTGTTTTGGTTTTCGAGACAGGGTCTCTCTGTGTAGCCTTGGCTGTCCTGGACTTGCTTTGTAGACCAGGCTGGCCTTGAACTCACAGTGATCCACCTGCCTCTGCCTCCTGAGTGCTGGGATTACGGGCGTGTGCCACTACACTCGGCCTCCTCCTCCAGTTTTACATCTTGTCCTCTGACATTTCAACCCAGTAAAGAAATAGAGCTCACACTTTTCCCTTCTTATTTCGCCTACTTCCCTCCTTCCTTTCCTCAACTGTCTTCAGGACTGGACTCATTGCTAATTTCAACCTGCTTTTGGTCACTTTCTATTGCTAATAGCCTAGGGTAGGCTCAAACTCATGACCTTCCTGTCTCTGCCTTTCAAGTACTAGTATTGCTGGACTCCCCTCGCCATGCATGGTCCAATATTATGTGTGTGTGTGTGTGTGTGTGTGTGTGTGTGTGTGTATGCGCGCGCGCACGCGTGCGTGTAGTTCTTGCTCTGCCCCTTATTTTTTGAGACAGCGTTTCACACTAAATGCAGAGTTTAGTATTTCCCCTGGACTGGCTGGCTGGCAAGCCCCTGGGACCTTCCAGAAGGTTACAGGTACATGCCACCACAACCAACTTTTGATAAGGGTGATAGAGATCTGAAGTCAGGTCCTCATGCTGGCACAGCATGTGTTTTACTCAGAGCTATGACCTCATAACCTATACTATATTTAGGCACATTTCAGCACTTACTAATAGTCAAATCACCATGCAAAATGCTAAGTGTATACAAAAACATAAAATACCATCCTTATCAAATAAGAATATCATTTTGTATAGGTAATATGAAATATCTTTTAAAGGATTTGTTTATTTTTATGTGTGTGAGGGTTTTGCCTAATGTCCATGGAGATCCCTTAGCACCAGAGTTACAAATGGTTATGAACCACCATGTGGGTGCTGGGAACCAATCCTGGGTTGTCTGCAAGAGCAACAGTGCTCTTAACCACTGAGTCATCACTCTAGTTCCTGAAATGTCTATTTTTATGTATGTTACACATGTGTAAGATACACACATTATTATGTGAAAATAGTTTTCTTACTTTTCTACTGCAGATCGTTTCTGTGACTTGCTCTTGTAATTTAATGCCATCTTAGTTTCCATTCCGGTGTATACGGCCACACCTAGAAAATAAAACTGCCATTTGAAATGTACTCAGCAGCTGGAAAGCCCTGGTGAAAAGCACTGTCTGAGTGCGTATACAGTCTGACTTTCCCTGAGTCTTTTCACAGCCTTTAAAGGCCTGCTACGCCTACCATTCCTGGTGATCTAGACATTCAACCTGCCTGGAGTCTTGCTTCTCATTTACAACAGATGTTTGGATGAAAGATGTGACAAGTTGAGACAGACAGAAGGAAAGGATGGGAATAACAGACGACCACAGCACATGGCTAACTGTGAGAGCAGGAGCCCTGCTGATGAACTGGAGCCATGAATAGCTAGCGACCCAGCATGCCCGAATCTGGAGTGTGCACGTCATTCCCTCGTGCTGAAGAACACTCCTAACATCTTCCAGAGTGAAGTAAGCAAGCACAGAGTAGACGCTGTGACACCCTGAGACCAGAGAGAATGGCTACAATAGTGCCACCAAAACTGCAGAATGAAACTAATTAGGCAGGACCAAACTTTAAATGTTCATTCACATTCCAAAACAGTAAGATTAAAGAAACAATATAGAACCAATTGTGCCCTTTTAGTAAGCATGTGACTTGGAATTTTTAAAGTAAGAATTATTCTTTAAACTCAGGAGTCATAATTAAAATGGAAAATAACACTGAAATCATGCAATTTGAAAAAAAAAAGCACTCAGAATGAAATAGAGAAGCGATTACTGAGGCAAACAACAGAAGACCCAACCAAAAGCATCCAAGGACACATTTGCTTCTAAAACTATGCATGGTTAGGACTCCTACTTTAAACAAAGTAACAGAGCAAAAAGCATCACTCCCAGAAAGTCATATAAGATTCAGTGTTCCAAGAGAAAACCTAAAAATTGTGGAGGTTTAACCTGGTTTCTGATATCAGAACACTGTTATAATTTTTTTTAAATGGTGGCAAAATACATGCAGCATACAAATTACTACCTAACCATTTAAATGTGTAGTTCAAAGTGGTAATAACACATTCACAATTTTGTGGAGTTGTCTTTTTTAACTAGAGAATACTTCTAATCACTTTTTTAAAAAATGCTGAACCCACTAAATATCAATCCCTCTTTCTTTCTCTTCTCTAGCCTCTGGAATTCCTTTATGCCTGTATTACTCTGGGTATACCGTGTGAGGTATATGAAAGGAGCATAAACTCTGGGGCCCATTATGCTAGGCTGCTACAGGGCAGGGGCACGATTGCTCTTCCTTCTGAGAAAGAAAGTCTATGTCCCAAAGAGTGCTGTGTCCACAGTCAGAGCTCCTAAGAACTTGCTGGATACATGACTCTGTCTGCAGTTATTAACCCAACTGAAGAAGAACGCTAAGAGAACTGAAGACATGTGGCCCACCATTCATACTAAAGAGCACTGACTGCACCGTGCTGCACTCAGCTCGTTACCCACACACAGGAAGAGGAAGTCCCCAGTACTACTCTAAAGGAGAGATTAACCACAACAACGACAAAATACTATACTAAAACAAACTTTAAAAGGAAGTTACCATAGATTACATTTAATAAAGTAATATGCAACCAAAGGGCATAAAATGCTGTGCTCTTGAGGCTACTTTACAGAGGTTGGGGATGCCATCTAGAGCGAGACAGAGTGTATGCCTGGTGTGTGCAGGACCTTGAGTTCAGTACCCGGCACCTCCACAGTAAAAGCAAAGCTTCACATAAAGCACCGGTACAAAACACACAAACAGTTTTAAAAAACTTAAGTATGTACAAACCAAAAATTTCTTTTGTATTTTTTAATCTGGCTCCACGAAGCAAGAGACTCTCTGGTCCCAGAGGTCTAAAGAAAAAAAAAAGAAATCCAAAAGGCACTGAATACATTAAAATTTCAACTCAATTAAAAGGCATCTTCATTCAGAGGTAGTTAACCTATAGTTACAACATTGTTTTCATATCAAAATCAAAATCCCAGCTACTATAATACTTCCTGGACTATTCTTAGTTACCATAACAACCAATGTCTGCTTTAGCACTTCAGTCACTTTAAGATTAAGGGCAGGGCTAAGGAGATCACTCAGCAGTTAGAACTGGCTGCTTTTTACAAAGGACCTCAGTTTGGTTCCCAACACTGATGGGCCAGCTCACAACCATTTCCACTGCTGTTCCAAGGGTCCGCTGACCTCTGCAGGCACTAGGCATGTAACTGGGGTACAGATAAATGCTGGCAAACTACCATCCACATAAAAATGTTCAAATTAAGGCAAGTGGCTTAAAAAGAAAATTATACATTTTAATTAACTCACAAAGCCATTAATTTCAAAAATTTTAAACGCAAAGTAATATTAAAAATTAAGCAGTGATTTAAGAAAACTTAGCAGAAGATAAAATTTAAATTTTGTTAGCAAAATTAGTTTTAGAAAGAAAAATCCAGGATAGAAATGCAGTACAAACATAAAATTTTTATGAGAGCTGCATAATATAAATGCATGAATTCTGCATAATTAAAATTCTGTTATACTATAAAATATAATATACAAACTATGTTAATGTTTTACAGGCAAGATCACAAAACACAAGCTACTTGCACTGCACACTTTTCAGTACACAGGCCTACTTGCTATTTGAATTTTTCTCCACTAAGGATAAAATGAAAAGGAATAACTACTAAGGAAATTCTATTTTCTTAATAATAGTAAGATGGTTAAGAGTCTGTAATGGATAAAGTAAAAGGTCTTTATTTTGTTGAAAGTTTTTAAACTTTTCTGAAACATACAAATAATATGTTTATTCAAATCAAACAAAGCTTGAATCATCGATAAAAACATCAGCAAACACCAACACTGTGGGAAAAAAACAAACAAAAACAAAAAACTGCACTGAACCAGGAAGGTCAGGCATTGGGGACATGTTTACCAGTAAGGTTTTATTGAGGAGTCTGTTGGTGAGTACACACACCTGGTCTGTCAGAACCAGTATGGTGCTAACTTCTCAGCAGCTACAAATACCTGTTCACTGAAATACGCTCACCACTCAAAGAAACCATGTGCCCATCACACATGCACCCCCTGTTGTGTTCTACTGCCTAGCATGCTGTTGGTTTTAACAATGAAAAGGAATGCATACATAACTGGGATACCGTAACAGCTTCCAAATAAAAGACAATTCAATAGTTAACTGCAGGGGTTTCAGTGAAGAACACAGTTCACTCTTTCAGACACTCAGGAGTGAGTAGCCCACACTGCAATGCTCCTTTACAGACACAATACCTTAGAGCACAATTCAGGTGATGCATCACAAAATTTTCACTATTTTAATGCATAAATAAAAATAAAACTTAGTCATACTTATTCATCAGGGATCTCATCCATATGTTATTAAAGTTTATTGAATGTGCTTCTATGTTGTTTATTAAAGCATGAATCAGTGCTGACATGACACTTTGATGGCTTATCTCTTGATCTAATTTTAAAATGCTCAACTCTTTCTGTTATTGACTTATTTCATGCAGCCAATATACGGTGACTATGTCCCTAGAAACGCTGGGAAAAATCAGATTAAAATAATAATTTAACAGCTGATTCTAAGACTGACTTTAAGTTAAACCTTTAGGTTGTAAGTAAAAATGTAACCTCATTCTATTATCAAATATTTAAACTGATTCAAAACCTCTTATTTAGATGCCAAATTATGATGGGAAAACAGACCAAAGCAATCAACCAAGCCATCAACAAACCAAAAAAACAAAAAACAAAAACCAAACCAACCAACCAAACAACAACAAAAAACTGCTCACTAAATGCTTTAGCTTACACTCAGTGACTATGAAACAAAGCCAACCAAACATTATGTTATGTAAAACATGCATTCTTTGTGGTAGAAGGATTGAACCCTGATGAGCCTGGACTTCATATATGGTACCCCTGCTATATCATGGAACTGAACTCAACTCACTCCACTGAGTATTATGACTAATATGTTTAAGGATCTAAATTAAAGCAACAGTGTTTCATTTCAAAGTTGCTATCAAGGGCTATCAAAAACGCAAATATATAAGGCTACATAATTACTTTTATGTCATTTCATGGAGTGTTTCATCTTCACTTGTTGCTTCTAAAAACTACTAGCTGATGACATGTTTTTAACTTATGCTTCACTGCGATAAGCTGTTTATTTACTTAATTCCCTTTTAACTTTTAGTCTCTCTACCAGTTTCTAATAACAATAAGTAGACAGTATGATTTATTCTTACCTTACAATTTCTTCCATTTGTTGAGTTATTATCATTCGTCCCATAAATCTGTAGAAGAACGTATCATATTATAAAAGTAGGGTAACTTATAAAATCAACAGGTAGAATGCACTTACTACTATAAGAAAATGAAATAAAATTTAAAAATAAGTTTGATAAATATTTTTTCAATATTTATTTATTATTATGTATACAGCGCTCAGCCTGTACACCTGCAGGACAGAAGAGGGTATCAGATCACATTATAGATGGTTGTGAGCTACCATGTGGTTGCTGGGAATTGAACTCAGTGCTCTTAGCCTCTGAGCCATCTCTCCAGCCCTTGTTAAATATTTTTTAATAAAATAAATTTTGTACACTTTTTAAAATTAAAATTTTAATAACATTCTATTGGAATTTTACTTATAATATAAACTGTTAAATGAAGATGAGCTCACCAAATAACACAGCATACCTGTATAAGTCCGCTTCTGGCTGCTGGCATTCTATCACAGCTATGAGACTATCCAAGTTGGCAACTGTTTGTAATACTGCTGTTTCTGGAACTGACACATGTGTCTGAAAAAAATTAAAAAGGGACAGATGTTTACCTAAGTATGACCTCAGGTACCAACTACTTCAAGTGTCTTCTAGATGTGATTATGGTATACTAGATTGCAGATTACTCGCTAAGACGACAGACAAGAAGCAACTAGAAATAAGCAGGGAAGGAACAGATTTGCTGCAATCACCAGTATATAGAGTCTGTTTGCAATCACAACTGTCTAAAGATGCTAAAGACTGAGAAAATTTATACTTGCTTCTTAACCAAAAATGTATCAAGGTGAGTATGGTGGCTCACATCTATTTGGGAAGCAGGGGGTAGGATTGCCAGAAGTTAGAGGCCAGCCTGGGTTAAAAAAAAAAAAAAAAAAAAAAAAAAGACATCAAAAGTATTAAAAGATTTTATTTTTCCTAAAACATTTTTTATTTCTACTTTCAATATGAATAAAGCCAGGGTGAGACTGGCCTTAAACACAGAATAACATTTTTTTAGTTTGCAACTTTTTAAATTTTAAAACTTACTTGCATACATGTGTATGCATGTCTGTGTGTCTATGCAGATGAATGTGCAGAAGTCAGATTTGCACTGTGTTTGGAGCCCAGAGGTTACCTTGGGGAGTCTTCAATTACTCCCCACCTTACTTAGCGAGACGGGGGCTTCTCACTGCACATAAAGCTTACCATTTTGGTCAGACTGACTGTCCATCAAGCTCCACAGATCCCCTATCTAAGCCTCACTGGTGCTGGGATGAAAACATGGCTGCTATGCCTGTCTTTCTGTTAAGCAGGTGCTAGGGATTCAAATGCCAATGCTTGTATTAGATAGCAAGTACTCTACCACCACAGCCGTTGTCCCAATCCATCAACTTTTGTAATTTGTTTAAAAATGTTTAATAACAATAACACCAACAAAAAGAAACCTAACTTTCCTGTATCAGTCAATCCTAATCACTTCATCAAAAGGTAAGCACTATAAACATGAGGCGCTCACGTCACCCAGAGCAGTGCTGAAACATGTCCATGAACAAACCTTCAGGTTGGTCTCTCCATCCAAACTAGCAGTTGTAACATGACATGAACCGTCAAGCCGATCTGAGGATAGGAGCACCAAATCTGCAGGAAAAATTTCATCTTTGGCTATACGAACAATATCACCAACCTACAAGATGTCAGGAGATATGTTATTATAAACATTTTAAAAGGCAAAGATTTGTCTTCATTCTGTTCTACATAGGTGGCTTATCACAGTATTTTACTGTGTGTGCATTTTTTGAAATCTAGATGAACTCAGGGTCGAACATGTGAAGCAAATAATCTGCCACTGAGAAACACACACGCGTAGAATTTTATAATAAATATAAAAATATACATAGAAAATCAAGATTAAAACTATGACACAAAAATACAATTTTATATCATTTCCATATACATACCCGAATGTTTTTTGATCTAGTTTTTACAAGGCCACCACTTCTAACAACATAAACAGGAGCTCCATTTACTTCATTATCTGAGTTATGGCGTAACCAGTCTTCATATCCCTAAAAATAAAGAGGAAAAATTGTCCTATCTGTATACTTTTAAAAATACATAATCAAATCAGAGAACATGAAAAGACACACACACACACACACACACACACACACACACACACACACACACAGTTTCCAGGGAACACTCACCAGAATTCTCCTAGACTACTCTGATGCCTACAAAAGGAATGACATTTCTGACATTCATTCTTACCAGAAACATTATCTGTATCCATTACACTATGTTCCTGATGTTCTGAGATTCTGACCTTTCCTTGTTTGCTGGTGAAGGTTTCTTCTGTTACCTCTATGAGTCCCTTCTGTATACTTCACTCTTAGTAGTAAACTTATTCTATTCAGCCTGGCGCAGTAGTACAGCACTTAGGGAGGCAGAAGCATGCAGATCTCTATAAGTTCAAGGCCAGCCTGGTCTACAAAGTGAGTCCAGGACAGCCAAGGCTACACAGAGAAACCCTGTCTCCAAAAACAAAACAAAACAAAACAAACAAATCTATTCTTTTATATGTATGTAAATAATATAAAATATGCTGGTAATTCTGAAATATTTTTTTCTCCAACTCGTATCTCTTCTAGATTCCAAAAGTGAATATGTAGCTGCATTATTAGTATCTCTATCTAAGGTTGCATGAATATCTTTTTAAAATACTCTGATCCTGGTCATTTCACTTTCACCCCTAGAAACCTTCCTCTCCACAAGCCAACTCCCCTGCAATGTCTTTTTGTGTGTGAACAAACTGAGTTAAGTTTTGGCTGTTGGCATGTGTATGTGTGTGGGGGGTAAACATTTGTCCTTATACCCACAGATAAATGTTGCCTTCACCCCTCATTAAGAGAACTTCTCTTTACAACAGAGACTACTACGAAAAAGCCAAACCAGTCAAAATGCAGAGCTGTGGAACTCAGTCCCAATGGAACTACAAACTACCAACAAACCTAAGGCTCAGGCATGGTGCGGAAGCAGGGGGAAAGAGATTGTAAGAGAAGTTTGCTTGCAGCAAATTTGCTTGAGACTGTGTCTGCTAAGAAACTACAGAAGCTACACCCATGAAGTCTCACCAAAACGACTGTCCAAGGATGAGCTGAACAAAAAGGACACCAACGAACATGCCAAACTTTATTGGGAAAAGCGCATGAGACCTCAACCTTACAGAAAGAAACAGGCAACTGTTTAAAGCTTAGAGCAGAAGTGGCCCTCCCCAGGGAAGAGCATACCAATTAATTGCCCAGTGCCAAACAGTCAGCCCTGAGAACATACATACAAGTAACACATGGACGCAACAGGTTGTCTTTATTGACATGTATGTATACACAAATATACGTATATATTCAATAACAATTGATGAAAAAGAGGCCATAACTTTGAAAAGATGAAAGAGAGGAAAGGGAGAAATGTTGTGAATAAAATAGAATCTCAAAAAGAAAAAAAAATTGGAAAATAAGAGGGCAAGGGAGAGGGAGGGAGAGGGGAGGAAAGGGGAAGAAGGGAGGGAGGGGGAGAGAAGGGGGGAGAGGCAGATAGACAGACAGACACAGAGACAGAGACAGGCAGACAGACAGACACTGACACACTGACTCTTCCTCCCAGTCCTCTTTTAACTCATAGTTCCTTAATGAGGGGTGTGGCTTATAAATATCTTGAGCATATCCAAAGCTAATTTTAGGATGCTGTTGCTAAAGTCCATATTGACAAATGTCATAGCTAACCATGCCAAAAGTCCAGAGTGGCAATTATGGCATCTACATTCTCCTAAAACTATTTGATCATTAAATGACTTTTATGTACAAATTGATGTTTTACTCATACAACATAAATTTCCAAAGCATTGTTTCAGGCAACAAACAGAAAAAAAACCCAAACTTTAAAAGTGAGGTTGATTTTTTCTTTCTTTCTTAAAATACAGACCACATAATTAATTATAATTTAAAATATAAACCTTTTTTAGCTCTGGCGTGATATGACAAGCAGAAAATTCCACATCTGACTTCACATATGAAACACCATTTTATACATAAAAATACTTTAAAATATTGCATAAAATTATTCTCAGGCTAAGTGCATAAGGTGTAATAGGGGAATTCCCCCCAAATGTCACAGGCTATTGCAAAGGCTGTTGGCTGCTCTCTACAAACTAATGGTAAGGCCCTATTGCTGAAGACAACATTTATGACATGAACACAGAGAAGACAAGTTGGAGCCTATCTAGAAACCTCACTCCTGACGACTGCTGTTGATGGTACTTGAAGGTATGGCACTTGCATACTACCTACCTAAGAGGAAAGGTCATCACCAGTATTGCCCGACTACAACCCTAAGACATACAATGGAGAACTGCATAGGATATACTGGTGTGACAATGGCATAAATGTTATAGGAGTAACCAAAAACTCTGTGATTTAAGGCACACTCCATGAAATGTAACCTATACCCCACACTGCTGAAGTAATAGGTCATGAGCCTCGAGGAAAACCTGCTACCATTATTCTGCTAAATGACCATAACAATAAAATGACTCCTAATGACATACTGCTATACCCATAGATCAGTGACTTGCTCAGCTCTCATCAGAGAAGTTTCTTCTTACAGTAAATTGAAACTAACACAGATGCCCACAACTGGACAAAGTGCAGAGTAAGAGACTACGGAGCATTCAGGCCTTTATAGGATGTCTTCATCAGAGCCCGCCCACCAATGCTCAGCAGCTATGTAGACGAGGAGGCAGAAGGCTGTAAGAGCTAGAGGTGCATGATCAGAGTGAGAGCTGTTCTTTGAAGGTCTACTTTTTTTGGTTTTGTTTATCAAGACAGGGTTTCTCTGTGTAGCCTTGGATTTCCTGGACTCATTTTCTAGACCAGGTTGGTCTTGAACTCACAGCAATCTGCTTGTCTCTGCCTCCCAAGTACTGGGATTACAGGCGTGTGCTATCACATCTGGCTTGAAGGTCTGTTTTTTGTTTTGTTTTGTTTTGTTGCTTTTTGTTTGTTTGGTTTTTGGTTTTTGAGAAAACATTTTGGGAAAGCACTGTAGGATATATAAACTATACTGGCCCAATTTAAGCTGTCAATTTTAGAAAAAGCTAAGCATTAAAATACCATTTATTAAGCAATGAAAAAGTTTACTTCCTTTTATAGTCAGAAAACACTAACAGCAAAGCATTAAGAGTAAATGCATTATTCTTTTAATGTGAGTTCATAAATTCTAATTCATTTTGCATACCATTGCGAGTCAGTAGCCTGCTCAAAATTATTTTATTGACTCTCAATGCTTACAGCAAAACATCTTTCAGTTACCTTAATTAGCATCATTATTTCAAATATCATCTTAGCACTTTTCTAAACAGGCTCACACATTCTCATGATTATACTTCCTCAAAACATGTCTTGCCATGTCTTGCAGATGGGTCCTTAACCAAATTGTTTCCATCTTACCTTCTTTATCAATTTTTTATTCATGTTCTAAAACTCATCTTAATATTTCTTACAAAATCTTCCTCAATCATCTCTCTGATTTACCAGAGTTCTGTATATCACAATACATGACTAGAGAAGACATGATATACACTGTATATAGGAAAAGATGAAATTCAACAAATGATACGTGAGCACTTCCCTACTGTGCTGCAACAATAAGCGTGGAGACCTGCTGGGCGGGGGCAAAGTCCGCCCTCCTCCAGGTAGCTGCTCTAATGCACTCGGCAAAGGGGACGGTGCCTCCCTTCTTATCCCAGCAGACCCCTAAGCCCATCTGGTGAGAGGTGTCACAGCCCTGGTCCTGCTCTGATGAAAACTTCAACGCCACCTCTGGATTAGCAAGGGCTGTTTCCCCTTCTGGAGATAAGGCTCTCAAGATATTTACTGTAAACAGAAGCATATCCTGGGATCGCCCCTTCTTACAACCCTCAGGTCCCCTTTTTACACAACTCTCAGGGCATATAAACCCTCCACTCTATAGAACTATACCCCCTTTTTAAAAGATTTATTTATTATTATGGAGTGTTCTCCCTGCATGTACACCCACAGGCCAGACAGATCTCATTATAGATGGTTGTGAGCCACCATGTGGTTGTTGGGAATTGAACTCAGGACCTTTGGAAGAGCAGCTGAGTCCCAACTATACTTCTTTTTTTTTTTTGTCGTTGTTGTCTTTGTTTTTTGTTGTTGTTTGTTTTGTTTTTTTGAGACAGGGTTTCTCTGTGTAGCCTTGGCTGTCCTGGACTCGCTTTGTAGACCAGGTTGGCCTTGAACTCAGTGATCCGCCTGCCTCTGCCTCCCCAGTGCTGGGATTAAAGGCGTGGGTCACTCTGTCCAATTTATATTCTTTTTTAAACATCACTAAAATTACAAAATGATCATACTAATTTGTTTCATAAATTAGCCTGTATGTATATTTGTTATTAGATTGGTTGCTGTGTCAAGGAAGTAATATGTTTTAATGACTACAATCATTCATGAGTCACAAGGTATCTGAAATATAATCTGTTGTGTATCAAGTAAATCTGCTACTTTATTACATAAACTTTTCACAATGTTAATCTGGAGTAGAAATCTTTACAAAGTTCTGAGTGAGTTTTGGAAGAACTAAGGCAGGAAGTACTACATACCTGTTTTATGGCAGTTACTGTTATCACAAAGAATAACGGAAGTCCACTGGTAATTGGACTGGTAGGTGTATCAATCATAAGCTAGAATTAAAGAAAGAATGCAGAGTATTAGATGTTTATATCATATAGGCTATATTATTAATATCTAAAATCTCATGCTATTGTACAATGTATTTCACATTTCCTGACAACCTGATAGTTGTACATGCTCAATTGTACTGATAACTGAACTCAGTTACTCTGCTTCTACTTTTTTTTTAACTGCTGTTGGTTTTTTAGACAAGATTTTGCTGCATATGCCCTCCCAAAACTGGACTACTCTTTCCCCCCTTGCTGCTGCTCAAGTGCTGGAACTCCAGGCACCTACCACCACACACCAGGTGAAGCTACTTTGCTCTAAGAGTTCTTAAGTTCTTCAATATTACCTACAAAAAGAGCCATAAAGGGCCTTATCTCGTTTTGCATTTCTTTGTACATGCTACAAAATGCTGAAAAGTCTGTCAACAATTTTAACCCACGATTCAGGATAAACTCAACCCTGAAGAAAAAAACTAGGAATGGAATATGGAAAGTGGTTTTTCCTACAAGTGATTTTATTACACCCAAAAGAACCAGAGGAAGACAGCTAGGAAATGGTGCTTTAATTACGATGTGTGTTATATAACTGAACTTTCTGTAAGCTTCTGAACAAGCACTTGAAGTAATTACATAGATTAGGAAGAACAAAAATCTTATGCTTTATTGATTTCTCTTGACTCTGGGCTAATTAAACTTGCTCTACTGTATATACATGCGGATCTTAGCAATCTGACAACTACATGCATACCATGTGAATATAGTTAGCATAATTTCACTTTTCAAGAAAACCACTAGATGTTCTATTGACATAAAGTTAGAAGTTCCTTCTCCACTCATGAAGAAAAACATTTATAAACTAAATATTTCCTAAAGCTTTACAATGATTATTTTAGTAATTTTACTTTTCTTTTGCAATCCTAGATTCTACTGACAGACCAATTTAGAGTTTAAACAAATTTTTATTTTAACACTGAAGAAAAATTTAGTGTTACTTCAGCTTTTAGTGTTACTTTCAGTGTTATTAAGGTTTTATCAGAAAATAATAACCATATTAGTGTTATTTTCAGTATTATTAAGGTTTTATCAGAAAATAATAAATCACTATATTTACAAATTGATTTATACTTGAGTCTCAATTTAGATTTTATATGTATGTATGTATGTATATGCATATATATACAAAAACATTTTTATTAAGAAGCTACAGAACAATTTAGGATGAACTTGGATTTAAGCCCAGACAAGTACTCTTGCAAATATTTAAAAATCAGAATAATTAATTAAATGTGATAAACACTTGTAATTCCAGAAGGGCAAATGCAGACAGAAAGGGAGTTAATAGCCAGTCTAGGCTATAAGGTATATACATAGCAACACACACACACACACACACACACACACACACACACACACACAAGAAGAGGAGGAAGAGAAAAAGAAAGTAAGAAAGGGAGGGAAATGTTAAAAATTATAAATTTAAATAAAATGTATTGGGATGGGGTTTTTTGCTATGTTGTGCAGTTGGCATCAAACTCCTGGGTATGAGAAATCCTCATCTGCCTCACTCTTGTGTATCTGTGATTATAGACTCATGACACATGTGGATAAAACAAAATTTAAATAAACACACACATACACAGAAAACTTTGTACAAAGATGATTCTATAGGCAGACATGTGCCAGTGATACACTACATAACAATAGATAAAACATTTATACTCTGAGGCAAGCATCTGAAAAATTACAAGGAATATTCTTGGCTTAATTTGTAGGTATTAGTACTATGGCACACTAATAAAGAAACAAAAATACAATTGATCTGAAAACTTATAGCCCATGTTTTAGAAATCTAGATTTGATTTAGGTAATTTATTCATGAATACAATGGGGAAGCTACCAGAGGAAAAAAATCCCATAGTCAAATAACTAAGAATATAATATGATTTTTCCCTACTGTAAAATATGTTTAAGCAGCAAGTTCATAAATAATCCATTAAGTAATAAAACTTACCTGAACCAAAAATATAATAAGAAAATAAAAATTTGCCACTCTTCTGAATTGTTCAAATAAATTTTTTGGAACAAAATTCCATACAGTATACTAGGAAAAAAAAAAGAAAAGGGAAATCAATAAAAGAATATTTTAAAAATATGTATACTACAGAAATACAATTATAAAGTAAAATCAGATTTACTAATCTCTTAGACTAGTTAATATAACTTCCTGCTACAGAAACTACCTGGTTTCTAGAATTTAAGACTTTTATGCTACTTTCTTTTTTTTCTCCTTTCTACTTATTAGCAATTTTAGTATACTTTTAAACATGAGATATAAAACTTATTAATTTTGCCATCTAATTGTTGATTTTATTTATTTAGTTCAGTATCAGAACTAAATGGTCTAATCAGTTATTCTCTGTTTACATGAAATATAGAAAGATTACTTAGAATATTAAAGAAATTATAAGACAAACAATCAATGGGATAACCAGCAAAACAATTATGAAGGATATAAAATTGCTACAATTTCCTAAAGGCAAAATAGCTGAGTACAATAGGCAAAAGCATAGATGGGTGGGAGTTAAAATCCTGGGGTTCAAAGTTGCAATATTCATTAACTAATCCCTCTGGGCTCTATTTTATTCCTCTAAGAAATGATGACAATAAGCGAATATCCAGAGTACTCAAAGAGAGTAAATGGATTAATTGATGGGTAAAGGCTTAGGGTAGAATGTGGCTTATATTAATTGCTCTGTTTGCTCATTGTTACTAATCAATTCGTGAGCTTATCAGGTGTGTGACAAGGGTAGAACAATATGCTAGCCGCTACTGTTAAACCATCACTCACAACAGGTCTGTATGTATGAGAATGGGAAAGTTTATAGAACTTTTATTTTAGCCTGTTTATACCCTCCTACTTGACTGCAGCATACCAAGTGTCTACCTTGAGTACTTACACTATTCAGCACAGCTGCAGATCAGAAAGTTCGCAGGCTCAATGACTGAACCAATAAAAATGATTGAAATGGAGCCCTGTTGTCAACCAATGTTCAAAGCCTTAGTAGCTATTGATTAAGATTTTTCTAAGTAGTTTCGTTAATGTTCTCTATGCATACTAATATGCTTCTAATTTCTAAAGTTTTGTATGTCACTTAGCATTGCCCCTATGTGCATGTGTCCTGGCATACAACTTGGGATTGGAAAACCTAAGAGTACATTAAAGTAGAGCTCATGAAGCTGGGTGTGGGCAACACGGAAAAAGTTGGAGCAGGGTGGGAGGAGCAGAAGTGGTGCAGATGCTCTGCTCATGTATGAATTTCTCAAACAAAAAGTGTGCGTCAATGTTTTAGCATATAAGATGGAAACTCTGAGTAGGTACATGTGCATGTGCATGTATGTGCTGAATGCATGTGTTCATGAGGGTGTGTGCATAAGTATGTGGGTACATGTGCACATGTATACACCTATGTGGAGGGAGGCCAGAAGTCAACAAGGGGTGTAGTCCTCAATTGTTCTCATCTTTATGTTTAAGGGGAGACTCTCATAAACCTGTGGCTAACTGACTGTTAACTAACAGGCTAGCTGGACAATGAGTTGCAGGGACCCTCCCATTTCTGTCTCTCCAGCACTGGGATTATACATGTATGCAACTGAGCTCTACTTTATATGGGGGCTACACATCCAAACTCAGGGTCCTCATGCTTTTGGCAAGTCCTTTGCTGACTGATCCATCTCCCCAGCCTCTTCTAGTTGATCTAATTGGAGTAAAAGCAACTGTTCCTACAGAGACCTGTTCCTATAGCCTCAAAGGGCTAGCGGGGCTATGGATCTTAGAGTAGAAGCAAACACCACCACATCACTAACCCAGCACAAACCAGAGCGTCTCCATAGATATTTCTTTATCACCTATCAGACACACGAAACTTCCTAAGAATTAAGTTGGCAATGCCCTATGTCTACAAACATGCAGGTAGGTTATACTAAGAATAGAATTCAATAGAATTAAAATTAAAGAATTATATAAATTGTCAGTAAAGTAAATGGTTTCAAGATATTTGCTTTGAAGAGAATGGAAAGAGTGTGCATACTGCCTCAGTCTTGGGTGCTCGCAACTTGGAAATGGCGGGATTTGGTGCAATGGAAAAATTTCTGGTCTAATACGAGAGTGCGGTGGAGAAGAAACTGGCTGAGTACAGATTTAACACCAACACAGCATTTGAATGGAAATTAGTTCCATTTCCTGAAGATCTTGAGAATGACATTAGAGCTTTCTTTCCTAAATGTACCCGTCAGCCATTTGGGGATGATGAGCCCACTTCTGGCTACAAGGGTGTGAAGCTCCTGCTGTACTATATTGCTGTAACCTGCCAACAGTGTTCCGTGTTGAATATGCATCTAAAGTTGATGAGAACTTTGACTGTGTGGAGGCAGATGACGTTGAAGACAAAAATCAGATAAATCATTTCACCTGGGTTTTGTACAAACATAAGTGATTTTCTTCCTTTGCTAGAAAAGTAATCCGATTTCAAGCCATTGGGAACTCCCCTGAAAACATACTCAGCTCCTAGTCCAACAGGAGGAGAAAACTTTACTTTTTAGACATCCATGGCTGACATGACATGTAGAGGCTTCTGAGAATATCATGACAGGCTTCAGACATGTTTGATGTGGTTTACTAAAACTGCTAGCCTTACTGACATGGATGTTGAAGGCTGGCACTACTGTCTAGTATTTGAGAAGGATAGTAAGGATGGAGCTACGGTCTTAGTGACCACAAGTTACCTGACACTCTATAGTTACTATGTGCACCCAGACAAAACCTGCCAGGTGTAAGTCACATGTGGATACTGAGTCCATTTCAAGGTCAGGGCATGGTGCTCAACTTCTTGAAACAGCTCACAGATACTGCATTGCATCTCCTTCAGTTCCTGATATCACAGCGGAAGATCCACCCAGAAGCTATGTGAAACTGACACTCGGTACTTGTGATGCTCTGTCAAGATTTGCCCTGTCTCCTGGGAAAGGTTAATGCCAGGATTCAGTGACGATATGGCAATACAAGCTTAGCAGAAGATCAAAATAGTAAGCAACATGCTAGGCAGGTTTATAAAATTCTTCAACTGCTGGTAACTGATATGAATGATGCTGAGCAATATAGAAGCTACATTGGATATGAAAAGAAGACTAATTGGCTCTTTTTAAACAAACAAAAAGGGCAGAGAGATCTTGCCAAGATGAGGAAATGCCTGAGACCAGAAGAGCTGACCAATCAGATGAAGCAGATAGAAATAAGTGTGCAACATGAGCAGCTGGAGGAGCGATTTCAGGAGCTGGTGGAGGACTACCGGCATGTCATTCAGCGACTAGCTCAAGAGTGAAGCCCTGGCTCCCCAGGATACCTGCACATTTCTGTGCACTGTGCTATGAAACCACTGACAATCCTAAAGTTATCTCTGTTCTTGTTAGTGGAATATTTCTTTTTGAGAGACTGTGTATGTTAAAATACTGTCTAGAGTTTATGAACATATATGGCATTAATAAAAGATGGCTTGTGAAATTAAAAGAAAAAAAGAAGTGCGCGTACTGCTCTTACAGAGGACTCAAGTTCAATTCTCACAACTGCCTGTAATGTATCTCCAGCTCTAAGAGTATCTGAAGCCTCTGGCCTCCCAAGGAGCCTGCATTCACGTGCCTCTACTCACACAGAGATGCACACAGATAATTAATCATGTGGATGCTGGATACTGAAGCCGGGTCCTCTGCACAATCATGCTCTTAACCTCAGAGCCATCCCTCCAGTCCCATAAAAATCCATTTGAAAAGAAGAGGTTTCCTTTGGCTAGCTCATAAAGTTTATTTAAAAGGGGGAAACTGAGGATAAAAATTTCATATACAAAGCAGCTTACTAGTGACAAAATATTCATGTTTTCTAAAATACAAACACTAGCAGATCAAATAAGTCAAAATTCTGTGCTTATACTACCATAGAGGGGGAAGGGACATTGTGGAAGGATGGCAGGCTTTGTCCCAGGTGAAAGCAATCTTGCCCTGCTTTGCCCCTTGGAAACACCACGGATACCCCACTGAGATGGACATTGTGATAGACCAGGAGGAGCCATCCTGGGAGGAGCCATCCTGGGTCCAGAATTCAGGAAACAGACTAGGGCTACTGTGTTTCTAATCACATCGATGAGAAGAGGGAACCAGAGAGACCTAGAGAGAGACGCAGGCGGAGAGGCAGAGGAGAAGGCTGCAGGTTCCAGGTTCAGAGAACAGGGTGCAGACTGCTTCTACTGGGGAGAGGATAGGGATGTGTCCCGTGGAACTGATACCCGGAAGGTTTATTCTTGTTTCCCTTCAACCCATTTTCCCTCCTGTATAGGATAGCTGGGTTGTATAATGAAGTCTAATTGTTAAAAAAAAAATACAGCCAACAGGACATTCTATTAAATATGAAAATACCTAAAAAATAATTTGTTGAACTTTAAAGTTATCTGAATTATTATAAAATATTGGTTAAGATAATTGAGTTTAGAAGAGAAAATGTACACCCTCCTCAGTTTTTACCTTTTTTTTTTGGGTATTTTGAGACGGGAGTTTTTACTTTTTAAAAAATATATTTTATTAATTTATTCATATTACATCTCAATTGTTATCCCATCCCTTGTATCCTCCCATTCCTCCCTCCCATTCTCCCCTTACTCCCCTCCCCTATGACTGTGACTGAGGGGGACCTCCTCCCCCTGTATAGAGTCATAGGGTATCAAGTCTCTTCTTAGTAGCCTGCTATCTTTCAGTTTTTACTTTTTAAAAGCCCTGGTGGAAGCATACAATCTAGCAAAGGTTCAATGGGAAAAGAGTTCTCTGTGAGCTATGAGACTGCCAGCAATACAGTTACAAGGGTCTGAGAACAACTGAGATACAATGAAATAGGAAAGCCACAGAAGGAAACTTTTACTTAGGCTAAAATGTTTTAAAGAGAGTGCTTAAACACTCACATTTCTGAAACTCAAGTAAAATTACACTTAAACTTCTGCATAAACTTATTTAATCGCAACATTTTACAGGACTCTCAGTTTCCAGCATCAGCTGAAATGTTTTATGTTAACCGGTGAAGTCCTACAGATGAGAATATTAAATATTAGGAGCTTAATAGGACTCAGAGGACGGGATTACCTGATTTGAAAGCCTCCTCTTTGAAGATTAGCTTCCAGCACTGGAAGGTGCTAAGCTAGCTGCCACTAGAGGGAGCGACCAGTCGTCCCACTCAGCCGTGCCGCCTGTGAACCACATCAATAGCTAGCATGGCGAGACATTCCTAAAGGTCCATCTTTATCAGTGCTAATTCTCTATCAGTGGCATTCTTATTGGCAGTGACCAAATCTCTAATTGAACGGAACACCTACTCAAGAGGAGGGAAATCAGGTCTGGTACTGGAACCTAGCCAGCTACCCAGGGCTAGAGAGGGCATGGATCTTAGAGCAGATCCCAATACCACCACTACTAAACCAGCATAAATCCTAAGGGTGTCCTAAATTCTTCTCTTTGTATCCACAAACAAGTGTAGTTCTCATCCATCACAATAGGCAGAGATCACTACAGAAAGCCACAGCTGGTCAAAATACAGAGAACCGCTTGTGGGGTTGCCAGTCCCTGTGGACATATCTACAACACAGTTCTTACACCTCAGACTCAAGAACTATCGAAGAAGAGGTGAGTAGAAAGGCTGTAAGAGCCAAAGAACCAGGAAATCAGCCAGGATTGTGGCAGGGAAGAGTGACCCATGATACCTCAACAGTACTGATGCCTAAAAAAGATCAAAACAAGGAAAAAACCAATAGACACGCTACCATGGAAGGAGGAAATCTCAGTGGGCCTTCTACCTAGACAAAGGCAGGTAACTAAGGAAAGCTACGAGCAGCAGCATTAGTCCTCCCCAGGGGTCAGCCCTGAACTCATAAACATACAAGCAACATTAAATGGACTTGACAAGTTGTACTTATACATGTATATAAAAACAACAAAGAAAAGAGGCTGTAACTTTGAGAGGGAGTGAAGGCTGAGGGTAGGACATGAGAGAAGTTGGTGAAAGGAATGGAATGGGAGAGATGATAAAATTATTTTAAATATAAAAATTAGACTTTAAAACTATTTTAAAAGATCATAATTGGGACAAATAATGTGATGGCAGAAAGAAAAGAGGACATCTTAGGAAAGATGACGTCAGTAAGAGAGGGAAGCATTAGTGTCTCTGGAAGGCAGGGGAAAGAGCATCCAAAGGTGATTCTTGTGGTACTCTGTACGCAAGTGCCAGGGTCTACATAAGAACCTTACCCTCAGTCTCTGATTCACATCCTCAGTAAGTGCACTGCTTAATCAGGGGGCTACTACTCACATATGGCTCTGACACTTAAATTAAAAATAATTTTTAAATGTTCAGTTCTTCAGTAGTACCAGCCGTATTTCCAAGGCCTTAATAGTCTTATGTGCTGCTAGCTATCTTACTGAACATTGCAACTCACTTCTATCATGGAAGCAAAATGAATTAGACAACATTGCTCTATAATCCTCTGCTTTAACAAACAGCACATCTTCAAGAGGCAAAGGGAAAAAAGAAGTAAATATGAATAAAGTAGTACTTTACATTAAAGTATTTATATGAGATGCTAGATAATTGGACCAGGAGACTTTAAACCACATAGAACAAAGTTCAAACTCTAATCAAGCCACTTACAATTTTGAGAAAAATTATTCAATTTCCAAGCACTGAAATTAAAGAACCGTGATAATATATGTATAGCATTTTGTACACAAGACTTACTAGTTACTTCACACAGGCTGCTGCAAAGGTTAAATGACATGAGAAGAAACGGATTTGGCAGATGGTCATCACAGTACAGTCATAGCTGCAGACAACTGTTACCTGGCAGCAACTAACCGCCTCTTTTCTTTCATACATGATGTTGGTGAGATATATCTATCAGCCTTCAGTTTCTCGACTTTTTAAAAGTGTAAGTATACACGTACACACATTCAGTAAGTCACATGTTACAAATCTACCTTTTCTTTGTTTGTTTGAGATGAGATATTGTACCATATACCCCATGGTGGCCTCAATCTTACTATGTAGCTAAAGCTGATCTTGAATCCAAGAGAGCTGGGATCATAGGGCATGCATCACAATGTTCAGTTTATCTAGTACTGAGAACTGTGACAGACAGATAAGCATTCTACCAAATGAGCCTCAAATACATTCCCAGCTCTACATCGCCAGTCTAATAATAAAATTGTTTATTCTTACCTTAGATGAAATGATCCGGTTATCTATAAATTTCTGAGGAGTGTAAAGGCCATTCTGAGGAAATCTGTTGGCTATGTAAATAGTTCTTGTATCACTTTGATGTGGCGGGTCAAAACCCTAAGACCAAACAACAGAAAAAAGAATATTAATCGACAGGCTAGTTGTTATATTTTGCTATTGGCTTTATATATTGATCGATTACACATATTATCAACCTTAAACTACACACAGACTGAATAATCCATTCAATTATTCAGACCATTAAGCCACCAATGCTTTTCTTCACAAGTGAACAGGTGTACTACCTTTAGAAATAAAATAACTAAGTCATACCTTGAATAATAAAAAATAGTTCACACTCTCAAATATGCTACAAGGGAAAAAATCAGATATGAGAGCTTTAGCAGTTTTCTTTACTGCACTCTTTGCTTTCATTCCTGTGAGTGCCTTGCTTTCTCCTGTGATAGAGTCTTAATGAGAGAAATAAGTCTAACTAATGTGAATACCATGCCTGATAGCAAAGTTTTACGCTTATCTGTAACCTCCCCTATTCAAGATCAATGTAGTTTCAAAAGTTTTGTTTGCAAAAGACTAAGATTCATGTCACAGATTTTTACCATCCTTTATTTTTGTAAACAGGTAAGACTTCCTGAACTGTAGATAGAACTGTGTTTTTAATTTTCCTGGAGGAACATGTCCTGTGCCTTCAAACTCAGAAGACCATCTGTGCTGTTTGGCACAAGCTAGAACTATCTGGGAGGAGGGAAACTCAACTAAGAAAAATACCTCCATCAGAGTGACCTATAGGTAAGTCTGAGGGCCATTTTCTTAATAAATGACTGATGCACCAGAGGTGAGAGAGTTAGAGTGCAAGCCACAGGAAGTAAGCCAGGGAGTACTGTTCCTCGATGGTCTCTGACTCAGTTCCTGTCTCCAGTTTCCTGCCATGACTTCCCTTCATGACTGATGGACTATACTGTAAGATGAAATAAACCCTTTCCTCTCCAAGTTGCTTCTGGTCGTGGTGTTAACCACAGCAATAGAAAACAAATTAGGACAACCTCTCTTCAGGTACAGCAGTAACAATAATCTTAGCACAATGTTTAGTTACACTTCCATAGTTGTGATAGAAAGGCTTGACCAAGGAAGGCAACTTATAAAACAAAGTGCTTAATTTAGAGCTTACAGTTCTAGAGGCTTAGAGCCCATGATGGCAGAGCAAAAGCACAGCGGCAGGAAAAGCTGAGAGCTTACATCCTGGTCTACAATTTGGAGGCAGAAAAAGCCAGCCCCAAATCACACACCTCCTCTTCCAAGGCCACACCTCCTAATCTTTCCCAAACAGTTCCACTAATTGGGAAAGAAGACATTAACATTGGCAAGTAACTAGTGCATTGACTCCCTTTAAATTTTGCAATGACGATTTCAAAGTTGGGTGTGAAGAGAGAAAAAAAAATCTACAACAGTGGTCCTCGACATGTAGGTCCCAACCGCTTTGGGGGGGTCAAACACCTATTTCACAGAGGTCACCTAAGATGGCCAGAAAACATTTGATATTTACATTACAATTTATAACAGTAGCAAAATTACAATTACAAAGAAACAACGAAAATCATTTTATGCCTGGGGTCATCACAATATGAGGAGCTTTATTTGTATTAAAGAGCCACAGCATTAGGAAGGTTGAGAACCACTGATCTAGAAGGGCTTGGAGGACAGGAAGAATATGATCAAAATATACTTTAAAATTATTTTAAATAATAAAAGTATAAGAGAGAGAGAGAGAGAGAGAGAGAGAGAGAGAGAGAGAGAGAGATTGATCCATAAAGTAGGATGGTATCTTTCTTATCTAACTCAGAAACGCATTCTTTCATATTTAAAGTTCAACATAAAATGACAAGATTACAGACTTTCCTGCCTCTATCTATACAGTATTCTGCAAGTATGCCAGAAGAGGACACCAGATCTCATTGTGAGCTACCTTGTCGTTGCTGGGAATTGAACTCAGGACCTTTGGAAGAACAGACGGTGCTCTTAATCGCTGAGCCATCTCTCCAGTCCTGTCTCTCACTATCAAACAATCAAGTCACTCCCACTACTGGAACTTTCTGAACATAAAAAGTGTAGTGGAGTGCCAAGGGAAGCAAGACTGGGGGGTGCAGAAATCAGGAAAGAAGTCGTCAGTGGTGTGCTGAGCAGTAAGGCTTGCTACTATCCACCACGCATGAAGACTCTTCAGGGTCAAACCTTAGGACATCAACAGGTAGCATGTGCTTACTGAAAAACTGCGTTTTGTATTGTGCTAAGCACTGTAACAAATTTAAAATTTTAAATTATTTGACCATTCTAAAATAACCAGTCACTTAGAATGCTGTCTGTTAAATCCTATAATTTTACTTGCAACCTTCATTTTATAAATACAATGAGCACGGACTATATGCCAAGAAATATACTTGAAACTGCTGAAATAACAAAATGAGAAGATAGTATCTTTACTTTAAATAAAATTACATTTTAAAAAAGTGAGCCCTTTAGGATAGGAGATGTAGCTCAGCAGTAGACACTTGTGGTAGACACTAGCAAAGCCCTGGATTCACTCTCCAGCATGGAAGGTGAATAGACGGCATTGAAAGCAAAGAAAAAGTTCCTGACTCTCCTCAGAACAAAAAACAAACAAAAACAAAACAAACAAAAAAGCTTGGTGGTGAGGGGGGCAGGGGAGGCTTGAAATCCAAACCAAGGAGCAGCTGAAAGGCATCCAGAGCTTGGCATGATACTCTTCTAGAGCCCCAGCTTTCTGGAGGCCAAGGCTGGAGGGTAAGTTGAAGGCACGTCAGCTTTGGCTACACAAGAAGACTCCATCTCAAAAGCCAAAAGATTGGAAGAATAGGAGAAAAGTGTGCACCACCCACCTTCTGGGCCTAATACTGCAGCTCCCTTCAAAGAACTGTCCCAGGAGAAACATACCAGCAAGAGTCACGAGCCAGCCACGGCACATTACAAGACAACACACGCCATCACTGTGGATAGCAAGGCCATTAAGTGTTCCACATATCAGGCTTTAGAGCAGCTCCGTGACCCTCAAGCAGCCAGGCTCCTGACTATAATACTCTAGATGCTGCCAACAAAACTGGGGTCATCTAAACCAAGCCAAGCTGACTAATTCTAGATAAACAACAAATTTCAAGTGAGAAAATTTCTTACTGAACTAGCATTATGTCATTGGGTGTGGATCTTTTTGTGTAGAATATTATCAAGCATATTCTTTTGAATAAAGGGTTTTAATAGTATAATCGAGCTTCATTTCAGATATAATAAAGGGTTGATTAAAGTAAGCAAGAAATATGTCTTTTGTCATTTTAGATTTCTATTTTAGTATCACAAATATCTCAAAAAACAAAATAAGTTTGGTGCTCCCAAAGATTAAAATGCAAATTAAAACTTGTAAAAAATTTGCCGCCATGTTGTTTAAAATCAACATGTAATATCAAACAGAAATTATATCAAGAAGCAAACAAGCCCTAACCTTAAAATGTCTCAAGCTAACTCCTGAGAACAGGCATGGCTGGCTAGCTACAGAATTCTGATAATTACTCTCCTTTTTTTGAGAAAAAGGGTTGCCACTGACAAGTTTCCTGCCACCACACGCATTCCTTCTTAGTCTACCGTTTGCTCAGTTTAAAATGACAAAATAGGGAAGGAGTGAGAGGTAACAGAGAAAGGAACTATCCCTTTACCCAACTATTAACCCTATCTCACACTGCTAGTTTCCTAGAAATTTCCTTCCTTCTTTTTTATTAACATTTTTATACATGAATATTTTGATCAAATCTACCCATCCTTCTCCTCTCCAGTTCTTCACCTATCTCTCTCAGCTTTCCCCCCGCCGCCCCAAATTCATGTGCCCTTTTTAAAAGACTAAAAATGTTATGTGCATGTGTAGCTGCTTGTCTGGATGTCTATCATGTCTGTACAAATGCCCACGAGTGCGAGAAGAGGACAGTAGATCCTGGAACTGGAGGGACAGGCAATTTTGAGCCACCCAAGTGGATGCTGGAAATTAAAGCCAGGTCCTCTGTCAAAGTATAGTTAAATGCTGAACAATCTTTCCAGCTGTGATGTTTGCTGTTGTCATTATTTAAATTCACTGAGACCACTTAATGATGAAGGTTGTGCATGTGTGTGGAACCTCTCCTGCAGCATGCTTAGCCTCTCAGGGCCTGCATCCCTGAAGAAAACCGAGTCTCCCCCCATCAGCAGCCATCAGACGCAAACAGCTCCTTAGCTATGGACAGACTTTCATGAGCCCCCCCTCTCCGCTTGACTCATGCTGGCATTTATCCCTGGCTTGATCTTGTGCAGTTTTTGTGTATGCAGTCACAGTCACTCTGAGTTCATGTTGCAATGATGCTGTGAAGTCAGGAAATTCTGTTCTGCGGCAAACATCTGCTACCTCTGGCTTTTACACTCTTTCTATTCCCCTTCCTACAATGAGCCTTCAGAGGAAGAGGTGTGACATAGAGGTCCCATTTAGAGCTGAGCACACCTTTTATTCTCTGCATATTAGCCAGTTGTTTCTCTGGATCCCACTGACAAAGAACTAAAAAATAATCTACCTATGTGTGCTGCCACACACTAATGGCTGTGGGTCACATCGTGGAGCATGCTTAACCTACTAATGCTCATACCTTTAAACAAAACTGATGCCCCATCAGAAGACATCAGCTGTTCCTAGCTCCATAGTGGAAGGGGCCCATGGAGCCCTTCCCAGTTCTAGCCTGGAATGTTGGATGGCTTGACCTTGTGCTCGACTTGTGAGGCACCCACTGCCTCTGTGGGTTAGAGAATGTAGGCCCCCACCATATCTAGAAGATCCTGTTTCACTTCAGTCCTCGCAGACCTCTGGTTATCACAGGATTTCCAATCCCTCTTCTCTGATGGTTCCTGAGCATTGAAGGGAAGGTGATATAGATATCTAGTTTGTGGCAGGGCTTGAGTGGCCACCTTAACCTAGCTGTATGGGGCTTGGAAGGAGGGGCGTTAGTGTTGCTTTTAGGGTGTGTGTGTGTGTTGGGGGGTAAGGTCATTATAATAAAGTAATTTTTAAAATAAAAACTAGAAGTAATGAAAGCAACAAAACAACAAGAGCACTAATATTATAGCAAATAGACTAAGAGATTCAACATTATGTTCCCCAGTAACTCTAGAATGAGGGAATTAAAGTCCAAGAAGTGGCATTTAAAGGCGGTTGAAATTTCCTAACTACAGTAATAGTAATCTTCAGATTGAAAGAAAAACGCAGAGGAAGAAAAGCAGCATGAAAAATATTATAATCACACTAAAAATACAAAGCATCAAAGATAGTCTTAAAACTAATATGAAAAGAAATATCAAGAAAGTAATGATAGGGGCTGGAGAGAGGGCTCACTTGTTAAGAGCACTGGCTGCTCTTCCAGAGGACCTGGGTTCAACTCCCAGCACTGACATGGCAGCTCACACCTGTCTATAGTGAGCTGCCACTATAGACAGTCCCAGATGATTTGATACCCCCACATATACTCGAGCAGAACATCAACGCACAGTAAAACAAACAAACAAACAAAACTCTAAAGGATATCAAAAGTAAATTCCTATAGAAGATGGGGGCTAAATAACTAAGTCGAGTAAGTAGTTCAGTGGCACAGCATGTGCTTCAGCAAGAGCCTCAATTAGCCCCAGCATCACCCCACGACTGATCTTATAAGGCAAGATGACTGTTGAGAACACAAACAAGCATGCAATACAAAAAACACTGGGATCTAAAAGAAAACAAAGAACTACAACCCACATTATAAGAGAAAGTATTTGTAAACCACATTATCTAATAAGAATCTTGCATTCAAAGTACATAAAGAATTCTTAAGACCCTGCAGTAAAACAAACAAGGTAATTAGATGGCAAATAGCCATTTCGCCAAAAACAAACAACAGATGCATGATGATAATCACATTTCAACCCACTGGAATAACTATAATACAAAAAATAAAAAGTAGTGTTGGGAAAAGGTCTAAAGACACTTAAATGCTTCTATTTTAGTGGGAATGTAAAATCTAACTGTGAAATGGTATACGAATTTTAGAAGCAGATTCACAGTATCTTACAAAATTAACACTATAGTTAAGCTTACTCTTTAGGTTTATGTCTAATGAAAATTTAGCCCGTACAACATTCCTATGTTACTGTTGATTTAGAACACAAGTATACTCAAATAACTACAGACATAGAAAAAAAATGAATATACAGTCTACAGCTATAAATCTTTAATAAATATTTTGGAATTAATTTTAGCTTTATTCTGTGTGCTCCCATGGGGTAGGGGTCAGTATGCCATGGTGTGCATGTTAGAGGACAACTTTTGAAAACTGGTTCTTTCCTTCTACCATGAAGATGCCTGAGACTAACTCAGGCTGTCAGGCTCAGCAGCAGAGGCCTACCTGCTGCGCCACCTTGCAGGACCAGCTGTTAAGTCTTTAATGCAGAGAATATAAATAAAAGAAACTCACGACTAGGAAGATAGCTCAATAGGTTAAAGGTGTTAGTCATCCAAACCTAACCACCCAAGTTTCATCCTGGAAACCCATATAAAAAAGGCAAATGCAGTGGTGCATATCTTTAATTCCAGTACACGTAAAGCTAGTCTGGAACACAAAGTATAGTCACAGAAGCAACAAGGTGGAAGAAGGTAAGACTCAACTCCTGAAAACTATCCTCTGACCACTGCACACACATTTCCCCACACACTTTCTCTCACATAAAACTAATTAAGTAATTATAAAATAAATTTCAATACAAAGTCAATCAAAATCCTTTATTTTTCTCAGATAATTAAAAAAAACCTGCTTATATGTCAAAAATGGAAGAACAAAGGTCCAATGCAATTCTGAAAAAAAAAAAAGAAAGAAACCAAGATGTGTGGAAAGATTCTGTCTTACAAATGCCAACATAACATGCAAATACTAAAACAAAGACAATGCATTATTGGTACACTAACAGATAAGTGAAATAGGAAAAAAAGAGAACATAGAAGGAAATTAAGAATTTCATTCATAACAGAGAAGGCAAACACATATCTTAGACATAAAAATGGCTCATCCAACAAACTGAGAGGTGAAGCAAATAACTTTCTAATGGGAAAACACAAACACCCTTATTCTATATACAAAAATCAATTCCAGGATATTGAACTTGAATACTAAAAAAACTACATCTTAAGACAAATTGAAGAAAACATACTAAAGCAACTCTGATTTTAATAGAGGAAAGAAATTGTTAAGTAACAGAAAGCAGAAATCAAATTTTCAAAAAAGAAACTTAAATTTTCTGTATGGAAAAAATGTCAACAAAATTAAATACAGGCAAAGAACGGAAGGTGATACAGCACATATAACAAAGAGATGACATCCATGCTACAGAGGTAACAAAGAGAAGAGAAACTAGTTATAACAATAATCATCTGTAAGATTTTTATTATTTTAAGTCCCGGTGGGGTAGGGTTATATGTACAGGAGTGCATGTGCCTGGGAAGGGCAGAGGAGTTCAATTCCCTCTGAAGATGGAGCTATAAGTGGTTGTAAACCACCCAGTGTGAGTGCTGATGACCAAATTCTGGTCCTCTGCATCAACAGCCAGCAATCTTAATGGCTATTTCTCCAGGTCCCTGATGTTAGTCTTTGTCAATTTGATGGGATTTAGAATTACAATGACAATAAACCTCTGGACATGCCTACAAAGGCCTGTCTAGATTAGGTTAAATGATGTAAGACCACCCTGCACGTGGGTCAGCATCACTCCTAAACCGTTGTCCTAGCCTGACTAAAAAGCAGAAAGAGAGCTGATCACCAGTACGCATTGTTCTGCTTCCTAAACGTAGATGTGACTAGCTGTCTCAAGCTCCTGTCACTATAATTTCTCTACCATGATGGACATAAACTACCCATGAACAGTAAGCCAAAATAAACCCTCCCTTATGTTGCTTTGGTTAAGGATTTTATCACAGCAACAAGCTCACTAGCAATCAGAAGAATGCTTATAGGCAACTGGTTAGCAGTCACAGTATGCCTATCCCAGCACCTAGCAATTTCAATTCTAGATATTTCAATTTTAAAAAGTTACATACATCACCTTGTTTTCTGTTTTAAGCAATAATAATAATATACCTTAGCAGCAGTTCAAATATCTATTAGAGAAAAAGCCTCAGAGGAAACCACCTGAGCAGTCCCAAATACTATGAGCATGATACAATACAGATATTCAGAAAACTGTTAGAAGGAATTAACAATTGGAAAATGATTTTCCCTAAAAGGGGATGGAGAACTGAGAAATGGTTTTTGCTAGGTGGAGGACTAAACTGCCAGTCTTCGTGGGGTAAGTAGGGTGAAGAATGTGTTGAATGATGTTATAACGCTAAGAGGAACAAAGCAGGAAAAGGGGTGAAGAAGGCACAGTGGACGATTGTTGCTGTTTCTGTTTGGTTGGGTGGTTTTATATTTTATACTTAAGGGCTATAAAAGGCTTTACTATTCCATAAGGTGTCTTAGTTAGAGGTACTTTTCTATTGCTGTAAAGAGACACCATGACAGAGGCATTCAAACCACCGCTTAACGTAATATTTAAACAAAGACTGGAAAGACGGAAAGGATCCAGCAGACACCTAGGGGAAATATTCCAAGAAAAGGAAAAGCAAGGACAAAGACTCTGCTGTGTTAAGCATGCCTTGACCATATGAATCGCAAGAAGGCAGAATCAAAAGTAGAGTGGGAACAAAAATCAGTAATTTCCTACGTACAAACAGCCAACACACTGAGGGAGGAAATAAGGGAAACAATACCACACACCGTAGCATCAAACACACAGATAAATATTTGGGAATAAATTTAAATCAAAAAGTAAAAGACTTGTAAAATAAAAATCTTAAGACACCGAAAAGAGAAATTGAAGGTGTCAGTAGATTTCCCATGCT
The DNA here is from genome assembly GCF_964271855.1 of Acomys minous. Lineage (NCBI taxonomy): Eukaryota > Metazoa > Chordata > Mammalia > Rodentia > Muridae > Acomys > Acomys minous. Next base: position 15,237,652 of record NC_140499.1, on the reverse strand, counting down.
CATGGATCAGAAGGGTTAATGTTGTGAAAATGACCATCTTACCAAAAGCAATCTATAGATTCAATGCAATTCCTGTAAAAATTCAAACACAAATTTTCACAGAGATTGAAAAAATAATCTTGCTGGGCAGTGATAATGCATACCTTTAATCCCAGTACTCAGGAGGCAGAGGTAGGGGACCTCTGAATTCAAGGCCAGCCTTGAACTAGGTCTACAAAGTGAGTTTCAGGACAGCTAGGGCTACACACAGAGAGAAACGCTATCTCAAAAAACCAATTTAATTAATTAATTAAAGAATCTTAAACTTCATATGGAAATAAAAAGCTAGGATTGCTAAAATTAATGCTGAACAATAAAAGAATTGGTGGAGGTATCGCCATTCCTGATTTTAACTTATACTAGAGCTAATGTAATAAAAACAGCACTGCACCAGCATAAAAAGAGAAGTACTGAGTAACTGAACAGAAGTGAAGATCTGGTCATAAGTGTCTATCTATGGATACCTGATTTTTAAATTACTTTTGAGAGCATGATTTAATCATATCATTTCCATTCCTCCCTCTAAACTTTCCCATGTACCCTCATTCATTATTTTTTGAAATTTTAATTCCTTCTTATTGAAAACTGCATCGAAGGCTAAATGTCTACCTTTATAATAAACAAATACAGTAATGGTGACTCACACTAAAACAAAACATACTTCTGATTGCCATTATTTTTTTGTTTGTGGCAGTTTAAAGTTTTCCTTTTTACAAAAACAGGAATGTACCTTTACAGAGGCTCAAAACAGGCCATTTTTAAAAACAAAAAGGCAATGGGTCAGAAAAGACTATGAATAAAACATGTAACCAGCTGAAATAAAGCTAATAGAATCTGTTAAAATCAGTTGCATCTAATAGCACTTCTGAAGTGTTTTTGTTTATCACATAAAGAAAAGAATTTATCAATGTCTTAAAAACACGGGGTTTGTCCATAGACAATCTGACAAGTTACCATAAAATTCATGACCTTTTTTTTCGTAAGCTATTGTTGTTGTTGTTGTTGTTGTTGATGGTGGTGGTGGTGGTGGTGGTGGTGGTGTGCGTGTGTGTGTGTGTGTGTGTGTGTGTGTGTTCCTAAATACACAAATACAACCTGCTCAGCCTGTACCATGTTACTTGTAGGCATATGTGTCCAGGCTGACCATCTGGTGCTGACCAACAGTCAGCTGGTGTGCTCTTCACACAGGAACACTATTTCTCGTGTTATCAGCATTCCTTAGTTCCCTTAGTTCTTTGTCTAGGGCTCAGTCCTTGTGAGCGTCCCCTTCCATGTTAACACATCTATTTGTGTAATAATTGTTCGGCTCAAGGTTAGGCAGCCATGGTGATGAGACTTCCTGAGTGTACCTTCAGACATTTCTAGGAGACACATCCCCCTGAAAGGCTCTGTTCCTCTGGCTTTTACAGTATTTCCATACCCTCTTCTGCAATGGTCCCTGATCCTTGGGTATAGTGATTTGGAAAGATTATTTATGACAAAGAGGTCAAGATATACACTGGAGAAAAAAAAAGAAAAACTTCAAGAAATGTCTGGGGTCAAGCAGAATGGATGAAGGTAAAGAATGAAATTAGATCCATATCTCTCAGCCTACACAAAGCTCACCTGCATGTGAACATAAGACCCTGACATCCCAAGTATGACAGAGAAGAATAGAGGGAATCTGCTTGAACGTATAGGCACAGGAAAGTGCACTCTGAGGAGAACCCCAATAGCACAGGCACTAAGACCAAGAAGTGACAAATGAGACTTCATGAAACTAAAATGCTTCTGTACAACAAAGGATATCCTGAGCGGGGAGGCAGCAGTTATACATCTAACAGAGAGTTGGTATCGGGAATATACAGAGAGTTAAAAGCAAAAACAAAAACCTAAACACCCCGATTTAAAAATGGAACATGGAACTAAAGAGAATTCTCCAAATAGTACATGCCTTTAATGCCAGTACTTAGGAGGCAGAAGCCTAGGCAGGTGGATCTCTGGAGTTACACGCTAGCTTGGTCTATACAGCAAGCTGGCCAGAGCCACCTGTCTCAAAGAATAGAAAGGAAAGAAAGAAAGAAAGAAAGAAAGAAAGAAAGAAAGAAAGAAAGAAAGAAAGAAAGAGAGAAAGAGAGAAAGAGAGAAAGCGAGAAAGCAAATGCTAGCAAGGATGCCAGGAAGGTGAAACATCTGTTCACCGTTGGTAGGAATGCAATTGGTATAACCATGGAAATCAGCATGCAAGTTCCTCAAAACGCTGGAACTGGATCTACCACAGGATCCAGCTACACCATTCTTAGACCTATAAGCCAAAGACCACAGCTCTTACGACAGAGACACGTGCTTATCCGTTGCTGCTCTGTTCACAGGGGTCAGGAAATAAAAGCAGTGTAGATGTCCATCAACTGATATATAATAGGGCATTATTCAGCTGTTAAGACAACAAAATTATGAATATTTGCAAGTAAATGTAAGGAGTTGAAAACAATCATCCTGTGTGAGGTAACAGAAACCCAGAAATATAAACACTGCATTTTTCTCATGTGTTGATGCTAGCTTTTAAGCTTTAGATATATGCATTTCATTGGGAATATCTAGACAGGTTAGGTAACTAGGAAGGAGACACTGGAGAGGGGTCTTTCAAAGAAAAAAAAACCAAAAAGAATATAATGCTATAAAGGGAGAAGGGGAAATGGTACTGGGAAGACTAAATGGCTTGAGGACGGAAGGACAGGGTAGAGGAGGGAATCTGAGGAGGGAAAACTAACACTAAAGGCCTTTTGAAAAGTCAGTCACACAGAGGCCGACTACTGTGGAGTTATTCTCTAGTGAGAGCACACTATCCCAACTAAATACTAAATGATGCTCCCAGTACCAGGGATGGTTACCTCTTTCCGAGTTGTTTCCAGAACCCCCTCCTCAATTACAGGCTAGTGTCAGTGCCACTGATTCCCCCCCCAGCACCTGACAGAACACCCTACTACCGAGATCAGCAGACACTTGAGTTACAGGACATGCAGGTATCCACTGGCACTCAGGGGTAACTCCATCTCTACTGGCTAGAGTTTGCAGTGCGGCACACTCCACCCACTATCAACACTGGTATCACTGTTAGCACCAGTCACAACCTGCCTGGTGACATATGCCCACTGGTGCAATGGAAGCATCAATGTTACGGGAGTAACAGACTCGATTAGCTTTAAGGTATGCTCCATGAGGTATGTGACACTGTCAATGAGGCCAAGAACCTGAGGCTACATAGATAATGGCCCTAGGGGAAAACCCACTATTGACCTAAATGAATGGACATGCCAATAAATGACTCTTAATGACTTATTGCTATATGCATAGATCACTACCCTGCCCAACCTCATCAGAGAAGCTTCTTCTTGCATTATATGGCAATTGGCACAGAGACCCACAAGTGGTCAACACGTGGAGAAGAGACTCTAGAGTGCTCAGTCCTGATTGGATATCAACACAAAACCATTCTCTTCAAGGCTCAAGGATCTAGGTAGAAGAGGTTAGAAAGATTTTAAGAGGCACAGGTGGTGGATGACTTCAAAGCAACTTTCCTAGACTCAGCAGGGCAGATACACATACAGCCACTGTGATAATATACATAAGACAGCACAAGATCAAGCTAGAGAAAACACACTCTCAGTGTGGAGGAGGTGACCTAACATGAATTCACACTCTAGCTGAAGAACTGCTGGCATTTAATGGCTGCCAGGGAGGGAAATAAGTTTGCTTTCAGTGATGTGACAGACACCTGCTACACTGACCTCACTCTGGAAAAAGCCTTACACCACACCCTGAAGCAAGGTCCCTGAGCTTCTGGGAATACCTAGACACCTCTAACACTTCACCTTGACAAAAGAAAAACCTCATATGTTAGAATACATTTCCATAATCCCAACACTCAGGAAAATGAGCATGAAGATCATGAGTTAAGACCAGCCTATGATACATTTTAAAAGGGGGGCGGGGCTAGGGAGATGGCTTAGAGGTTAAGAGCACCAGCTGTTCTTCCAGAGAGGACCAGGTTCAATTCCCAGCTCACCACTGTCTGTAATTCCAGTTCCAGGGGACTTGACACCCTCACACAGACATACATAAATTCAGAGAAAACATGAATGCAGATTTTTAAAAAAAAAATCCTTTCTCAACAAACAAAAGAACTAAAAGAATATAGACATTCAGACTTAATGTGCTCCATAGAAACTAAAGCTTATTTTTAATATCATATAAATTTAAATTTAATTTAATTTCAGATAAATATAAAATCATAGAAATTTAACTAGTAAAAAACATGAGACTCAGATACAAGCCATATATATTATTTTTACATTTCTTTTTTTTTTTTTTTTTTTTTTTTTTTTTTTTTTTTTGGTTTTTTGAGACAGGGTTTCTCTATGTAGCCTTGGTTGTCCTGGACTCCCTCTGTAGACCAGACTGGCCTCGAACTCACAGCAATCCGCCTGCCTCTGCCTCCCGAGTGCTGGGATTAAAGGAATGCACCACCATGCCCGGCTATTTTTAAATTTCTAATAGTCATACTTTAAAAGAAAACAATTAACTTTTTTTCATTCTATTTATTTATTGTTGGCGAGTGGGCATGTGTCACCACATGAATATAATAGCCGGAGGGGAACTTTGAGGAGACAACGCCCTCCTTCTATGAAGTGGATGCCAGGGATCAAACTGAGCACATTTATTGGTACTTGGTGACAAGTACCTTTCCCTGCTAAGCCATCTTACCATTACAGAAAGATGTAACTTAGATGTCACACTTTTCTTCTGTTTTGAAAGTCTATTGTGTTTTATATTTTTTAAAAATTCAACTTGAGCCAGCCTCATTTCAAGCATATTAGATAGAACTGATGCAGGATAAACCTTTTTAATGTTATTACGTTACAGAACAGTTGGCAGTTAGGCACAGTTCAGGGCAAATTAAGATAACAGAGGGAGCTTAATTGTGTTTACAGGTTACAGGAAAAGAGGAAGGGCAAGCTCTCACGGTAACTGACGGAGGTGTAAGGAACATGATGTAAGAACAGTACCAACGCCACAGCTCAGCCTGGGGAGGAGGGCTTCTCCTTCTGCGACACAGAGAGAGGGGAAGGAGTGAGCACAGATACAAACTAGTGAGGTGATGCATCTGACAGTAAAAGTCAGGGAGTTTTGGCTAAGAGTGTGTCAGTGAATTTTCTCAGTGAATAAGGAGACAGTCTTCAGCCTCCTTTCACAATCACCAGTACCATCTAAAAAGATATTTATGAACTGCATTGCATCCTACCTCCAGATCAGGAACCTCCTTCCTCCAATTCCCAGATGCTTGACTTACAGGCCTGTGCTACCAGCTAAAGAAACACCTGCCTGCTAGGTTGTGCTTGTGTGTAGTTAATTTCCTACATTCTTCTGGGCTGGTCAGACTTAAATTTTATTACTATATTGTGAAACACAGAAATAACATTCATTATTTCCTTATCTATTCAGAAAGCATACTCACTACTAACTCTATGGCCAACAGAGGGTGCTGCCTGAGACCAGTCATGAGTAAAACCCTCGTCACCTTCATATGAGACAACAGGGCTAGCATATACCCACCCACGGTATGTTCTATGAAAACATGGTATTATGTTGTTCCGTAAAAAAACTTATATATCATCTAAATATATTTGTTGACAAGGACTTTTGCTTAAAAAGTTTAAGTTAGCACTGTACAAATAAAGATGCTATTAAAAATACTCTTCTCTGAACATAAATTTTAGCATGTGTAAAGCTGTCATTTTGACTGCCAGCTCTGGCAAGATAATAATAATAATAATTAATAATAATAATAATAATAATAATAATAATAATAATAATAATGCACCTAGTGGTCCTATGCAGTTATAATTGAGATGCTGTTAATGATATAATTATTAGTTAATACAGCCCATTACTCAAAAGGGATACAACATACACCCGAAAGACATTAATAACTTTTAGCATAAAATAACTTGAATGTTATGTGTGAAAGACAAAAAAGAAAAGGATTTTCTACATGTTTTCACTATTCTCATCAAGGGAAAATATCAGTTTGTGACATGATTTTTCATCATGTCAGGCAGTAAAATATAGAGATAAGAAATCATTTTTATTGCAAATAAATCAGTAAAGCATAGAATTGTCTCTGTAATAGAATGACAGCAAAGTAAGTGAGATATCTCTGGAGGCAAATGAGATTACCAGCAGGCCTGAGGACCTCAGTTAGAACTGACTCCCACAGGTTGTCACTTCCTTAGACACTTAGACAGACAGACAGACAGACAGACACACACACACACACACACACACACACACACACACATACACACACGTAATAAAAAATAAAATAAAAAACAAAGTATTTTTGGTAAAGTAATAGCTGCGAGCCAAGATTCATATAAAGTGTTCTGTAACTCCAAAGCAACCTGTCCTTGTAATTTATCCAAATTTTCCTTTTATCAGTTTTACAATTAACCTAATGCAGGTGACCCCGACTAGGGAGCACATATTAGACAGTCTAAGCTGGATTTTCTGAGCTGAATTCTCTGTGTAGCAACCAGAATGGCAGCTTCCTCTGATACCGTGCAATAAATACACTTTCATTGCTCTGCACACACTCAGGCGATTACACAAACTTAGTCAGCAATACAAAGGCCTGCTTTGGCACAGGTCTTAAAGACCTGCTTATCTTAAAAGTAAAACCAGCGACAGGCATCCTTTACGCAAGGCAGCCTGTTCAACGTGTTAGTCAGTCCAGGTGATTTATAAATGACCACACAACTTCTGCTACTTCCCTTTCAGCTGTGACCATCTGAAGTCATTTCCCCCAGCACTACCAGATTTCTATCTGGAAAATAGGAGTGATCCTAAGGTAGGATATTATTCAAGTTAAAAAAAAAAAGTATCTTACCCTGAGACACTGTCTTAACCGACTGGGAAATGCTTGAGGGGAAAAAACAGACTTAAAAATGACCTTGCTGCCACACACAAAACATTAGATAAATGGTGTTAGGTAAAGCCTTCACATGGACTCTAGGAAATCAAAAGCCGATCAGATTTGTATTAATTAACTTCCTTACTGTACCGCCTTACCGCAAGGAAGCCAAAGCAGTCTAACAGTGTGGATTACATGACATCATTAGCTTGGATTCCCAATAAAGCTGAAATACTTCAATTTGCAACAGTTAGCTAAAAATAAAGACCCACCATGTGTATGAGGGAGTGGCAGGCAGTTCGGGTTTTATTTATAAGACTTCTTTATTTAAGAATGGTGCCTACTGTAAAATAAACAGGAGGCTGACTTAAATACATGCTTTTTAGTTTTTACCTGAAAAGCTGTTCTACCGCAGGGAAAAAGAAGTATGATTATTTTGGTCTCAAAACAGTAAGTTTCTGCTTCGCTAAGATTTTTCACTGCCTTGGAACCTCGTAAACAAAAACCCTGCAGTTGATACGATTTCGAAATTAAACAGTATAAAGGTTAGCGTTCCTAGAACTGAAGCGATGTCTGTCCTAAGTGTCACTGTCGCCTCGGCGGTGTGGTGTGTTTTTCTGGGCTGCAGGTGCCACGAGGCGTGAGAGATTTTCTTTCTGTGAATAATTCCTGAGAAAGGTGATGCTTTTAGACACTTAAGTCACCCTAAGGCTTTCCTTTCCTTTCTGCAGACGACCCAGTCATGTTCAAAAGTTAGACACGGGTTCCAAACCCGAGCGTTCTAACCGCCCTGAGGAGGGGGTGACAGATGCACCGACAAGTTGCACCGCTGTGCGGTGAGGACCTTCCGGTGCTCCTTCCTCCTAGGCCCAGGGCGGGCTTCCGCCAGGAGGCCGAGGACGACCCAGAGCTCCTCCGGAGCCCGCACGAGCCTAGCTCCGAGTCCCCGAGAGTCGCCTGGACCCGCGCCTGGCGCCGCTGCCTCGGTCGTCCCGGGCCCCGCGCCGCTCGCGACCCGCCGCGGCCGCAAGCTGCAGGGCAGCCCCGCGCGGTGCGGAGCCCGGGCCGAGGGAGAGCCGCGCGCCCCGCCGCGGCCTAACCCGCGCCGCCCGGCCCTCACGCACGTACCAGCTGCTGCCGGACCCAGCGCCACATGCCCCCGCCGTCGCCGACGCCGTCCTGGCCCGCCGGACGCGGGGCCGAGCGGCAGCAGGTTGGGAAGGACGCCGAGTCTGACCGGAGCAGGCGAGCCCCGCGGGGTTAAGTTCCGCTCACAGCTGCCGCCGCCGCCGCCTCACTACCCGAGTCGGATCCCCATCCTGCCACCTCGGCCCCCGAGGTCCTACAGGCGCGGCCTGGCTGCCAACCGCGCCCGGCGCAGCTGAGCTCCCCGCTGCGCCGCGGCTACCTTCATCTCTGACCGTTGTCACCCGCAGCACCGCCGCCCCCACAGCGCCGCCCCGCCTTCGCCCGCCATGGCCCCGCCCCCAAGCCCTGCGTCCCGCCCTCGCCCGCCATGGTCCCGCCCCCAGGTCCTGCGCCCCATCGTGGCCCCGCCCCTAGGCCCTGCGCCCCGCCTTAGCCCGTCGTGGCCCCGCCCCTCACGCACCCACACCAGGGGTAAGTATGTGACCAGAGGTCTGTCCCCAGAGATCCCCGTATTGTTACCATTAAATTGTCAAAGGCTTTCATTTAGGGGTATGAATATGATCAAAGTAAATTGTATGAAATTCTCAGAGTTGGTGAAATACATATATATATATTGAAATTGTCAAAGGCATGCATGTAATTGCTTCACACACATAACTCAGGGAGTGGCTGAGGTGGGCTAACGTTGGGGAAAGTTTGAGATTTCTTTGTGAGAGTCCAGCCTGCACCTCAGTTTCTGGGGGTTATTGCTGAGATCCTGTCCTGCGGAACTAAATTGGAAAGGTTAAGGAGATTTCTGTGGGAAGCTAACTGCTAAGCATTCAACGAAAACTACCCTGGAAGTAGCTTGACCTCGCTAACGGGTGTGGATAGCTGGTAAGAAGGAACATAGAATCGACTAGAACAAGTTTCCACTGTCCGAAGTAGCCACCTGTACGTCTTCTGTTAATATGTCTACATGAAGAACTCTCCTTTTCCTGAATTAAAACAGTTCATCAGACGTTTGAAAATTTAAAAGTAACACTGAGCAAAACCCTCAATCTAAGCTACCATGACTAGACAAATCAGTCTCCTGGTTTCAGTAGGCACTTATATAACTCAGCATTGCCATGAGAACCTTTCTTTCAGATATCTATGGCCTATAAAACCAGCAGTGGGGTTTTTTTTTGTTATATTTTAAATTACCCAACTTCAGAACATAGATATTTAAAGAGAAAAGGAATCCTTTGTTTTTTAATTATTTTGAGAAAGGAATCTTATTTTTGTTCTTATGACTGAACCTTAGCATTATGGCACCAACATGAAGTTAGTCATGTCTATTAAAGAGAAAAAAAAATGCTGCTTCCATTCCTAAGAGAGTGTCCCAGAACCTCCAGCATGCAGCTCTACCCGAATGCTCTAGTTTATCTGTCAGTCTTTGAAGTACAGATTATCCTGGTTGTGTGCATGGAGAAACGGAAGCAAGTTAAGTGATTTGGCAGAGCTATGACTGGGGTGGTGGCTCGTGACAAAGTAGAAGATGTGCTCCCAAGAACCTTATTCCCCGTGTTTCACTTCCAAATGATTTGGTGACAACGCAGGCCTGGAAATTTTTATTTCTGTGCCACAAAACTTTGTCAAGCTAACCTGTGAGACAGCAGTCTGGAGGAGGCTTTATGTATCATTATTGAGTTGGATTCCAACTTTCTGAAGGTGGAAGCGGGCAGGGGATAGGGAAGAAGTGAATTCACGCGGAGTGGGTTCTAGCTGTTATGAGGCAGTATGGTAGAAAGCAACTCCAGTATGTGAAGACCATCATAATGAAAGCTCAAACTGTCAGGAACCAAAAATTACTCGCTCCAAACGTTTTCTCCCAGGACCATAAGGTCGGAGTGTAGTTTTATGCTGCAGTTGTAGTTCTTTAGCGGTGGCAACGTCCTCTACATGTATAATGATCAATGATTTTTTTTAAATTAAATGTATTTATTGGAGACCGTGGTGGGTGTACAGAGGTCAGAGGGGAACTTTTAGGGATCGGCTCTGTCTTCCAGCACTTGGTGCCTAGGGGATGAGCTCAGGTTATCAGGCCCAGCAGTGTGTGCCTTACCTCCTGAGCCATCTTGTTAACCTTTACAGGGACTTTCGTCATTATCTGTTACTGTTGTTGTTGTTGTTGTCATTGGTTTTTTGAGACAGGGTGCCTCTGTGTCACCTTGGCTGTCCTGGACTTACTTTGTAGACCAAGCTGGCCTTGATCTCACAGCGATCCACCTGCCTCTGCCTCCTGAGTGCTGGGGTTAAAGGTGTGCGCCACTGTGCCCAGCTTATTTGTTTGTTTGTTTGTTTTACAGATTAGAAAACATTATAAGTAATATATTGCTGTTTTGTGAAATCTTGATCTCACTTGTATGTATAGACATATACACATATGCCTTCACACAGTATAAAGGGAATCCCATCCTATGGCTTGTGATCCAGAAGGCTTGAGGAAGAGAGATGGGAAAAGAAGGCAGATACGAGGTATAAAAAGAAAATATTTGGAGCTAGTAGCAATTCATTTATTCCACAATTGTTTCTTCAGTGTTTCTGCATCACATGATGGTGTGAAGACTGCTGAAAACTAGGAAAGGGCGCAAAGCCCACGTTAGCTTGGCCTCCTCTGCTCTGGCTGCAGTTTACAATCCAGCTGGAAAGAGAAGCCACAGAGGGGAGTCAGACAAGTAGCCATGAATCCTAAAGTATTATCCCGACGAGAGCCAATAATTTCAGAAATTTGATGTGAGCCATCGCAGTTGGGAAAGATGTCAGGAAAAGAAAAAGCTATTACAAATCATTTTATTTTATTTATCTCTGATTCTAGGCAAGCATTTTACCACTGGGCCACATCTGAATTTAAATAATTTGAAATGAGAGCATAAACGAGGGACAGACTTTGCAACCAGATGAGCTGCGGGAGCAAACGCTTGAGTGTGTAAGAGAGTGTAACTAGTTCAGGGTGAGAAGAACCGGGGCTGGATGAGGAGAGTGAAGCCCAGTGTGCAGAGCTTTTTGACTAATTACAAGTGTTCATTTATTTTATTAATATTTTAAAATTTATTTATCTTTATTTTATGTGCATTGGTATTTTCCTTGCATGTATGTCTGTGTGAGGGTGTCAGATCTTGGAGTTACAAACAGTTTGTGAGCGGTCATGTGGGTGCTGGGAATTGAACCTGGGTCCTCTGGAAGAGCAGTTAGTGTTTCTAACAGCTGAGCCATCTCTCTATTCCTCTTTAGATGGAAGTTCCTAACATCTTTCCCAGGAGAAGACAAAAGCAATGTCTGATCCTTCTCCTAGGAACCTGGTAAGCAAGGTGTGATTACCACCAAGCTCACTCTGGGAACCAGTGAGCTTATTGAGCTTCCTTACAGAGTACAGATGAGGGGTTTCTTACAGGGGTGAGAGTGTTCCTGCCACAACAAGACACAGACAAAAAGCCTTTCCCCAGGAGGAATGAGAATTCCCAGGTAGCCATATAGAGGAGGCCCCCTCTTTAGTCTGCCCCCAACTATGTACATTAGCCTCTACCCTTCACCATGAAGTATAAAAATCAACAAGGCAAGCTGAGATGATCTTTTGCAAGTAGGCAAAGTTGAGCACCGCAAGATGGCAGTTGTTTGGCTAAGGAAAAATTCAATCAGAACAATGGAGAATTCCCGGAGTTTTCTAAATAAGAGAGCAGTAGGGTTTTTCTCTAGGATGTTGACCCACAAATATTTTGTGTGATAGGGGAAGGGAGCCCTGATAGGAAACTATGTACTGGTAGAATAAAGCATTGAGGATGTGTGCATTCTCAGGGGAAAATGTGAAATATCTCCTAACTCGGTGTCAAACAAAGGTATTCTTGCCTATAATATCACAGCTCATTCACTTTGATACTCACGGTGTCTAAAGAGTACTCAGTAAAAGCTCAGCGAAGCAATGAGACACATGGCTGAGTGGCTGAGGAAATAGCTAGATTTATATCAAAGCAATATGGAGTAAAGCATAGTGAATGATGTAAGTAGATCCTAAGCTATAGGAGGGCCAGCATCTTCCTTCCTTTACATCAGTGGTCCTCAACCTTCCTAATGCAATGGACTCTTAATATTCATGTTGTGGTGATCCTACATAGTGCTGACCCCAACCATAAAATTATTTTTGTTGCTACTTTGTAACTGTAATCTTGTTACTATTATGAGTCATATTGTAAACATCTGTGTTTTCTGATGGTCTTAAGTGAACCTGTGAAAAGATGGTTTGGGTTCCCCAAGAGGGCACCACCCACAGGTTGAGGATTGCTGAGGACTGCTGCTTTACAGCAATTTGTAGTGTGCCTTCCCAACTCTTCCAGGGTCAGTGTCCATGAAGGGCCCTGAGCCTACCCACTGTGTTTCCTCAATTAGTTTTATAGCAACAGACTCTTTAATGTGCTAGGAAAAGCTTTTGAAATCTCATGTTTTGAAAATAGCTACTTACAATTGTCCTCAAAGTCACAAATCAGGTTTTGACTAGATGGGTTCTGTGGCCAAACCTGATGATGACCTGACTTCAATCCTGAGAACCCACATCATGGAAAAAGAGAACTGACTGCTACAAACTGTCCTCTGACCTCCATACACGTATGCATGTACGTAAATAAAATAAATAAATACATTTTAAATCATAACTAAGATTCCAAAATAGTAGTCTTAGAAAAAATCCTACTGAATATTTATTATTCTAAGAGCTCTAGATGGGACTTTATACAGAGAAAAGAGAAAAGAATTGGACCTGCACAGGGATAGACATGTGGCCTTGTGAAGTCCAGCTTCGGAACAGTACTGCTTAGTTGTATCCTTCTTTGTGTTGTGTAGCAGTTTCCTCTGCAATTGAAACATTGTGTCCTGCAAAGAAGTGCCTTGGAGATAGAAGATAAACTACTCAAAATAGCTTCCTGAAGTCCCTGAAACTGACCAGCCTCACTAGGCCACTCCCTTCCAGGAATAAACAAGAAAAACTAAATGAGAGTCACTCTCAGACAAGCTGATCTGCAAAGCAGGCAGAGCCTGGACAAGCTACTTGGAAGAAGCAGAGACTAGCCCAGCTGCCTGAAGGAGGTTTAGGCCAACTGAGTCACTGGGAAAGGATGTTCTTAGACCTGTTGAACTGCCTATAGGCTGTGTGGTGTGCTCCAGGTTTTCAGTTTGCTGAGCTGTCACTCATACTGGGGTGGACCTTGGTGATGCAGCTGTCTCTGAGTCATTTCTACTTCTATAACTAACTCCAATAAAACTCATTGGTTTACCAAGTTGGACTTTGGTAATATCCATACCTTGGTCTGTTGTGGCCTCCCTAGCTGGGCTGAGTAAATGTGTGTGTTGCATCTCCCCAAGAAAAGTCTTGTCATACAACATCCTGAAAATTCCTCAGACAGCTATCTGCAGTGAGCTATGTGATATGAACTCAGTTTCAACTTCTTGGTTTTTTGGTTTGTTTGTTTTATTTTGTTTGTTGGTTGGTTGGGTTTTTGGTGTTCTTTGTTTTGATTTGGTGTTGGTTTTTTCAAGATAGGGCTTCTCTATGTAACCTTGGCGCACCTGGAACTCACTCTGTACTCCAGTTTCAACTCTTTGAACTATTGGTACAAACACCTGACTGAAATTCAAAACCACTGTGAAAATTAGAATTCGTAAATACAATCTCTTTAAAAGGCAAGAAAATAGGAAAGCATACATTTATTTGCACCTCATTTCTTCTTGACTTTAAGTTGCCCTTTAATAACTTGACACTACTTTTGAATGCACTGGCCATGGCATTCTATGATTTATTAAAACAAACAAAACACACACACAAACGTGCGGGCGCGCGCACACACACACACCAGAATGAAAACAGCCCTAATAGCCTTCTTTTATGTATGCTTGCTTAAAGAGGGACTAGGATGAACTGCTAACAACAGTATCAGGGGACTTAAATCAAGTTGCAATTATACTGAGATTTGTAACACTTGTTATTGCTAAGGCTACAACCAACATTTAACCACTTTCAGCACTGCACAGGCAAGCAAACAGCCTTCCCAAGACATTATTTTTGCAACCACCCCAGGTGCTTTCATTGTTTCAAGTTTCAGTTTTGATGATTTTTGCATTTTGTTGGTTTTTTTCATTTTGTTTTTGTTTTGTTTTTGCTTTTGTTTTTGTTTTTTTTTCTAATGAAAATGACTGCAGAGCTTTTCTTACCAGAAAATTTGTTTCCTAGTAATTGCTACATAGATTTTTTTTCTGGGCTAAAAATGTCTTCTAAGGGGAAAAAAAATGCTTGGATAATTCCATAAATATTTTTTGGTTTTCTTAACTTTTGCAAAACATTATTCTACCTGTAGTTTGTCTAAGTTGCCAGCACAGCAAGCTTAACCACTCAGCTGAAAGACGGGGTGCTGATGGAGGACTTCCTGAACACGGTGCCCTTTATGCAAGATCTAGATCAGGCCTTTAGGTTTTAGGAACTATCGCGGTGCGCGGTGCACTCTTTGCTCCTCTTGTGGCTCCTCCTTTTATTGTCACAGACCTGCAGTGCGCAGTCTTAAATAGAGGGACTGTGGGAGAAGTGGCCCGAGGATCCCAGAACTGTGTGCCCATTGGTAGTGACGGTGGGGGAGCAGGGGCAGGGAACCCTACTTTCTCATCAACTGCATTTTCCATCCAGTAATGGCACAAAGGACGATAGCATTCCTCAGGCAACTCATTCGTTTCACAATCTTGTGGGTATTTTGAATGTTGTAAGTCAGTGTACTTCCTGTCATTGTTTTGGTGGCTGGTAACTGCAGCCGCCTCAGCTCCCATGGTGTATCTTTGTAAGTTTTTCACCTCCATTTATTATTTTGTCTACTCTTGGTTTCCCTGTGACTGGGTATTTCCTTTCTTTATGCTCTATGGGACTATTCACATTTCATAAGTAACCTTCAACCTTTCTGAATACACAGAATAAAAAAGACTATAAAACACTCATTTATGACTGCAAATCATAAAGATTGGTCTTGAGGTTAGAGTGAGACCCCGCCATCAAGTCACAAGACCATATAGTTTCCTTTACTCCTGAGTCTACAAGGAGGCTGTTCTGTCCTTACAGTGAGTGACTCTACATGTATGAGAAAACAGTGGCTCTAATTTATAAGAATCATGGTCTGAGAAGATAGCTGACTGAAAAAAACAAAAAATAAAATGATGAGTAAAAACTGTCGTGAGGAAAGGAAGGCTGTGAAGAAACTGTGGGGAGGAAGAAAAAGTGAGTCAAAGATCGCGTTCCCATGATTGCAAGAAGAACGAGTTGAATGCTGGGAGTTGTGAAATACTAGTTCAAAGAAACTACCGCTGGGAATCAGGAAGAGCAGCTGCTTGTTCAAGGGCTTAGGCTGGGTCTGTGGTGCTGACAACAGTTTATCAGTGAGGTGTGTGTGTGTGTGTGTGTGTGTGTGTGTGTGTGTGTGTGTGTGTGTTTCTGTGTGTGTGCATGTATGTGTTTCTTTGTGTGTGTATATGTATGTGTTTCTGTGTGTGTGCATGTGTATGTGTAGCTGTGTGTGTCTGTGTTTCTCTGTGTGTGTATGTGTTTCTCTGTGTGTATGTGTGTGTTTCTGTGTGTGTATGTGTATGTGTTGCTGTGTGTGTGTGTGTTGCTTGTGTGTGTGTGTTGGCATCTTTCAAATGAAAGTGTGGTGCCTACATCTTCTGTGATCCTGGATGGCAAGTTGACTCAAGATAGTAAGTTGATTTCTTACTGCTCAGGGAGGATGAGAAGAAAGTGTGGACTGAAGTCACAAGGATCAGTGCAGAAGAAGAGAGAAAACATGTTGGAGCTGGAAGATATGGTGAAACGCTGTGAAGTGCTACTGTGCTGTGCTGTGCTGGTTAGTTTTTGTCAACTTGACACAAACCAGAGTGCCTAGGAGGAGAGAATGTAACTGACAAACTGCCTGCTTTGGATTAGCCAAGTGGCATACATGTGTGGTGATTTCTTCATTGTTGGCCGATGTGGGAGAGCCCAGCCCACTCTTGGTACCATTCCTGGGAAGGTGGGCCTGGAACATACAGGAAAGCAGTTGCACATGAGCCTGAGAGCAAACCAGGAACCAGGACGCCTGCCTCTGCTCCTGCTTTGAGTTCCTGCCCTGACTTCTCTGAGTAATCGGCTGCGATCAAAGCATGGCAAATAAATCCTGCTAATTGGTACACCAAAGGAAATGGCTACATGCAGGTTTTCACCAAGTCCTGGTCTGTTTAGAGATGTTTGATGCTGTAGCGCAGTAGCCCCACACAGAAGACTCACTGCATCTTCTTCTTTGTCTAGGCCTGTACTCTTCAGGGAATCCTCTGGAAGCCTGACTACCTGTGGGGTTGTTTGCTCAGTGACAATGAGCGGAAGAGGTGTGACGATGCCCCCTGCTCCAACTCCTGACATTTTAAATTTTTCATTGTAAATTAATAATGTCTGTTTCTAGTTTAATATGCAGTCTTGCTAGAAAGTTTATTGAACTGGACCTCCCAAGTCTGTTCAGCTTCAGAATATTGATGAAACTGGTTTCCCAATCCCAGGTCTAGAGGGAACTGGGACCCTGTGGTTTCCCCTGTCTTCTGGGCTGGTAAATGGAAGCATTTTCAATTCCAAAATCACTCTTGCTGGTGAGCAGGCTGCCTTTCAGAATGTAAACAAGAGGAGGCATAGAGTGATGTCCAGACGTCACCTGTCTCCTCCAGGGCACTTGCCTCTCACTTGCCTCATCTTTTTTCAACTCTGGCATAACAGGTGGTACCTAGCAAACAGCATGCTCAGCAAGTATGCTAAAAACATGGCAGCATTTATACAAACAGAGTGGCCTTCCACAAGAAAGAAGGAGGGACTCCACACCTAGATCCCATCTCCCCAGTGACTGTGGCTCTAAGGAGAGTAGAACTTCCTACAGTTTGGATTTAAAAAAAAGAAAAAAAAGACACTTCCCAAGATCTCAGAGGTGGGGAACATTGCAATGTAATAAGGACAGAAGAGTATTGCTCAGTCACCAGGCATGCATGTGGTGAACATACATACATGCAGGCAAGACAGTCATACACATAAAGTGTACTGTATGAAGTTCTGAAAGAATTAATAGACCATTATTTAATTTAAAAAATTAAATGAGCTAATTATGAGATAGGTACACATTACTTGCCAACATTCTGCCCCCCCCCCTTACCTGGTACAAGCACACATGTACACATGCACAAACACATACTTAAAACATCATCACTCTTAGTCTTTGCGTGCTTTCGTTTTGCTGTTGTTTTGTTTTGCAGGTACCAGGAATTGAACCTTGGGACTGAACACACTATAGCCCTAGCTCTGTGACTCTTCTTTGTATAGATAAGGGACAGCAGACAGGCTGTCCCTACTTACAGCGTCACTGGACATGTTGTCACTCATTAGTAAAAAGCAGCAGCCCCCCTCAGAGAGGCACCGCATCTTAGGCGAACAGCTGATGCGCTGGGCAGTGAGCTGGAGAAAACAGACCTAAGAATTGTAAGCTTGATCTTCTCGTTGATATTCTTTACTTCCTGTACTTACAACTCCCTACAGGTACAAGGACTTTCTGAACACTTTCTGCCAATATATTTTCCATATTCAAGATGGAAGGTATAAAACTATTTGGGGGCTAATAATCCAATTCTGAAACAACAGCCTTTTAGGTTTTTAATTATAAACCTAAAAATACTTTAAATGATGTATAAAATGTGTACATAATAACAATGTGCCATATGATGTTTTAATACATAAATACATTGGATCATGTTTAAATCAGGTCGAATCTACTATTTCTTTATGGTGAAGAAGTCAAAACTGTTCTCTTAAGTGTGTTGAAATATACATTACTGTTATCTATTCTTGCCGCATTGTGCAATAGCACAGCAGAACTTATTGCTTCTATCTAACTGTAGCTGTAACCCGCTGATGTTGAACTTACAACACTCTTGAAAGCAAGGCCCCTGGGACTGTTCACCTGGGGACATAGCACAATATTATCTTTTGCTAAATGCTCAGCCTTTAGTTGTTGAAAGAGCAAGTGGTGAGAAACGTAATGACAGTGGAGAGAGAGGCTAGAGTCTTGGATACGAGAACGGAATAAAGTATAATTTTAAGGGGTCTTATAAACTGTCAACTTTAGACTGTTTATAATGACAACTTTATATTGTATTTGACTAGTAAATATCTAAAGAGAATCCCAACTAATCTCACCAGAGGTGTATGTAACATTTGGTGATCTGTAGGCCTGGTAAGGTGGTTTACCTGGTAAAGGTGTCGTACTGTCTGTGCAAGTGGAAAGCTGACTCCCTCAGGTTCTCCTCTGACCTCCACTCGTGGGCATGCATGTGCACACACACACACACACACACACACACACACACACACACACATACACACACACGGAGAAACTAAATATGTAATAAAAGTGTTAAGAACAAAAAAATGCGTGAAGGCTTTGATTAAATGAGTATCTTACAGGAAGATGCCTCTTATTTTACGTGCCTTTTCTAATAAGTCATCTTCTTTTATCCTCTTTACGAGCATGCAGTTTACCATCCTAGAGGATTTCTTGACTTCTCCACTGGTCACTTAAAGGTTGTTTGCTTTGCATAAAGCAGATCATTAAGTAGCCAAATGCTTGAGTCACTGAGACCTCACCCAATCTCCACTCCGTAGAATCATTTCATGGAGGAAGACGGCACCGTGATCACAGGACACCAGTGCATGATTACCAGTGTGCAAAGTCCAAGGATGTGTCCAGAGGACCATGGAGACGCTTAATGGGTGACAATGTCTGATGGACCTGGTTGGAAGTTGCAGTGCTTGCCTGGGCATCCTGGGAAAAAAAAAGAGTAAGAAAGAAAAACTGAAAACTGCTTACGTAAGAAGGACAGGGAGAGCGTTTGAAACAGGGGAGAATCTAGAAAGAAGCTGCTCTGAATAAACGTGCACCTTCTTGTATATTCTCTCAAGAAATAAACAGCAGTTTTATGGGTTTTGATTTTCCATAAGTTGGGCAGGGTCAGCGTGTAAGTGCAGAATCTTTTAAGTCCTCGGAGCTTATGAATGCGTTAATCCCACGGTGTAAAGACTCCCGACCTTCTCTGAGGGGGTAACGGAAAAGCTGCTGCGTAAGACCGCAGGGGATAAGGGAGCAGATTTCCAGAGGATGTATGCAGCACAGGGAAGAAGTGAAGGGGCTGGAATGGAGAAGGGAGACGCACAGGGCCGGCTCTCTCCTTGCTCTGTAGGGAGACAATCCTAAAGGCGGTCTCATTCAGTTGAAGGAAGAGGTACTATTATTCCTAAAATACAAATGAACAATTGAGAGTGTACACTTTTGAGAACTTGTTCGGTGTCACAGAGTTACTAGTCTGTCATAGCAGAACTAGAATCCAGGTCTTCGAAGCAAGAGTCCATGTCAGGCACACACATGAAATTATCAATTTCCTTTAGACATCGCCAAGCAGGGTAACAGACAGGGGTCTGTAAAGACATTGCTACATGGATGCTGTCACAATGGGTTCTGTGTTTACTTGTCAAACAACAATCTGAGTGTTACTTCAATGGTGTTTGGGATGAGATCAACATTTTAATTAGTAGAATAAAGCAAGTTGCACCTTACAATATGGATCGCCCTGTCCAATCAGCGCGAGGCTTGAATAGAAGAAAATAGAAGAGCAAGACCTTGCTATGGGAAGAGGAAATTCTCCAGTAGACTGCCTTTGTTATCAGCTTCCTCTCTGACTGGCTCAAAGTGTAGACTTGTACTTGTTGGCCTCAATAATCATATAAGCCAGTTCCTTATAATAAATTTCTTTGACTAAATTATAGGTAGACATATATAGGCAACAGGTGGATATACAGATGATAAATAATGGTTGGTGGATAATAAACAACAAATGATAGATAATAATTGATAGGTAATAGAGAGATTAAGTACACATTCCATTAGTTGTTCTCTGGAGAACCCTGACTAACATGAATTGATTTCAAGATACAGATTTCAAGTACAACGAAGGAATATTCAAAATACCACTGAACTTTATAGCACTGACAGACATTTTACATGAATGTGGTCTTTTTTTCCCCCATGAATCATATTCCTAAAATAACATGCTTCTAAAAATCGTGGACAGATGATTGGACTTGCTATATTTTTGTCTTGTGGGGAAAAAAAAATCAAAAGAAACTGGTTTGAATGTTGGCATAGCCAGCTTCCTCTGGGTTGTTCCATTAGAAACAAGTGGGTGCTCTTATACTCACTTATGGGATAAAATTAATTTATTCAAAGCATGTTGCAAGGCTCCATGTTAGGTACTGCACTTAGGCCTTGACTCTAAGAAACTCTGATGGGAGCCAGACAAGTTAAAACCATTGCCTGACGTATTCAGGGCACACCCCAAGTTTAAAAGGCATGAAGCACAGGTGTCTACAGCTGCAGGCAAATAAGGAAGAGGAGCACTTCCTGGAAGGCAGGGTGCATATCGGGTCAGCACCCAAAGGACCTATCCTACTTTATTCCCCTTTTTTCTTCTTGTCTTTTCTGCTGTTTATTCTTCTCTGTCTGGCTTCAGAATTATCAATGGTTTTTACCCTAACACCCACAAGAAACTCATGTGGTGCTAGGCAACTGCATGCTTCCCTTCCCTCTCCTTTGCATTGTCCTGGAAGGGTTGTCAAGTGACAGCATGAATGGCCCCAGTGCGGTCACACCCTTATTTTTGTGAACTCCCGATTACGAATGCACCTTTAATTCCAGTAGCAAACCTGCGGACAAAGACGAATTCATTTCCCCATCTGGCTTCCACACACAAGTGCAATATTGGGGTATGAAATTGCTTAACATAACAAGCTCCTACTTTCCTCTTCGCCGGATTAGTTTTCCTTGTGGGCCACCCCTGGGATGTCACATTTAAAACTTGCTCTTCGTTGACACTAAGGAAATTGGTTGACATTATACAGCCCCTTTGCTCAACTAAAATCAAATTTAATGACTTCAGTGCATGCAAGAACTTAGAGCTCTCAAACTGGGCTCCAAGGCAGAGTCTCATTTTTATAAAAGGCTTTCAATCCCTTTTTCTTTTTTCTCCCATCACAGAATGACTTTCTGGATGACAGTACTTTTGAGGTAAGCAGACATTTTGAGGTAAGAGAGATGTGTGACTAACTGGCCAGGTCTATACTGACAACAGTAACTGTGCTGTCTTGCTGTTTGGAAGACGTAACAAACAGCTGCTTGATTGGTTCTTTAGGATTGGAGAGGTGGCATGCAGGACAAAGTTCAGACTTTTTTTTATATATACTTTTATTTTATTACACATGTATAAAACAAACTACATACAGCAGGGAGAACCATGTGACAATCATGAGAATAACGAGTTCTATATATGTTACATTCATAGTGACTTGGCCATCTGCATTTGTCTCATTTGAAGTAAGTGTTTTTCCTGCCTTGTTGGGTCTAAATTTCCAAATGAGATTCAATATCTGTCCTGTCTCAACTCTAATAGCTTAACTTCTTTATCTTGATCTAAAACGATCTTGTCCCTAACCAGCTAAACTTGGTTGTAAAACTATACTATCTTGTCTTCAATGCCCCTCAGAGACTTGAGAAAGAATAAAACTTAAATTTTTGAGTGAACCAGCAGTGTGCATTAGCAGCTTCCAAAATGTACAAATTGACTTAAGACAGTTTACTGCCTGACCAGTCATCCAATACACTTTATAACGTTGGAGCCTCATCTTCAGATTTCTGGTCTAATATTTCTGCCAGACTTGTTTGCGGGGCAGGAACTATTGAGGACTTGCTTACCCTGACTTGCCTGCGGGGTCGGTAGCCAAGGGAGATCTGGTTTAAAGGGACAGAATGCATAGCTCCTACTTGTGGGCATTTTAGGGACTACATAGTAAACAGAGATGTATTTTGAAGGACACATACCATGGAAAGAAAACCATCCAGGAGACAGTGAGGCCCAGCTAGATGCTAATCTCATAGAGTCTTTCACAGAGGTTTGACTAAGCAGCAGGGAGAGGCTGTGAACCTGGTCGGTTTTAATGATGCTCAATAGAATGGTGTCTCCTTCGTGCTTACTCGGCCATCTGGGCTTGCTTTTCACCATTGGGTGTTTGTAGGAGCAGATACTCCTCCTTCCCAGAGGAGAAGCAGGCAAGCCCTAGCCGGAAAAGGGCAGAGCTCCCGTGCAACTGTGATACAATTCACAACCAGAGGCCGCATCTGGTAATGAAGAACCAGAGACCGAGAAGGGAGGCACAGTGGATGACAGATGATGAGAGAAGCTGGTAATGTTTTCTATTGTCCCATGTAATGGTTCCACTGGTTTCTTGTCCTGAACTCATTCACAGGGCCACCGGCATCTCCAAGAAAGGATGAGGAATAGCACCCGGACTAAAATAGAAGCCCAGGGGTGGGAGAGATGGCTCACGCGTTTAAGGTGAAACCTCAAAGTTCTGATTTGGAATTCCCTGATGGCTAAGGATCTTGAACACTTCTTGAGTGCTTCTCAGCTATTGTGTTTCCTCTTTTGAGAATACTCTGTTAAGATCTGTACCCAATTTTTAATTTGGGTTGTTTTCTTGATGTCCTTTTTTCTTTTTTTTCATTTTTAAGTATATTTTAGAAAAAATATGGAACACTTCGTGAATTTGAATGTCTTTCTTGCAAAGGCCATGCCAATCTTCTCTGTATTGTTCCAATTTTAGTATATGTGCTGCTAAAACAAGCACTATTTTTTAAAATAAAAGTTATTCTACAAAAGAGGAGATCTCATTCAGGGACAGCTAACACTGTGGATCAGAATCTTCATATTCCTGGTAAGAACATTGCCTTAAAATCCTTGCTGGAACCAACCAAGGACATTGCATGGACTGGACCTATGTCTCCTACAAAGATGTAGCCAATGGGTAACTCACGCTTCATGCGGGTCCACTAGTAAGGGGAGGGGGGTCTCTCACACATGGACTCTCTTACAAGTTTATTGATTACTTCCCCTGCTGGGACAGTCTTCCCAGGCCACAGGGGAAGAAGACATGCTCAGTGCTGATTTGGCTTGAGGAGCTGCGTTGGTTAGGAAGGGGGGGGGTCCTCTTTTCTGAGGAACAGGGGAGGGGAGGGGAGAGGGAGGGGCAGAGGGAAGGGAGGGTGGGAATGGGAGGTGAGGAGGGATGGGGCTATGACCAGGATGTTAAATGGATACAGAGAGAGAGAGAGAGAGAGAGAGAGAGAGAGAGAGAGAGAGAGAGAAGAAGAAGAAGAAGAAGAAGAAGAAGGGGAGGAGGAGGAGGGAAGGGAAGGGAAGAGAAGGGAAGGGAAGGGAAGGGAAGGGAAGGGAAGGGAAGGGAAGGGAAGGGAAGGGAAGGGAAGGGAAGGGAAGGGAAGGGAAGGGAAGGGAAGGCTGCTAGGAGTGGCGGTGCATGTTTGTCATCCCAGCGGAGGAGATGGAAGATCTTCGTCACAGTCAGAGCATGGTGGACTCACAGGACCGAGAGTGAGGCAATTTTAGGGCCTTGCAGTTCAGAACAGGCTCCTTTCTCCACTTCCTCAATGGCAGAGTCACCTGGAGGCCTTAGCCTCACAAGCCGCCAAGCTGGTCTCTCTGCCTGCTTACATTTGCCGTTCTCTCAAAAAACACAAGAACCCGTGTGTAGGTTCATCTCTACATTTTATTATACACTGTTTGTTTTAAAGCTTACCAGACACTCACCCTGCTGGTAAGATTCAGTCATTGTTACCAAGACTGTTGGTCTGTCTGTGTTCCCCACCCACAATGTCTACACTGTGTAGCAGCTTTGGAATTTCCTGTAGGAGTAGAACACCCGATTCTCTATTTCATCTTGTGTTTTATGGAAATAAAATGAAAACTTATTTCTCAGAATTTTTCCCCCAGATGCCTTTAATCTCAGCACTCAGGAGAAAGAGGCAGGCAGGTCTCTATGAGTTTGAGAACCGCCTGGTTTGCAGAGCTAGTTCCAGGGCCACAGAGGCTACACAGAAAAAACAAACAAACAAAAATACAACAAAAAAAGAGGGCGCCTCTGCTGTATTTGCCTCTGCACTGTTTTTGTGTCTGCACTTCTAGGCGTGTAGTAGACTTTCTTTAAAATGTTGACTAAATTTCTTTTTATTAGTCACACTTCTTCCACTTCATTGTTGTTGGTTTTTTTTTGTTGTTGTTGTTTTGTTTTTGTTTGTTTTTTGTTTTTTTGAGACAGGGTTTCTCTGTGTAGCCCTGGCTGTCCTGGACTCCCTTTGTAGACCAGGCTGGCCTCGAACTCACAGCGATCTGCCTGCCTCTGCCTCCCGAGTGCTGGGATTAAAGGCGTGCGCCACCACGCCTGGCCTGTTGTTTTGTTTTATTCGGCTTTGTTCGGTGTTTTCAGACCATGTGTGGCCATGGCTGGGTTCACAGTCAGCATTCTCCTGTTTTAGCCTCCTGATTTCTGGTTTTGGCGATGACAAACCCTCACCACCACATGTAGGCTTCCTGTTCTTTTTAAAGAAGATTTTATTTAAAATCTTCTATTATGTGTATTTGTATGTATCTATACAGGTGAGTGCAGGTGCCCACGGAGACTAGAAAAGGGTGTCGGACCCTCAAGAGCTGGAGTTACAGGTGGTTGCAGCCACCTGACCTGGATGTTGGAAACGAACTCAGGCCCCCTGGCTAGGTACTCACTCCGAAGTACTTGCCTGTACTCTTTACACCTTTAAAACTATGTTAGTCAAGGTGTGGTGCCATACCAGCAGCACACAAAAAGGCCACATCTCAAACCGTAATCCAGAGCCACTGGAATTCTGTCCTGGTCCTAAGTCAAGATGTATGTGATAATTTTTAAAATAAAACTTAAGTCCGCAAAGAGAATGGCAGTTTAAAAATTAATTCTAACACAATATAATGCGGAGATAAACCAATTTGATACTTAAATGCTGAAGAATGAAATTAGGAAACTCGAAAGTCTGTTCTCTGTAGTTAAGCCATGCTGTTTTCACAGGAGCAGAAGACTTTGCATGCACAGTAAGAAGGGTGGGTGGGTGTGTGCAGCAAAAAGATGTATTTTGAACCTAACCAGAGCCCTTGCACTCATGAATTCACTACAGATGTAGTCACCTGAACAAGGCCTGCATAGATTGGGCCCTTTGGCATTTTATCATAGGTGGAAGGAAGCATCCCAAGGCCCCACCCCTGCCTGAAGGATGATTGGCAGTTAATGGGTTTGGGGAGGCAGGGTATGCCATTTTCTTCAGTAGTGTAGCCCCTCCCTGACAAATTGCCCATACACTTATAAATAACCTCCCATGCATGCTTATGTAAGCACCTCCTGGGTCATGTACAAAAAGAAATGGAGGGGAAATTTGAGGCAGAAGAAGGAGGCTTTTAGCAGGAGAGAGAAGGAAGTGTGTGTGTGTGTGTGTGTGTGTGTGTGTGTGTGTGTGTAGGAGGTAACAGTTTTTAAAAGTTATTATATACATGCACTAAACTGTCAAAGATTTAGAAGATCAATAAAATAAATCTAGTTATGGCAGGGGGGAGGGGGGAGAATGGACTAGCTATGACTTGAAATTAACAAGGTATGAACGTCAGTTTGGAAGCTTCAGAAATAAAGTGGTGAATTTGATGGAGCCTTTGGAAGTTAGCTGAGTGGCTGCTCCATAGCAGAGTGTGTACTTAGCATGGTGAAGGTCCTGGGTTCAAGCCTCAGCGCCAAAGGTAATTAAACCAATAAATAAGTAATATTTTTCAATGTAAATGTAGCAATTATACCATAAATCTCACATAGACCAAACTAAACAAAATTTGGCAACTGATGCGTGTACAATATATGCTCTACTATTCCATGATGTTAAATAGTAGGAGATAAGGAACCATGAACTGACTGTAAGTCTGAAGGGCAAATCTTTTGTCTTTATAACATTATAAAAGAAACAGAATGTTCATGGCTTATACTGTAGCTGTGACTCTAGCTACATTTGGAATTTTAGAGTGAATAAACTAAAGTTCCCCGCACTTTTAAGCTGTCCACCAAAGCCAACATTTCCTGAGCATCAAGAAGTGAAAAAGTAACTATAAGGGAACAACAACAACAACACAAACCGTTAACTTCTCTGTTTCTGTTCTGAGTTTAAGACACCACTCTGAAAGACAGGGCCCCTGTCTGACCTTACCCATTTTGTATACCTGTGCAAGCTGGTGTAGGCAGCCACTCTAGACCCTGTATGCCATGGGGACCAGTTTCCCAGCTGTGCAAGAAACATCACGTGACTTTATCTTCCCCCAGCAACTTAAATCTGATTCTGAGCCTCCATCCTGCAGAGCTAGAGCAGCACCAAGGTGGTGCTGTGGTGCTGAGGAAACTCAACGCTCTGCAGTGGTCTCACAGGCCCTTAGGAACCATGGCCCGCACTAGTTTGTGCTAACATACCTCGGGCCCGACAGCTTTGTCTGAGGGACATGTTGGGAGCTGTAGGAGAGCCACGAGGAGAGGGCATGAAGTCCAGGAGCCAGGGGTCTGTCCTAGGGTCCTCACCTCCTTCCATGGGCACAGTTGTTAGACAGGCGATCCAGTCCATGATGCCCCACCTACCCCGCTGACTTTGGTGTTGACACAACCTCTCAGAACCTCTGCTTTCTTTCTAGTCTGCTTTAGATCGCTCTACTCTCAGGTATCTGCTCCCAAACACCCCAGGGCAGTGTTTTCTAAGACATGGATTTTACATAGAAGTAGAAAATCTTTTGATAGTACTGTATAGGACCTGAGGAAACAATTACAAGGGACTACCCATTTTGCTAACACTGGAAGAAACAACAACAACAACAACAACAAAACAAAACCAACAAAAACAAAAAAAAAAAGGGAGGAGGAGAAGAATTGGGTAAATTTGAATTTAAAAAAATTCTGTCCTCTAAATAAAAAAATTTTTAAATGTATATTTGCATGTATGGGTGTCTTGCTGCATGTATGCCCATGTACCATGTGTGTGCTTGGTGACTGCAGAAGCTGGTGGAGGGCATTGGCTCTCGTGGAAGAGGACTTACAGACATTTGTGAGCTATCATGTGGGTGCTGGGAACTGAACCTGGGTCCCCCTGGAAGATGGTGAGCCATCTCTCCAGCTGCTGATGGGAATTGTGAAATATGGTATTTTATGAAGACAAGAAAAGCTAGGGTGAATTCTATATACTTTGCCGCAAGCCTTACCCGAGATTACCTACACTTCTGAAGTACTGCCCTGCACCTCTTGGTAAGAGAGACTGGCAGCCTGGCTTCATCTTCATCTTCATCTTACCCTACCCCACGGCCAGGTTCTGCCCATCCTTTCCCATAAGCCTTCTGTGTGGACCTTGTGTCGTGCTGGGGCGCACTTGTTATGACGCCACTCATTTATGTTAAATTCTCTGCCTTGGCTAATGTTTGCTCTCTGGCCTTCTTGAAATTCTGTGGGGAGACTAGATCCTCCAGCAGGGTGCCGGCTGGTAGGCTGCAGAGTCCAGGCACCAAAACACATGTTGCTGAGCTCGGCTAGTTCTGTCAGGTTGAAATGTAGGAGCGCATTGCAAAAGAAGCAAGTTCACTCGCGATTCCAGGAGCTTTGCAAAATGAACGTGCAGTTTACAGTTTCCATTACCTTTTTTTTTTTCTTCGTTGATCACACGTACACCTGGGGACAGCTGGAGGTCCATAACGGTTCCGAAGCTGTTCTCTTTCATCCACTAAGGCCATCCGGGCAGATTTGAGATGAATGTGGTGTTAGGCTAGTTGTATAACCATGCCCGTCTACAGGCTTGCTCCGTTTTCCTTATAGTCAACCTTGTCAAAGATCTGCCCTGTGCCTTCTTGAGAAGAGCCACAGAGAGCTGGGAACTTAGTTTTTGAGGTGGCTCCTGACATCCTTCTGTTCCTGTCCTGATCCCCTTGTAATGAATGTCTACATATTGATTTTTTTTATATATCCGTGTGTGTGTGTGTGTGTGTATGTGTGTGTGTGTGTGTGTGTGTGTGTGTGTGTGTGTGTGTGTGTGTTGTCCACATATGTGGAGGTCAGAAGACAACTTGGAGGAGTTGGTTCTCTCCTTCCTCCTTGTGGGTTTTGAGGATGGAACTGAGACTATTAAGATTATCAGTAAGATGATCAGCAAGCGTCTTTACCCGGTGAGCTATCTTGCTGCCTTCTCTCCCTTCGCACCACAGTTCAGACCTAGGGCTATATGTATAAAAGGCAAGTCTGCCTGTTCCACTACCCAACTAGACTTCCAATCCAAAGCATTCATTAGAAGCCGATAGGAGCCACAATGTATTGCACGCCTACTAATATGATGCAACATGTGCATGCATTTCTGATCCTTATAACCCCGCCAGGTGATTTAATGATAATTAACCTTTATGCTCACTGCAACTGAGATTCGGTGAACACAATTAGGGCTATGGTTACTGACACATAGTAACAGTAAACAAATACTAATGTTTTTTACCTTGTATTTAGTAGAAAAAGTGAATACTTTGCCTCAAACTCTAATTCATATAATTAACCTAAGGAAATTTTTTGGCTCCTGGTGAAAATGCTTTTCCAGCTTTGTTTTAGTGCTGGAGTGATGTTTCTGTGCACTGTGTAAAGGTTGTCTTTGTATATTCAAACGCTGGGTTCTGTACTAGCGGAGAGCTGAGTACAGACCCATTTTGGTGTGGTTAAGCATCACCTGTCTCAATGGTTTATAAACATTGTTCTCTATCACCTTCCGATGGGCTGAATAAAGAGCTGAGTGGCCTATGACAAAGGCAGGAGGGAACATGTGGCAGAACACAGGTTAAATATAGGCTACAAGAGCTAGCTGTGAACCATGGTAAGTAAGGCCTAAAGCTATTAGAAATAAACACAACTCTCTGGGTCATCATTCAGAGCTGGGGTGGACATAGAAAGTCCGTACGACTTTATATTAGCCACAAATTTTGGTTCTTAAAGCCATTCAAAGAATCCTAAAAGATTAAAGACAAAAGACGTTCTTTCCTTCTTTTTTAGGTTTTTGTTTGTTTGTTTGTTGTTGCTGTTGCTTTGTTTTCTAAGACAGGGTTCCTCTGTATATACCCCTGGCTATCCTGGACTAACTCTGTAGACCAGGCTGGCCTGGAAATCACAGAGATCTGCCTGCCTCTGCCTCCAGAGTGCTGGGATTAAATGTGTGCGCCACTACACCCAGCAAAGGACTTTATTTTGTCAAAGTTTCAGGCTGTTGTGCACAATGCCTTTAAAAATGTTTACTACTGCTGCTGCTGCTGTTGCTGCTACTACTACTATGGCCACCACTATTACAGTTTTGAGGTCTGCTTCTTCCATGGAAGAAACACTATTCACATGAGAAGAATGGCACGTGAAGGCTGAGTTTTATGTCTTAATTGAAGGCAACACAAACGCAGGTCTGTTTTAAGTTTCACATGTTAAAGGTTATCTTGCAATCACTGCAGCTGCACTCAACTGAAGGGAAGGGAAGGATGAACGCCCCGGTTGAGTAGTCGCAGGGCTATGGGTGGTAACTGGCATTCTCTCCCAAAATGTAGATTATGAAGGCACCTATTCTTTGGGGGACACGATTTAGCAAACCAACAGACATTTGAGTTTTGCATCTTGCCAGTTAGGATGAGCTGCCATAACTCAGATGCTTTCTTTTGGTTTGACACTCTGGCCAGATTCCTTGGGTTTGCACTTCTCTGAGCCAGGATGAACTGATGGACCCTTTCTTGTTGATTGCTGGAACTTCGCAGCGGACGCTGGTACCTGCCAACTGAGACAGTCCTGTTGGATTTCCGTCACTGTGAAGAGACGCCATGGCCATGGCAACTCTTATAAAGAATCAGAGGTTTAGTTCAATATCATCATGGTGGGAAACATATGTGCAGTGTGCACACAGATGTGGTACTGGAGGAGGAGCTGAGAGTTCTACATCTTGATCCACAGGCAGCAGAAAGGGACTGTGACACATTGGCCATACTTGAGCTTCTTAGACCTCAAAGCCCTCCTCCAGGGTGACACACTTCCTCCAGCAAGGCTGTACCTCCTAATAGTGCCACTCCCTATAGCCAAGCATTCAAACTCAGGAATCTATGGGGGTCATTCTTATTTCAAAGAGTCCTTTTAAAAATTTTTTTAATTTTGGAAGTTTTGTCGCTGACATGCAGGAAGAGTCTCCATGTAGTACAAAAATACCCCTTTATACAAACTTTTTTGTGACCCTTTTCCATTTTTTTTTTTTTTTGCTTTTGGTTTGGGGTTTGTTTGTTTGTTTGTTTTATACAATAGGACTTCTCAGTCCCCATGAAGGCAACCCCAACGTCCTCTCATCTGCATTGCCAGAAATACCATCAGAGCCAGGGTTGACCTTGGAAGGAACAATACTGTTTGCTGGATCTGTCTGATGGATTTGTTTCAGGTCTGTCAGATATATAGACCTGAAGGTATTGTCTTAAAAAGGAGTCATGTGGAAGCAGACCTGAGGGGCTAGGCGGGGACTCTGCCCAGGAGGACCCTAGCCAGGCCTCAGAGGCTCACTCCTCTTAAAAGGACAGTTTGCTATGTTTTGTGACCCTTGGGACTGAACCAAGTGCTCTAACCTTAAACCAAAGTGTGTGTGTGTGTGTGTGTGTGTGTGTGTGTGTGTAACATGTGTGTCTATATGATCATGATTCTCATCCAAATATGCATAATTAAATATTTTACATACCCCATCAATTAATAACAGAATTTTTAGAAAGTTACAAGTACTACAGAGGAAAAGTAGTAGCCATAGACCCAAGAGTAGATATATATTCCACAAGATAATACAGATTGCATGCTTATGGAAGCTATCTTCTAGGTTACTATATGACTTATGTAATTGTAAATATTTTCCAGAGGCATCAAAAAGTGTCAGGCCTTACAGAATCATACAAGGTGTACCAGATAAGATAGTCAATGTCCACTTCAAAATCATTCACATTTTAAAAGTCAACATGGTAATGTGTTTTTATGAGTTTCCAACAGTCATATATTTTATCCATAATGATCTTCCTCTGTACCTCTCCTTTAGAACACTTCCTTCCCTCTCTGCCTTGGAGCAGCCTGAGGTGCTCTGGACCCCAGCTAAGGGACAGCTGAGCTGAGAACAGCCTTAGTGGGATTTACCTAGGGTGTATTCACACAGCTTACTTCTGGCTGGCCGTTCAGGTGTAGGAAATGAAATGGCTCCTAACAGTGTTCTGCCCTGCCTGTGTGCTGCCCCACATGCCAGCCTTCATCTAAAAGAGAACAGGGCCAGAATTCCTAACACGACTGCGTGTCCCACAGCACCAAGTGCCAAGGCAGTAGGATGAAAGCAAGTGTGAAGGCGTAAGTTACATTTTAAGTTTAAACTACTGTGCTTAAGAGGGCTATAAGACAAAAATGCCTGTAACTCGGAATCCCCACTTGCCCAAGGACAAAATAATGTCCTGGAATGTTGGGCGCTGCTGTTTATGTGCAAAAACAAGTCACGTGTTTTTGATTCCATAAACAAGCATGGTTGCCCCAACTGCACAGGATGTGCTTGCTCACACACACACACACACACACACACACACACACACACACACACACAGAGGCAGGAGGTAAGTAGTCAGGAAGCATGTCAGGCTGCATGCTTGCCCTTGGTTGAGCAAAGGTGGGAAGTACATAGCCTGCGGGTTTTGCTTTTATAAGCCCCCAGCTTAATGAAATTAGCAGTCATAATCTGGAAATCCTGGGTATGGACCTGGCAGTGTTCAATGGCTTGGCCAGTGCTTAGTAAAGCTTGCTTCTAATTTAGCTCAAAATTGTGGGGGTGGTCTTATTCGTGCCTGGTAGGGTTAACAGAAATAATACATTTTACTAAATGAGGAGCCAGTGAATAGTCTGTTAAAAGTTTCCTAAACTTTATAAATCCATTATTAAAAAAATAAAAACACACACAAAATTTTTATTTAGTGACTTCTCTGATATGACACCATAAACCTTTATGTAAATATTATCAAATGTGAGTTGTGAAGACAAAGTAAAGTTTGAAATGAACCTCTTATTAAAAATCAAGAAACCAAAATACCAGATTGTTTCTTTGTTAATAGAAAATATTTAAAAATATGTTGCAAATGACTTGATTAAAAAACATACAGCACATATGAATGGGTGGATTAAAGCATGCATTAAGGTGCATGCTATGCTGAGAGATGCCAGATGGTTAATTATTGAAAATATTATTGTTCCTTGGATTTTGTATTGTTTATAATGTTTTTGTTTTTCAAAGCTGATAAATTCATTTTGATTTATTTTCTCATTATAAATAGTAATGTCAATACTTGTCCGTCTTTTCAAACTTTGGTTTTGTCCACAATCTGTTACTGTCTACTACATCTGTCTGACCTATGTAATGAAACGTGGAAGCATTACAGTCTGGGATGGTGAGGTCTAATAATATTGAGTTTGAAGGATAGATAAAGTTGAGAAGTGATGTAGACAGTGACAGTAACAACGACACAAAGGGTGGGAAGACCCTGGAGAAATGTAAGGACAGAAAATAGCTAAGAGTGAATCAGACAAAAAAGTTTATATTGAGTAAGAGAGAACATTTCAGGCTACCTTGTATGGAAAGCTGGAGTGTCAGACTGAGGGACTTTAACTTCATCATAGTCACAGAAGCGTGTTCTGGGCATCTGTTGCTTTGCCTACTCAGAATAGATGCTCTATTCTGGGACAGCACCCTTATGGTCTCTGGCAGCCATGTTTTCCTGTTCTTGCTCTGTGTAATGTGGGAGCACCCTCCTGACTTCTCAGAACTCCCATGATTTGGGTCTTGTAAGTCAGTCAGTACTGGGGGTTCTGCTGCCTGGTAACAGAGTGTTCCTGTGAATGACGGCTCAGCTCTGTTGTGTCGTTGTGCAGGTGACAGCTTAGGAGGGGCATGTATGAAGGTGGAACGAGGCAGATTCTCACTGGCACTACTACTCCAGCAGGTACTCATCCTTGACACCTGTATGAGCAGCATACATTTCCCTTGTCTTTTCCATTTGATTGTTTTTCAGTCCTAGGATTTGAACCCAGGGCTTTACACATGCTAGTCAAGCACTCTACCTTCGATCTACATCTCCATCTTTCTAATTGTGTAATTAAAAACTTGATCAATGTAAGTAATGCATGCTCATGAGCAGCGTTTTATGAAGATTCACACAATGACAGATGGAGTAGAGAAAACAAGGTGGGGACCATAGAAATGGAAGGGATAGGGAAGAGAAGAAAGTTGGAAGGAGGAAGAGAGCTTGGTAGTGGGGAGCAGTGTCATGTGATATAATCCCAGATGCTTGGGAGGCTCAGGCAGGAGGATCCCCTGAGGTCAGGAGCTTGGGGTCAGTATGTCTAGTAGGGCAAAAGTCTGCCTCAGATTTTAAATAAGAGAGGGTGTTAGCTGGTGGAAGAGGCAGAAGAAACAACACGCAGTGAGTGAGTGATGGAGCCACTGATGATAACTTGTGAATGAGAAAGAGTACCAGGTAATTAACAGTGGATCTGAGGGAGGAGCCTAAGAAGTTGCATCTTTGTTGGGTAGGATGTGATGTACTTTCTATTGGTGTGCCTACTGATGCTCATGCTCCTGTAAATAACCCATAACATGCGCTCCTATAAGCAAATCTAATCACATGCAGATGCTCTCGAGTTTGTGAGCACACACACACACACACACACACGCACACGCACACGCACGCGCACGCACACGCACACGCACCCACACACACGCACACGCACACACACACACACACAAAAGTTGGAAAGAAGGAGTATTGGGAGGAGGACAAGAGGAGGCGATGGGGATGAATATGAATAAAATACACAATATGTGTGCATAAAATATAATAAAGTTTATTATGAATTTCATAATAATATATGTTGGCATGTATTTTTTAAAATCTATTTTACTGGGTGTCCTTATACCTCTAACTCCCTTCTCTACCCCGAATCCTTCCAACATCCCAACACCAGGTAGGAGAGAAAGACGGCTAGTGGGGATGGGAGGACGCTTCTCTTTAGCTACTTCCTGCTGTTAGGATCATCGTTCCTTGGCGTAAGTGCAATCTCTGTCTCAGGAGATCTCTAACTTCTTCCCATCAAACTTGCAACAGCAGCAGCCAGGAGCAACAGGGGAAGCAGCAGTTCCCCCCCCCCCTTTTTTTTTCTTCTCAGAGCGCTCCTTCCCTCTCTGGGCTCTGGAACTTATGCTCTCTCAGAATCCACAGAATTAAGCTATCCTCAGCTAGCAAAGATCGTGGCCCTCTCAGCACCAGCAGCCCCATATCCCACACCTGGGATTAAAAAAAAAAATGTTTACATAACATAACTGAATTCTTAAAGAAAACACAACTCCCACTACAAATATGTAAACTACTACTAATTATTGTGTTCTAGTAAAACTTAAATAAAGACAGTGTTACGTATTTTTTCAGGGATGAGAGTTTGAGATAATAACAGGAAAATCAAGTTTTACGCTTAGGAAACATTGAGGAGATAGTTAAATGTAGAATAGAGGACCAGAAGGAAACTTGGGATCCAAGTCCTAACATGTTAGTGTGTGTGGTCAAATGGATGCGAGTGTCAATCGAAGCATGTGTGTTCAGTGCAACAACAGAGTGAAATGGCAGGCAGGACCATTAAGAGCAGCAGAGTAATGGGGGCTGGGGGGAGGGAAATCAGGCCTCTGCTCACATCTTGTCCCTACCCACCCTTACCAGGCAGCCAAACCATCAGCTTGGAATGGGCCAATGAGTTAGGCCAGCTGCAAAACACCCTTTAGCTAGTCAAACTGCTGGAAGACTCAGATGTACGTGAGATTCATCTCGAAGGGAGTGTGGACATAAAAAGGCTGGGGAGCAAAGGAAACAGGTGGGCAATCTGGTGAGAACAGAGAACTGTCCCATTAGGAGGGTCACTGTGGTAAAGACAGCTATGAGGCAATGACAGCACTGCAGGTTTGCCAGCACTCTGAGAGGAAACAGGTTCTGTTTGAGGTGAAGGTGACATAGAAGAGGAAGCTATGGGTGGAGACCAAGAAGAAGAAGACATTGGGTAAAATGTCGATGGACCAGCTTAGACTAGCCTTTTTGTTTTATTTCTGGGCTAGAGAAGGCAGACAAAAGGGAGAGGCATGTGTGGTTCGCCGGAGTAAGGAAGGAGGCAAGACCACCAGGGTGGAGAGTGCAGATGGCAAAGGTAGTGGACCCTTCCACCAGAGTCTGGCTGAGGATGGGAAAGAAAAGGTGCAGAGAGGTGCGGATAGCCTGGAGAGGAGCCAAGGGGCTGGCAGTGTTCTCAGCACAGATAGGAGGAGTGCCAGGAGGTGTCTACTCCATTTACCTGACTCAGGATTCATATTGCTGTCAGGCAACCAAATTGCTCTTCTCCTCATGCGGCCTCACAGGAAATTGCAAATCTGTAACTGATATTTGTGCTAAGAAGGAAAGAAAGAGGAGAGAAAGAAAAGAAAGGCAAAAACGACACAATCTGCTGTATGCCTTAGCCACGTAACTCTTTTTTATAGAATCCATTTGTTTACTTTACACCT
Source organism: Acomys minous (assembly GCF_964271855.1). NCBI lineage: Eukaryota > Metazoa > Chordata > Mammalia > Rodentia > Muridae > Acomys > Acomys minous. The sequence goes on along the minus strand of NC_140499.1, from coordinate 15,201,877 downwards.
GACCACAGTTTTTCCTCCTTCGCCCCCTCCCAGTCCTCCACACACAGACCCATTCATGCCTCCTTTCTCTCTCTTCAGAAAAGGAGAGGAGGCCTCCCACCGTGTAACTCTTAATGAAAATATGGTGACAACTGATGTTGACATGACAAGAGGAAGAGGCAGCTTCATCACAGCATAGAATCTATACGGTACAACCAGCATCACTTATATAGAATAAAAGTACAGACTTAGTTACAGGTGGAGTACATTTCACAATGTGTTGGAGGATCCTCAGGGAAGCCAATTATCAAGTTCGGTAGGTGTGCTTTGCCTCCATGAGTAATAAATTCACCTCAAGAAGAAGAAAGACCTGTTATGAGTCAGAGGCACAGCCTGGAGGAAGTCTACTCTTAAAGCTTACTATCAGCAGATCCAACTTCTCAGAGGCAGAACTGGAGAAACCTGTTTTGGAAGGAGAACTAGCTGCTCCTGATAAAAGCTGTTGCCTTCAGCCGCCATTATCTTTAAGGCAGTGACTTTTGCCCTGGAAAAACTGGCCATTACCAGGGGTGGTGGAGATGATAGCCCCACCCAAGTTTTCTGCCCTCCCTTTTTTATCAGTCATTTGGCTTGCAAACTTCTCTAACTTGCTCTTGCCTGGCACTTCCGGTTCCTGGATGTACTCCTTTCTGGATCTATAAAAAGAACTAAGAAGGGTGGAGTCAGTTTCACTTAGATTTTCCAATTTTGTGGAGTACAGGTTTTTGAAGTAAGGCCTAATGATTCTTTCGATTTCCTTGGTATCTGTTGTTATGCCCCCTTTTCATTTCTGATTTTGTTAATTCTGATATTCTCTCTCTGCCTTTTAGTTAGTTTGGCTACAGGTTTGTCTATCTTGTTGATTTTTCTCGAAGAACCAGCTCTTGGTTTCGTTGATTCTTTGTATTGTCCTCTTTGTTTCTAATTTATTTATTTCAGCCCTGAGGGTGAATATTTATTTCCTGCAATCTACTCTTCTTGGGTGTATTTGCATCGTTTTGTTCTAGAGCTTTCAGCGGAGCTGTTAAGTTGCTAGTATGAGATCTCTCCAATTTCTTTATGATGGCACTTAGTGCTGTGGACTTTCTTCTTAGCTTTCATTGCTTTCATCGTGTCCCATACATTTGCATATGTTGTGACTTCATTTTCATTCAATTCTAGAAAGTCTTTAATCCCTTTCTTTTTCCCTGACCCAGTAATTGTTTAGTAGAGAGTCGTTCAGTTTCCATGAGTTTGTAGGCTTTCTGTCGTTGTTAAAGTACAGCTTTGATCCATGATGGTATGATAAAACACAAGGGGTATTTCACTTTTCTTGTATCTATTGAGGCTTGCTTTGTGACCAAGTATTTATGGCCAGTTTTGGAGAAGGTTCCATGAGGTCCTGAGAAGAAGATATACTCTTTTGTGTTTGTGTGAAATGTTCTGTAGATATCTGTTAGGTCCCTTTGATTCATAGCATCTGTTAGATTCATTATTTCTCTGTTTAGTTTCTATCTTAATTATCTGTCCATTGGTGAGGGTGGGGTGTTGAAGCCTCCCACTATTAATGTGTGGGGTTCAATGTGTGATTTAAGCTTTAGTAATATTTCTTTTACAAAATTAAGTGCCCTTGCATTTGGGGCATAGATACTCAGAATTGAAATGTCATCTTGGTGATTTATCCTTTGATGAGTATGAAGTACTCTTCCCCATCTCTTTTGATTAACTTTGGTTGAACATATATTTTATTAGATATTAGATTGGCTACTCCATCTAACATCCATCAGAATGGCTAAGATCAAAAACTCATGTGACAGTACATGTGGGCAAGGATGTAGGGTGACAGGAGCATTCCTCTACTGCTGGTGGGAGTGCGAACTTGTACAATCATTCTGGAAATCAATTTGGCTGTTTCTCAGAAAATTGTCAATAATTCTACCTCAAGACCCAGCTATATTTCTCCTGGGCATACACTGAAAATATGCTCAACCATATAACAAGGATACTTGCTCAACTATGTTCATAGCAGCTTTATTCATAATAACCAGAATCTGGAAACAACCTAGATGTCTCTCAACTGAAGAATGGGTAAAGAAACTGTGGTTCATTTACACAATGGAATACTACTCAGCTATTAAAAACAAGGAAATCTTGAAATTTGCAGGCAAATGGATAGAACTAGAAATGATCATCCTGAGTGAGATAACCCAGACCCAGAAAGACATACATGGTATACACTCACTTATAAGTGGATATTAGCTATAAATTACAGGATAACCATGCTAAAATCCACATACCCAAAGAAGCTAAGTAACAAGGATGGCCCAAGGGAGAATGTTTGAATATCATTCAGAAGGGGAAATAAAAAAGATATCAGAGGTGGATGAAGGAGGGAAACAGGATGGTTCAATAGGTGCAGAACAATGGAAACTCCCAGTAATCAATGGGGATGACTCTAGTTAAGACTCCTGGCAACAGGGGATATGGAACCTTATATAATTAGGCAAGACTTCCAGTGGAAGGATGGGGACACCAACCTACCCACAAAACCTTCTGCCCAAAATTTGTCCTGCCTATAAGATGTGCAAGGATAAAGACGGAACAGAGATTGCGGGAATGGCGAACCAATGACTGGCCCTACTTGAGACCTATCCTGAGGAGGCCTGGTTAAATAAGCCTAACCCTCTACTCCTCAGAAATGAGCTCAGCAGTCACTGGAAATAGTGAAGAAAATGATCAACCAATCAAACATGGCCTAGCCCTGTGACCAGAGGATGGCAAGATTGCTTAAGGCTGGTTTATTGCTGTGATTAACTCATGGCCCTGACTAATTTTGCCTGCACTTTTTCAGTTTGAATGTTGCCTATTCCCCCACCATGGAATTTCTGGAATGCCTTTAAAAAGACACTGAGAGCTCATTTTGGAGTGAGGGTGAGGGTTACCATTTTGTCTAAGTGGTGACCCCAGTAGCTTAGGTTTCTGAAGAATAAATGCTCTTTGTAGCTTGCAAACTATTTGAGTCTGGGGCCTTTTCTTCAGCATGTCCAGGAATCCTAACAATCCATAAATGAAATCCAACTCCTAACACTATTAATAATATTCCACTATACTTGCAGACAGGAGCTTAACATAACTGTCCTCTGAAAGGCTTCACCCAGTAGCTGATGGAAATAGATACAGAAACCCACACTCACATCCACAGCCAAACATTAGGTGGAGCTTGGTGAACTTTGTGGAAGAGGAAGAGGATGGTTGAGGGAGCCAGAGAGGTCAATCAAGTTCAGCACAAGAAAACCTATAGAAACAACTAACCTGGCAGAAATAGTGACTAAACCACCAGTCAAAGAGCATGCATGGGATGGATCTAGGTCCCTTACACTTATATAGCAGATGTGTGGATTGGTCTTCGTGTGGGTTCCCTAACAAATGGAGTAGAGGCTACCTCTGAGTCTGTTGCCTGCTTTTGGATCCTCTTCCCCTAACTGGGATGCCTGTCTAGCTCAAGAGAAGATGTGCTGAGTCCTACTGCATCCTAATATGTCAAAGAGGGTTGATATCCATGGGAGGCCTTCTCTTCCCTGAAAAAATAAAGGGAGGGGGGAGAGGAGGGGAGAGGGAGGAGCTGGGATAAGAGAAAGGAGGAGAAACTGCAATTGAGATGTAAAGTAAATAAATCAATGAATGAAAACCAAACCAACCAAACAAATAAGATGGAGTCAGGACTGCGTGGACTGCTGAGTGATGCAGGGTGGGACTCCCTTATCCTGAACTCCATTGTTAAAAACAATCAGCAAGAGAAGTGTAAGCTCAAAGGAACTGCAGAAATCTAAGCTTATACTTGTAAGGGAGAAAAGAGCATGGGGAGAACATAACTACTTCTTATAAAATAAGGTTTCTGGAACCATCTCAAATACTATGGTCTCATAATACCCGGGTGAGAGTCTATGAGTATAACATGAAATCACCCACAGTCAGTACCAATACTGTATTTACTGTACAGCTCTAATTTTCTAAAGTTTGAGAAATTTATCAAGTCTAATGTCATCTATTCACAGTTTTCTGCATTATCAGTAACCATATTGTACTTGGAAATTGCTTTGGAGGAAGGGCCGGTGCTCCCTTGGGGATATTTGAAACTGGAGACTTTTTAGTTGCTGAAATTGTTGGAGTGCTTTGGGCATTTAAAAGGTATGGGACATTTAAGCAACAATACTAAACTTCCTGCTTGCAGAAAAAGAGTGACAGAGGGGTTTATTTTCATGTTAATACCATTCCATTATCATAAATCTAGCACAGCAGAATATTCTTTCCTGGCCTCCCAGCACTAGATCCCATGTATTTAACTTGATGAATCCAATTTGAAAATACAATCCGATTTAGTTAGATTTAGTATGTGCGAGAGAGACAGGGTCTCAGTATGTTAAGGCCAGCTCAAACTGGCCCCAAAACTGTCTATATTGCTGAAGATGACCTTGAACTTCCGATTTTCCTGTTGGGATCACAAGCATGTCATGAAAAGTTGAAGATTAAAGTCAGGGTTCCCTGCATACTAGGCAAGCATTTTGTCAGCTGAGCTACATCCCTGCCCCTAAGTTGTTTATTTCTTACTAATTACCATGGAATGGACCCAGCAATTCTTCTCCCCTCTGTTTCCCTAGACCCAACCCCCCAGTCTCCCCCCATCACTATAACACATCAGCAGCTTCAGCCTCCCTCCCCCTCTTCCCACATCTCCCGTGGAACCCACAGACCATCCCTTCCTAACCTCCCTCCCCCACCCCCCCATTTGCCCATGTATCCCAGCCCCCAACACCAGCAGGCATTCCCCATAAACATATCAGCTGAGTAGGCCAGTAAAACAGACCTAAACTCTCTGAAAATACAGAGAGGAAACAGAATCCGAGCAACAAAGCACACAGCAAATAAAGACAAACCCAGAAATCAGCACCTGCTGTAGTACATGAGTATAAGGGTAGCTGCACAAACCACTCAGACTCCAGTCTCAGCCAGATATGGATGGTTTAATTGAGGGAATGCATACATACCCCCAAGATAAGGCTGATTGCAATCAGGGCCACAGAAAGGACTCGATAGCCTAACTGTGACATTGACCTGTTTCCCAGAGTCAGCTTATAAAGGCAAAAAGAGCAATTAGTTCATACAAAGGGGCGGATGGTAGAACAGGGTGGTCAGCTCTGACTCAAGGTATTTTGCTAACAAGCAGTACTAGTTAACCTTTAGTTTGATTGGTCCTAAGTGAGATAAGTAAGGCAATGCTTAGGGTATACCCAAAGTATAGCCAAGTGTAGCCAAGTATGAATTATGACACCATTGAATCATAGATAACAAGAGTTGAAGCAGAGTGTAGTTTAGTATAAGGGCAGCTTCACCCTTTGTCAGAGCATGTTAGTGTTAGCTATGAATAACTGCTTCTAGAAAGCAGACTTGAAAAGTTTAAATTTTTTGAACTTAATTTCAATTTATAAACAAAATGGATGATGAATACCAAAATGTCTGCAGATATGTCAAAGAGTAGGCTTCAACACACCTAGACCTATAATTATCCAGATGCCTAAACACAACAACAACCAGGGCACTGTATCTCCACCAGAGCCTATCTACCCTACCACAGCAGGTCTGGAATATTCCAACACAGCTGAAGTATAAGATAAAAGCAACTGTATGAAGTTAGGAGAAGTCCTTAAAGAAGCGATGATTAGCCCCTCTAAAGAAAGCCAAGAAAATACAAAGAGTTGAAGGAAATGAATAAAACTGTTCAAGACCTGAAAATGGAAATTACAAGCAGGAAAAAAAAAAGCACAAACTGAGCAAATTCCAGATGTGAAAAATTTAAGAATGCTAACAGGAACTGCAAGAGGCAAGCTTCACCAACAGAATATAAGAGATGGAAGAGAGGCTCTCAGGCACTAAAGATTCCATAGCAGAGATGAGTACATCAATCAAAGAAAATCTTAAGTCTAAAAAATTCCTGACACAAAATGCCTAGGAAATCTGGGACAACATGAAAAGACCAAGCCTAAGAATAATATAAATAGAGGAAGAAGTTCCTAACCTAAGGAACAAGACGCCTTTAAAGGTACAAGAAGTATAAAGAAAACTAAGTAGATGGGACCACTTGCCACATAATAATCATAACACTAAACTTACAGAACCAAGAAGGACTATTAAAAGCTGCAAGAGAAAAAAGGCCACGTAACATATAAAGGCAGATTTATTAGAATTACACCTGACTCGAAAAGCCAGATGGGTCTGGGCAGATGTACTGTAGATTCTAATAGAGCACAGGTATCAGCCCAGGCAGCTATATGAAGCAAAACTTTCAATCACCATAGATAGAGAAAATAAGATATTCCATGACAGTCAAATGTATGCAATATTTATCTACAAACTCAGCCCTACAGAGGGTGCTAGAAGGAAAATTTCAACCTAAGAAGGTTAACTACACTCATGAAAACACAGGAAATAAATACTCTCACACTGGTAAAACCAAAAAGGAAACATGTGTGTATGTGTACACACACACACACATACACACATACACACACATACACACACACACACACTTACATATACACCACCAACAAAAAAAATAAGAGGAATCAACAATCATTGATATCTCAACATCAATAAAGTCAATTCCTCAACAAAAAGACACAGACTTACAGAATGGATTTGAAAACAAACCCAACCTTCTATTGTATCCAAGAAATATATCTCCACAGCAAGGTTGGACATTGCCTCAAGGTAAAGGGTTGGAAAAGGATATACCAAGCAAATGGACCTAAGAAGCAAGCTGTATCTATTTTTATATCTGACAATATACACTTCAAACCAAAACTAACTGAAAGAGATGGAGAAGAATACTACATACTCATCAAAGGAAAATTTCACCAAGATATTTCAACTCTTAGCATCCATGTTCCAAACACAAGAGTACCCAAGTTTGTAAAAGAAACACTGCTACAGCTTAAATCACATATTGTTTCTCACATAATGATAGTGGGGAACTTCAGTACCTCACTCCCAGCAAAAGGCAGGTCATCCAGACAAAAACTAAACAGAGAGAGAGGACAGATGGCTCAGAGATTAAGGGCACTGAGTTCAACTCCCAGCAGCCACATGGTGGCTCTCAACCATCTATAATGTGATCTCATGCCCTCTTCTGGTCTGCAGGTGTACATGCAGCCAGAGCACTGTATACATAATAAATAAATAAGTAAGTAAATCTGAAAAATAAAAAACTAAACAGAGAAATGCTGGAGCTAACAGACATTATAAACAAAATGAACCTAACAGTTATATACAGAACATTTCACCAAAACACAAAAGAATCCACAGCCAGACAATATGCAGAGACAGAATCCAAATTGGAGGTCTCCATCAAATCTCTTCCCCCCGCCCCAAGTTCAGGGAATCCTGAGGAAGAGGAGGAAGGAAGATTGTAAGAGTCAGAAGGGGTGGCAGACATTAGAATTGCACAAACTGAATCAACTAAGCAGGGTGCATATGAGCTCACAGACATTGAAGCAGCAAGCACAGGGCCTACATGGGTCTGCACCAGGTCCTCTGCATCTATACTATGGCTGTTAGCTTAGCATTTTATAGGGCTCCTGACTCTGAGGATGAGTGGGCCTCTGACTCCTTTCCCTGCTCTTGGGCTTCTTCCTTCCTGCTGGGTCGCCATGTCCAACGTTGATATGAAAGTTTTTGCTTCATCTTATTATATATTATTTTTCCACATTTGGTTGTTATAGCTTAGAAGCCTATTCTTTTCCAATGAGAGACAGAAATGGAGTGGATCCAGAGGGGGAGGGGAGGTGGGGAGAAACTGGGAGGAGGAGAGGGCGGGGGACCTATAGTCAGAATGTATTGTAGGAGAAAATTATCTAGTTTCAATAAATAAATAAATAATAAAATGCTTAAGAAAGAAAGAAAGAAGAGGAATAGATTCAAGTTCATAAAGGATGAATACAAATGTTTGACTGAGAACTGACGTTTACGATGAAGATCCTTCGTCATCACTGACTGACTGTAGAGAGATGAAATGTTGCATATCAAAAGCCAAAATTATCGTAAGCCATCTTCAGCCAACACAATTACCAATCCTTACCAACTCTTGTATCTGACCTAGCATCTTGCGGGTTGTCAGGCAACCCAAATGGAGTGGATCCTTAGCCAGCTGCTAGTCTCTGTCTACTCTATAACTAAGACTGTTGTTAGGTGGCCCTGAAAGCTAAAGCCGGCCCTGCCCTGCTCCGCCACAACCCACCTACCAGCGTTTGCACCAGCGTTTCTGGTGATGTATTGATTAACAGTTTCCTTTTGTTCTGTGACTATGAAAGTTCCTGCAACCTCTTCCAAAGAGGGACAGGCCATTCAGAACTATTTCAACCTTTGTCCTTGGGCTATGGTCACATAGATTTAGTTCAGAATAAACTCCTTTTTTATTCCATCTGGAGTGAGAACTAAAGTCTGTGGCAACAGGATCTACCTTCAAAAGAAGATATAAATGGCCTAGCCATTGGTTAGGCCCCCTCATGCCAAACTCTTGAAATGGAAGTTCCACACAGCAGTGCTGGGGTAGGCAAGCCACAGAGTAGCTGACAGTTTGGAGTCCTTGGGTGGCCAAGGCTTTGCACTTTGACTTTTCTCTCTCTCTTCCCAGAACCCTCCTGCTAACCTCTCAGGAAGCCGAACTGATAATGATGCCCTAGCTTGTCACTGTAACCTCTGTCATTGCTGTTTTCAGTTTTCTTGGCCCTTCATACACCACCTCTCTCTGCATCCCATAGACACATTCTGTTTGCTCACCTGCACTTTCTCTACTTCCGTTCCACGCAGGTCTACCCCAGCTTTCCTCTGGACTCCAGCCACGCTCTTCACACGGGTCCTTCCGTATCCTTCCTGCCCTCTACATCCAATCCTTTCCCTCCATAGCAGCCCTAAATATTTCCTTTAGCAATCGTTCCCATCATCTTACTCTTCACTTTCTCTATCCTTTTCCTTTACAATGAAAACCTCCTTATATGCCTGCTACCTTCCTCATTTCTACCTCTTGTCCTTCGCTCACTGTGTTCCTCACAGGATCCTTCTTTTTCTTTCTTGAACACAACCAGCTTTTCCCTGAGCCTAAGATGCTCTGCACATATCTGGTCGCCATGCGTTGGACCTCTGTTTTAGTGTCCCACTTTGCTGACATTTCCCCGGTCCCTTTCTCTGTGGTTCTTATCTAAAAATAGATACCTGGTGTCCTGTTAAGTGTGTTTTCGGTACTTACTCTGAAATATCCTGTTGATTTGTTCACATTTTGAAATTTGTTTTCCTCTTACTAGAGAGTAAACTCCCTCAGGACAGTGTCTTATCTATTTTGTTTACTTTTTATTACCAGTATCCAGAATTGTCTGCTTCACATACAAGGCATTAACACGTCTTTACTCAATGGGTGAATAAATGAAGCTGGCTTTGTTTTGAACAGTACTGTGAGATAAACAGAGAAAACAGACTTGGTCTGTTTCTAAGGATGTTTTCTAAGGATGCGTTTCACAGAGGCTCATCCCTTGGTCCATCTCTGAACCTAGAGTAAGGTGGGGAGCGTGCAAAAGGGAAGCTGCTCACCTCCTGGAACCAAAGAGTCAGGGGTGGAGGTGGAGCTTATGTCCAGATGACGGACACACTCCCAATGTCCTGACTTCCTTTCATTACATCTGCTACCAAAGTTCTGCTACCAGCCAACAGTGCTGCAAGCTGCTGGCCAAGCGTTCGTTACATGGCCTGCCTTCAGCGGAACATTTAAGATACAAACCATAAACTGAGCCTAGTGGTACCAGCTCCTTGAGATTTTAAATCAGGAAGGTCAAAAGGTCTAGGACTCCCTAAGTGAAAGAGAAATTCAAGGCCAGCCTGGGCAACTTAGCAAGAATCTGTCTTAGAATCTTAGGAGCTTACAACAAAAGGATGGGCTGCAGAGATGGCTCAGCTGTTAAAAGTAGTGGTTGCTCTTCCAAAGAACCTGTGTTGGATTTCCAGCACTCACAAAATCAGTCTCCCTCCCCTCTCTCTCCCTCTCTTTCTTTTTTTTTTTTTAAATATTTTTTTAATTTAATTTTTAATTTATGTGCATTGGTGTGTGGGTGTCAAATTTTGGAGTTACAGACAGTTGTGAGCTGCCATGTGGGTGCTGGGAATTGAACCCCGGGTCCTTTGGAACAGCAGGCAGTGCTCTTAACCACTGAGCCATCTCTCCAGCCCCCTCCCTCTCTTTCTTATAATTCCAGCTTCTGGCTTCTGTGGATCCACACACACATTTAGTACATAGACATAAATTCAGGCAAAACACTCACACACATAAAAAATAAACAAAGAATCTTCTTTTTTTTTAAAGGCTGGAAATATACAGTAGTAAAATATTTGTCTAGCACAAACAAGGCCCTAAGTCTAACACCCAGGGCCTCATCCTTGATCCGAACTGTAACCTACTGTCTGTGGCTCTTACTGTTCATTGCTGACCTTAAAAGGCATGGAAATATCTGATCCTGCCTGCACTTCCCTCTTGGCCAGTGTTCAAAGCAGAAGCCAGAGGGAGTCCCTAAGGAGCAGATGGGATTTCACAGACAGAGGCAGGGCTTGTATGGTCCTGGCATTCTCTCCCGGGCCCCTCATTTCCTCTTATTGAATGACATTTGGACCGCAGGCAAAACAAGGACAGTACTAGAAATAAGAATACTATTTCTTAAGGAAATCATAAAGACTACATAAAGTAACTCAATTAAATTGGCTGCAACATAACAGCAATAGAGACCTGTTTCTAAACTTGCATTAAATGTAATCGTGCAGTGGCTTTCATAAGGAAAAAGAGGCCTGTTTACATATTACCACATGCCACATGTAACACACCACTACCATTTGAAAAGTATAGAACACCTGGTGCTTAAAAATATACATTGATTACCACTGTACATTACAACCCAGAAGGGAAATAAAAGACCACAGACTGACTGGTAAATTGTTTCTGATCATACATGTTATGTTATTAAAAAAACAAATGGGCCTGTAGTTTATCAAATGAGTTCTATAAAAAATGAGCCACTGTGTCTGGGAGTTTAATCTAGTGGTAGACTATATGTTTAGTCATGTGCTCAATTTCTGTACTCCCCCCAAAAGACATAAAATACCTTGAAATGAATGCTGCATAGTCAATATTGTCAGAATAGAGCTATAAACAGTAATGCTCATAATGAGGCTAGAGAGATGGCTCTGCAGTCAAGCACACTGGCTGCTCTTCCAAAGAACTTAGGTTCGATTCCCAGCACTTACATGGTCGCTCACAACTGTCTGTAACTCCAGTCCCAGGGAATCTGATCCCTTCTGGCTTCTGCAGACACTGCACATGTGTGGTGCATAGATATACGTGTGGGCAAAACACCCATACCCAGAAAATAAATTCAAGTGCTTTTTTTTTTTGTTTTGTATGTAGTGACAGCACAAACAGCCAAAGAAATAGCACAGTGCATTTCAGTGCAAGTACAGGAGCAGACAGCAGAGGCAGGAGCACCAGTAGGCAAGCCTTGTACACAGCAAAAGGTTTATAGAAGACTAGAAACAGAAAATAATAAGGCAACGGATTAATCCCAGCAGAAGTGAGCTTTACAGTCAGTCCTTGTCCCACAACTGTGCCCAAAAGGGAGACAAAAAGCACCGCTGGGACTTATCCCTCATCCTTAGGAAACTGTTTTTGAACACCTGACAAACCCCATCCTTGCTGAGTCCTGATAGATGTCTCGGTCACTGAGTGTCACTGCACTTGAAGTAGCAGCGTCTCTCATTCAAATGGTCTATCTACAGCTTGGGCTGGTTTGGGCACTGTCTTGTACTTTACAGCAGGCGTGTTGACCATCCACTCACTTCTTATCGCATTGTTTCTTTGGGTCTTTATGGTTTTTTTTGTTGTTGTTGTTGTTGTTATGAAGTCTGAATAGCCTTGACTGCTTTATTAAGGTCTTTTTTTCTCAGTTGTAAAACACTAAAATGACTAATGATAGACATATTTTCATGTGATGGTATAACTCACACAGAGAGACAGAGAGAAAGAAAGAGACAGAGAGAGAGAGACAAAGACAGAGACAGAGAGACAGAGAGTTAACATGAGGCCTTGTGCATGCGAGGCAATTGTTCCACCAACTGAGTTACATCCTTAGCCCTCCTATTGTTTATTTTGAATCACAAATTACACCAAAAACAAAACAAAACAAAACAAAAACAAAAAAGGGATAACCCGATACCAACCAAACAACTAACCAACCAACGAACCAATCAAAAACCACAAACCTCCATATCCCCTTCAAAACGGAACAAAGGTCACTATGGGAATTACTGTAGTGCTAATTTAAAAATAAACTCTGCCCTGCAAGCTTGTGACCTTTGATACCAATATCGCATGCTGACCCTAAAGGCTGTTTTATGTCGCTGCACCCTGCAATTAGGAAGCCATCCTATGGTTTACTACCCCCTTTGCCTTCTAGGGCTGGGTGCTTATTGATTGTACTTGATTTGCTGTGGCATGACTTTTAAGGACACCTTGCAGTGGAAAATAGTGCTGAGTACACATTAACCAATAGGAGAGATTAGCTCACACAGGAGTCTCTCTCTCTCTCTCTCTCTCTCTCTCTCTCTCTCTCTCTCTCTCATACACACACACACACACACACAATTTAAATTGTGGAGAGTGCTTTTCTGATAGTAATCCTAATAATTTGAGCATGTTCCTTTAAAAAAATGTGGCCATGGAATTTCTTCATCAGAATCCCTTGGGGGGGGCTCGTTAAAAAAATTCTAAGTTCATAGTTTTTGTCCCCAGCTTTGCTCTGAAGTCTACTGAATTAGAATCTTATTTTTAACAAGGCCCTAAGTTGAGCATATAGAAGTCAGCATGGGGGAACAGTGTTCCTTTGAGCTGTCCCCAGATGGCTCTGCCAGCTCAGAGCATTGCTGGAATTCCCAGGTCTAAATTTGAGCTTCGATTTGTGGTATTTGCCACAGACTCTCCTTCTTGAAGTTCAATCACCTCATTCCCTGTGGCACACACCCCTCTGGCTACCCTGTCAGCTCACCTGCTAATTATGATTTTTCATGGTTCGAGAGAGAGCACCCTATCAGTGGGCTCTCAGTTTAGACAGTCTCTTCTCTCTCTGCTTAGGCAAGACACAAAGAAAAAGTACAGCTTGAAAGACGTTGAGGCTGCTCTACTGTGCGGGGCATTGCTTACTCTGAGGATAAACACAGGAGTGTGCAGTCCTGACAGAAAGATAAGCGAAATGACAATAAGTGAAGAAAGGGCGTGTTTGGCTTCCGTAAAATGCCCTTCAGCTCAGGCTAGAGCCACTGAATTTCCTGAGTAGAAGAAGTACTAATTGATCATTGTAGACATTCTAAGCACTGCTAAGGTTTCTTAGGTACTGACAAATGAGTCTTGACTCACACATAAGAATTCTCCTGGTGGTCTGTGTGTCCACTGCCGAGTGCCAGCCGGTCTGGCCCATTCAAATGTGGAATACAAATGTCGTCACTTGTTTGTGTGTGCATGTGCACACAGGACAGAGAAGGGCATCTGGTGTCCTATCTTATCACTCCCTGCCACAGTCCATTGAGACCAAGTCTCTTATGGAAGTCAGCTCTCCTGTTTCTTTTGTTTTGCTTGTGATTCCCTGCCCCATCCCCCCCACCCCCCAACTCCCACCCTCTGGCTGGGCTGGCAGATAGCAAGTCCTAGTGACTCTCTCTGCCTTTCTTAGTGTTGGGGTTACAGGGCCATGCAGGTACATTTCCAGCTTTGGGGTTACAGGCATGTGCAGGCACATGTCCAGCTTTGGGGTTACAGGCACATGAACAGCGAGTACTCATGGCGTCTAAACTGTCTCTCCACAGCCAGACCCGGAGACGTGTCCTACAGTAACATGTTATAAATATTTGCCTTGAATTTTTTCTATTAACAGTACCTGCATACACTTCATCCAAAAAAGGTGTGTGTGTGTGGGGGGGAGGGGTTGGTATACACATTTACTGTAGATGTGTACCAGAGCCACAGGTCCATAGCATAACCTGGCATACAAAAGACAGAAGAAACTGTGGGACATATTGCTGAGCAGCTTCTCAAATGAGTGAAGTTTACTTGTGACAGACCATTAATTTGGTAGCTAGAAGTGCAAGGCATTAAGGAAGAAATAATCTTCAGCTGAAAATTTAAAAATTCAAATGAAAACCACCCTCCAATTGGCCAACATCGCCTGTTTCCCCACCTGCCCAGAAGTGAGAGGTTAGCAGGAACACATTGGTTTAGGACTCCAAACTGCTTCTTTCTTTGTTTGGCTGGTTGGTTGGTTGCTTGGTTTTGTTTGCTTTGTTTTTTGAGTCAGGGTTTCTTTGTGTAGCCTTGGCTGTCCTGGACTTGCTTTGTAGACCAGGCTGGTCTTGAACACACAGAGATCTGCCTGCCTCTGCCTTTCTGAGTGCTGGGATTAAAGGCATGGGATACCACCATACCTGGTATCCAAACATTGTGTGATGATGATGCTGTGTTTGCTGTAAGATGAAATGTAACAGACACAACACCTACAGTGGTACCTGCACACAGTCCTCACTCAATAAGTGATGCTTCCTCTGCTGCCCAGGATCAGTAGCTGGGAGCTTTATGTACTGGTCCACAGACAGGAGTCAGAGAGAGTGAGACTGGGCCTGGCCTGGAGCACCAGCTGAGGGTGCACATCCTTATCAGCAAAGAAGGAAGGAAGGAAGGAAGGAAGGAAGGAAGGAAGGAAGGAAGGAAGGAGAGAGCTAACTTGGAATGTCATGGGCTTAAAGTCCACACCTAGTGACACATCTTCTCCAGCAAGACTGCATATCCTTCCTAAACAGTTCCACCAACTGGGATCCAAGGATTCAAACACATGACCTGATGGGGGAGCCATTGCTATTCAATCCCCAATACTTGTCAGATTAAAAAACAAAACAGCATAGTTAGTAATGAAAGGGAGCCATGCCAGATGGTACTGCCACAAAGGGGCCCCTGGCCTCTGCAGAGGGCTTAATTAAACACCCCAGGTGAGGATGTGCTGTCCCATCTCTGGTGTGAGCCTGCACTGTCTTTCTCCCAAGGGAAGAAACCCTGTAGTGTTTCTCTCTGTTGGAATTCTATCACCAGCTTTCACACACTGCCAGTCAGGCAACAGGTAACAAGAGGACCAGTGATGGAGGCTCTACTGTGCCAGTGGCGGCTTCTCTCCCAGGTTCCTTAGAGACCATCATGTTGCTGATGGCAAAGGCTGGTGTGGACTAAGCTATTCTACAGTATATGTAATAGTGGCTTTCAGGCTGTGCCTTGTGCTGAGCAACTCCATCTAACAAAGAAGCTGTTGGCTGCATCATGAGTAAGCATGCAGAGACAGAATGACTCCATATCATTTGTGCCCACAGATACCAGTACCAGCATGGACAGACAGACAAATTCTCACATAGATAAAAAGTACTGCCATCAACATAGTGAATTGGGAGCACATGGGCACACAGGAGCATCAGACCTATATCAGAACAACCAGAGCCACACAAGCTTATCAAGTGTTCCACACCAATGAAGGACACAGCCTTCTTACTTGCATTACATTAAAGGAGAGACACCTAACAATGAGGTGGGGATGTCCCACAGTGACTTGTCCTTTAACCAAATCTGGGGAGATGTGAGAGAGAAGGAACCGATGGCAGACCAAAGTTAGGAAATCACCAAAGGGTTTTATGGGGCTTACTTACAATAATATAGGTGAGAGGTGGCTTATGCGAGTGGACATGACTCAAATAGAGCTGCATCACTTAAGTGCCACCCCAGTACGGGCGACAGTTCATGAGCATTGTAAATCTGGAGCACACTGCACAAGCTGCGGGCTGCAGAGTGTCTTTTTCAGGCCTCTCAGTCTGAGCTCTCTCAGGCAGCTAGTCTTTCAGTTTCAGGAACTTCCTGAAGCCATTGTGTTGGTTGTTGGTTTCCTGAGCTTAAGGAGCTTCCATGCGGGATGGAATGCTTCACCTCTCCTCAGAACATCCTAGTGTTTCACCTCCCTTTTAACATCCTGTTTCCTAAGAGGTACCCTTCCAAGATGCAATGTTTTGTCTCAGAGGAAGTAGCTACACACACGTATGACACGAGATCTGCAGGCAGAGTACTCCTAAGCATTACGAGGAACTTTATGCTTGACATGGCCTGCTGACTGGAACAGGCCCACATGCTCAAATGACCTGTTTCTCAGTGCATCCAAAACCTTCAAGTTGGCCTTTCCTAAACTTTCTCGAACCACTACTGGCTTGGCTTTGATTGCCTCCATCTGCTCTCCTGCTTGGTCCTTAATATCTTACATAACCACGCGCAGGGAGTCTCTTTTCATCCATCCACACATCCACAAGCATGTGTGATCCATGTCAGCTCTCTATTCCTCTGAACTATGGAACATCTCTAACCTTTCGGAGCCATCCTGTAACCTGCACACACGTGTGTGCATGCACAAGTGTTGGACCCTCATGCCCAACTCGGGAAGGGGGTCGCAGCGAGAGACCACTCGAAACACAAGCAGTGATGCAAAAGCAAAGGTTTTATTGCTGATGTGTCAGGGTCCCTCAGCACTCCAGAGGCGAAGGATCCCGAGTGACTGTTACAGGCTAGTTTTAAAGGCAAAAATTGCAAAGCAGGTGGGGTTAAACCATATGGCCATTAGGACATCTGGCATTGGGAACCTTCTTGTGGGGACTTGGGTGTGGGTCCCTAGAGCGGTTACTGGAAACCATATGAGGACATCTGATATTTGGAAACTTGTATGTAACTATTCTGGGAACTAGAGAAGAGCTCTTGAGGTTAGCAGTTCTGAGAACTGGGAATCAGGTGTGGTCAGAAGTTTAGATTCTAGGCAAGCAAGGTTGGGCAAGCAAACAAGCATCTTATATTTTATAATTTTACAGTTTCTCACAAGCATGTGTGATCCAAGCACTAGCACTTGTAATCAAGATTATAGCACAATCTGTGATTTCCAACAGCCACACTCTGGAAGGAAATTGAGATTATGAGGAAATGGCAGCTAAAAAGCTGTAGCTTATGCATTTATCATTTATGCAGCATATTTTGATGTGGAAGAATAAGCATGTATCTGCCTGGGGCTTTTATTTAGAACACCCAGGAAAGCTGACGTCTCAGAGACAGAGCTGACGGGGACCTCTACCCAGTATTTCCAAGTCCTTGCCACTGTTAGTGAAAGACCTCAGAAATGGGATAAAGAGAGGAAGTAGAATTGTATTATAGACTAAAAGTATACACGGAAGAGAGAGTGTAGGCTTCCCAAGAGACAGTCAGGCCTCTTGGGATTTCGAATAATTTGTTGTTGTTGTTGTTTTCCAGACTTTAGTGGAAGGGAGTCGCATTATTGAGTTACTGAACGGTGGGACGGAGGGGATGGAGATTTCCCTAGGGACAGGGGTGATTTCCCTTTAGGGGAGTTTGGACGTTATGACAAGGGCTCCGTGATGGGAGCATCCTGCTTTAAAAGGCTGATCCCATGAAGTTACTGTAGAAAGGGAACTAAGTACCCACGTTGCACCAGCCAGTGCTGAATTATTGTTTCGTTTTGAACTTTTCTGTAGTCCCATGGTGTCTTGTCCTACTATCTCCCTGGAGGGGGTGAAGTGCCCAGAATGACTCCAAGCTCTGGTCAGCTGACCTCCCCCCAATTCACAGGATGCCTTTGGGGCCCCACATTCTCTCCAATTACAGGAAAGACCACCTGTCTCATAAAAATTGAGATGAGAACCTGCTGCCTTATTGAAATAGCCATAAGCTTGTACAAACATCCTGCTGCTGCCCGGAGCAGGCCGCTACTCACAGAATGACTCACCAATTTGCAAATTCCTTCTTAACCATCCTCTGGACATCTGGCTGTGGTTTTTACACTTTAAAAGGAACCCCCAGCCCTACCCCCACTGATGGAGGGCTGCATTTTCAGCCCCAGAGCCCCCTCCCCAGACCTCCCCCCATCCCCCAGGTGAATAAAGTTGCTTACTGGTTTACTTTGACTTCAGTGGCCTTGCCCTCATTTTTTGCAGGACCCCAGACTCCAACATGGGCACCAGTCTCAAGCTTATGCAGTTCGTATCTTTCTTCTTTGTCTACCTAGCTGCCTCAGTTGTATTCTTACTGGACATTTAGATTTGTTCAATCTGTTATACAGTTTGAAAAATAATTTAGGAGAATTGAAAAGGAATTGATTTACAGTTTGGCTAAGGTGGGGCTAGGGGTGGGGACTGGGCTAATGCCCCCCCCTTCCATGCCTATAAACACCCTATAACTCATAGAAAACAATGAGAACGTATGCAACTCCTTTGATGGTGAAAGAAGACCTCGGCTCCATGTCTTTTTTTTTTTAATCTAGGTAGAGGAAAATTAAGTCTCAAAGATCAAAGAGAATATAATCAGGCTTGTGAGATGTATAGGGTTCTCCCCTAATCTGGGCCTGGAAGAGGTTCTTGTTCATGATTCTACTTATTTGACGGATGGAAAATGCAAGCTTTTGGTATCAGCTCGTTGGATATCAGCATCAAGCTGTGTCCTGCTAAACATAGCAATTTTGTAAGCATCCAATGGTGAACTTCTGAAAGCAAAAGGGAGGCCCAAGTGAGGAGTGATGCAGCTTTTCAGAGCCCGCTTCACTGTGGTCGGATGATCTGCAAAGCTTCCTCTCTGGCTTGTCACGGCCCAGATTGAGATCTGCTCCCATTCAGCTGGCAACAGGCTACCATGAAGTAGGACAAGGAACTAGGGTGTCACACCCCAAAAAAGCCCTGTGTGTTCTCTTCTACCCCAGAAATGATTGGCAGGTAAAAATCTGTGATAAGCTGTATGTGGCCCTAAGAGGGGCTCAGATCCCCCCAGTTTCTGGAACCTGTTACCTTACATAGTAAAAGACCGTTTCCATAGATGTTATTATGTTAAAAGATGGTGAGATGGGAGAATTATCTTGGATGGCCCAGATAAGCCCCAAATGCAATCCAAGTGTCCTAAAGGAAGAGAGAAAGATACGCGATACAGAAGAGGGCAAGAGCTCACATCAGCAAAGTGTAGTCTTGCTTTGGAGACAAGAAGGGGGCCTGGAGAGAAGGAGTGCAAGGAATGTTCTGGAGGCTGCAAAGAGCAGGGGACTGAGTGCCATGCGCTGGCAAGTCCACCCTTTTGACACTGCAACCCAACCTTGTCATCTGTAAAGCCCATGCTCAAGAACTGCACAACCAGGTGACAACAAAGTCTTACACTAACTTAAATAATTCGCTGTGCCATGCAGTTCTCCCAGCCAAGATGCTGTTTCAGAGTAGAGAACTCACTGCTGATTCTCACCTCCTTTTGGGCAGATATGTTTGGCAGGCTGGAGAGACCATTCTGAGTCAGTTTCCTCAATGAACACGTCCCTCTGGGGCTTGGTTTCATTTGCTCTCCTGCTGGAGACAGAGCGAAAGCTCCACAGAGCCTCACGCCCAGCTCCACCTGCTCAGTAGTTTTGATGAACGGTGTGAAAGCAAAAACGCAGAACGTCAGGCAGCTTCTGTCCCAGACAGCCAAGCTTGGGCGGAGGTCCACGCTCCATGCAGGATTTCCTGTCAGTTCTCTGCCTTGATCTATTCTTAGCATCTCTACCCTGTGTGGCTCTTGGTGCTTCCAAGTTCTAAGTTTCTTAGTGGTTCACCAGGTAAGGCTGGTTTCCTTCTATTTGGGCCCTTTTTTCAGTTACAGTAGCTCTTGTTGGTGGGCTACTCGGCTTGATACCTCTTCTGGTTTCTTTCTTCTCTTTACTTTTTCCTCCTCCTCCCCTTCTCTTACTCTTCCTCCCCATCTTTTTGGTGTCTCTCTCAGTTCTTTTGCCTCCTAATTTTTTGTTTGATTTTTGTTTTAGACAGAGTCTTTTTATGTAGACTATGCGGGCCTGAAACTCACAGACATCCTCCTGCCTCAGCTTCTCAAGTTCTGGGGTTAAAGGTGTGTGCCACCATGCCCTGTATCACCTTATTTTTGAGATAAGGCCTCTCACTGAGCCTGAAATTTATTGATTTGGCTAGACTAGCTGGCCTGGGAGCTGGGAACCCTCCTGCCGCTACATCCCAGCACCAGGTTACGGTTGTGCACTGCCATGCCAATCTCCTTCAAGTGGCAACTGGGAGCTTGAACTCAGATCCTCTTGCACAGCACTTTCCCATCTAAGCCGTCTGCCCAGGTCTTTCCTGGTTCTTATAGATATCCAGCTTTCTTCATTTAGTGATATTAGGCCAGATTTAAATAAGAAAGAAAGAGAAGTATGTGGCTAATTTATTTGCGTAATCAGAAATTAGCCTTTATGGGACTAGAGAGAGCTCAGCAGTAAGCTGTGCGTGTTATAATGTATATGTGCACACCACACAACAGGTTTGATACAAGGAAGTTCATTTGAGGGAGGGGGAGGGGAGAGGAGGTAAAGCCTAAGTGAGCCATGAGGGCAGAGAGAGAGAGAGAGAGAGAGAGAGAGAGAGAGAGAGAGAGAGAGAGAGAGAGAAACAGACAGACAGAGACAGAGAGATACAGAGAGACAGAGAGAGTCTGAGAGTGAGCAGAGTGTGTGTGAGAGGCTGGCAGTTCCTTTTTATCTGGCTCACACCTGCCTCACACCCGGTGAACACCTGGCAGAGGCAGCAGGTGATGACGTCAGAGGTTGCTGGTGCCCTAGTGGCAGGCTAGCAGGGCTGCCTGTATGCTAACCATGCATACTGTTGTTGTAGAGGGTAGGAATTCTGTTCCCAGCACCCACACCGCCTGTATGTAAGTCTAGCTCCAGGAAGATCTTGTGCTACTGGCCGTTATGGATGCCAGCACCCCCCCCCCATTATTAAAAATAAATAAAAGAAATCAGCCATTAATTTCAGTGTTTCAATTTTTAAAAATTTCTTCAATTCAACACATAATGGAATTAATTAAGCTAAGGTTTTGAGTAGGAAAAACAGAATTTTATCACCATCTTCTCATGGTTTCCTGCTCAGCCCAAGAACTGAATGGACACATGACAAAATACCAAGAGAACATAAGGATTTAATCTTAGTTTTGTGGACTCAATTAAGAAATGAAAATACAAAGAAGGGCTAACATCCGAATACTTTAATATTAAGTTGAACAAAGAGCCAAAAACTACAGAAAAGTAACCAAATTCTGGAGAAGACCATAGGAAAACAGGAGTTATTTTAACAGGGTCTGTTTGCAGGATTCTGTTTGTTATGTCTCCCCATTGAGGCATGCTCTTCTTTTCCTAGCACAAGGAGGGTATCTTCAATGTGGGGGTTTTTGAACTGTCTGTTTCCAGGGAGAAGGGGGCGGGAAGAGAATGCCCCTCAGCAGCTGCAGCTCTTCAGATATCCTTCACCCAAACTGATCCTTATCCAAAGTGGCACATTTTGAGGGTTTTATAAGCGGCCTGCCAGAAATAAAGATATTCTAAAAGATTCTCGTGTTGCCTTGCTTTGGCTATCACACTATTGACAGAGTCGCCCCCAAGACATTGGCGTCCCCTCGGGAGTCTCATGCTACGGGAAGGAAAACTCTCAAGTCTGTATGTAGCCAACCAGAGGGGAGCTTGTTTCCCAGAAACAGATTTGCACCTTATCACTTTGCAGGCGACAATGATGGGTCAGTGATGCGCAGAGCTCTACCTTGACCGGGGCTATTTAGTTATTCATTTCTCAGGCTCTTTGCCAGCAACAGCCCATGACAGCAAATCCTGAAGACAGACTGGGGCTGGAATGTGTCAGCGAATCTCTTTGTCCCTCTTCCTACCGAGGTGTCAGATAGGACAGAGACACAGCTTGCAGCAGTCCCCGCCCCCCCCGCCCCCCCCCCCCCCCCCCCGCCCACCGGATGTGTAAGGACCTCAATTCAGGCCGAAATGGGACTTGCTGCTTTAACGTCGTCAGAAAGGATCTTAGGACTGTCAGAGTGGAGAGCTTTGTTAACGCTGTTTTAATACAGGCTTATGCAGAGGCCTCAAAGACAGAGGTGCAAGACGCAGCCGGAAGTTATGGGTGTAGACTACTCACAGACTTCAAGCGTCACACTTCAAGCGTCCTAGGGAGGGTGTCACTGGTAGGAAGGAAGGGGACACAAGCCACACTGATACCCTTAGCAGCCTGAGGAGTTCCTCAGGACTTGTATGGACCTTATTTGAGCTGCCAGAAGGAACTATAAGATTTTCCCATTTTCGAAGCAGAGTTGGGGATCTTGTTAACGGTGTCTCAGGGTAAGCGTAGGCATAAGGGTTGAAGGACGAATGCTTAAACGAAAGTAAAACACATCCTGGTACCAGAGGCAGAGGCTTTAGCCAGCTGGTTTCAGATGCATTCACCGTGTGGCAGAGCGTCCTCTGGGTGACCTTTCTGGGAGAACCACTACTTACCATCTTACACCTATACACGACTGGGCGTGCATGTGATGAATAGTAGACACACATGGGAAGAGACATGCACAGCGAACAAGGGCTGGAGAGATGGCTCAGCTGTCAAGAACACTTCCTGTTCTTCCGGAGAAGTCAAGTTTAGTTCCTAGTGCTCACCTCTGACACCTATAAGCCTGTGCAGCTCCAGGGGACATGACACCCTCCTCTGGCCTCTGAGGGCACTGTACTCATGTGCACATGCCAGAAACCTATACTGCTGAGTCCTTCAAGTCACCTTCTATTATCAGAGGACCAGGCTGTGCTCTCTGCTGTGTGAAAGGTGTGCACTGAGTGGCTCCATTTCACAGAGCTGTAAGTGGTTCCCTTCCGGCCACAAATGTGAAGGCAACAGGACTCAGAATCTTGTTTGTGTACACAGGCACCACCAACTGACCATCACCACCCCAGGCACACACTGCTGAAATGTGAAAAGGGACCACTTATAAACTTATCAAAGTAGATTAGAAACATATAAACACATGGGTTCATCAAAACCATACAAGGAAAACCAGACCCAAGAACCCCTCAAACACAAAAAGGGTGCAATCTCCTTACATAGACTGCACAGAAGGACACTTAACACTATGATGATGACAGTCATACCAACCTGTCATCCAGTTATCTGGTGTGCAGACAGAGAATTCTTGAGTGTCCCCTAGGGCTTCAGCTCAGCAGGGCCCTCACTGCTTCAAACAGCCTACTTGAGTTGCCATCTGTTGATCCATCTGTCTATCCGGATAGACTAGGTCTTTACTGCTGTAGTCGTGTATTTCTGCTCTACCCTGTGGCCCCAAGACCCAGCTCTGACCTATCCCCTCCTCCTCACTGCCTGAAACTCTCCAATTGGATTTTTTCCTCTTTTTAAAAATTTTTTTTATATAAGTAATTTATTCAGATTACATCTAAATTGTTGTCCCTTTACATGTATCTTCCCATTCCCCCTCCCTCCCTCTTTCATCCTATTCCCCTCCCCTAGGTCTGTGACAGAAGAGGACCTCGTCCCCCACTATAAGATCACAGCTTATCAGGTCTCTTCCTGCTTACTCTTCCTCTTAGTGTCACCAGGTCTCCCCACCAAGAGGAAGTGGTCAAATAGGGGGCGCCAGAGTTGATGTCCGAGTCAGTCCCTGCTCTCCAAACAACTGTGGAGAATGTGCTGTGCATTGGCTACATCTGAATAGGGGTTCTAGGTTTACTGCATGCATTGTCCTTGGTTGGTACAGTAGCTTGAGCTGACCTGCCTGGGTCCATTCTGCCAGCCTTAATGGTCTTCTTGTAGGTTTGGGTCCTAGAAACCTACAAGAAGGCCAATTGGATTTTAAAATACCCACAGTACCTGCATCCGATCAATTCTCTGCCTTCAATAAAGTCCTCATTGAACTGCTGTACTAATCCTTTTTTAGCCATTCTGTAATCTGGATATACAGACACACATGTGCATGCACACTTGTGAGTCTAATGTATAATGTGATATCTGAGAGTTAATGTTAGTGATGAAGGTCAGAATAAAAAATATCTGTTTGCCAATAGTCTGCTATCAAAGGAACTTGGGACAAGTTGGTAAACTGCAGCCAGCAAAACCAACAGAGCTTGTGAACTTATCATTATTCAATAAACTCTGACGTTGTTGAGTCTCAATGTGTCCTTCTATGTTTTGTGCTAATGACACTTCTAAATTATTGACCTCCTACAGGTAATGTGTCATGAATCCTTTAACTGTTCTTCTTTGTCTTTGACATAAATTTATTTGGCTTAATCCTGTTTGAGATTTATGTAGCTTTTGGAATATAGGTTTGTGTTCAGAGTCTTCAGAACTCTTTCAGCATCACTTTGTCTCTATGGCCGTGTTAGACGGTGACACTAACATGATTTGGGGACATCCAGTCTGGACACTGTTCCTGATAGTCAACATTCTGTGAAACCAAAGACAGAAGCCCAGGGGAGGCCCCAGCAGTTTCCTAGGACAATGCTTTCTATATGTCAATCACTATAGTAGTTTTTTTTAAATTACTTGTGGCCAGGCATGGTGGAACAGGTCTTTTGTTTCACAGCTCAGGAGGCAGAGGCTAGCTGACCTCTAAGTTCAAGGCCAGTAGGGTCTATATAATGGCTTCCAGATCAGCCAAGGCTACACAGTGAGATCTTGTCACAAAAACAATGTATTTGCGACTCTTGTGAGATGAACACTATTTCCATTATTGCTCCCGAAGGGCCTGTGAACATATGAATATGGGCTGATTTGTAAGGTTGGCTACACACTCAGGCAGCAGCAGCAGCAGCAGAGCATTTGTCCACAGACTGCCTCATTCATCAAACAACAGAAAAAAAATTCATGAAAGACTCCACTCTGAGAAAAGATCAGGACTGTATCTCGGTACTTCTAACTTCCTCCTAGACTATGAAACTAGAGGTGGTGAATTTTCCTATATCATCTGAGAGCACATCCATGTGCACTTTAAAATGCTGAAATGATAATTTCAATGCTACTGACAATAGAGCATCCTAAATAGCACAATTTTTTTTAACTTTTTAATGTCTCTTTATAATTAGATTTTAAATTTTTTATGATATTTAATATTTCATCTAATATATTTCTAAGTGATAAAGTAACACTAATCTTGCTTTTAATGAAATTGCAAATGAAAATTTTATATCCTTTTAATTTAATTATGTTTTTGTTGTTGTTATGACTGTTTGCTTACCCTAAACCTCTACCTTATTCAAAACTAGTATTTAAAAGATTCAAGGGTTTTTACTGTCTCTCCATATGTATTTATGTATGTACACATATACATATTCAAATTATTTGGTATAATTTGGATTAAAAATCTAGTTTTTAAAATTAAGCTTTAATTCTATTTACTCTAATAGAGATACCCAAAAATTTGAGTTGACACTCTTACCCAAATTATACAAAAAGCATCAGTCTCTAACAACAACATACATGATATTCTACACCTTAAGTGCTGATGTTTCTTGGTTTAAATAGTACCTAAAATGTTCTACAGTACAATCAGCCACAATTTAAAAATATATTAAATATTTCTGTTTTGCTAATAAAAAAAGGACTACTATGACTTCTTCCAGTCCCATTTTTAGCTATTTAAACATAAGAAAGGTGGTTTATACAGTACAATTAACAGTAAATACAGGAGGAGTAGAAAAGCTAGTCTAGTTTTTAACATATGTAAATTTTGGTTAAAATACATGCTCCAGAATAAACTCTTAAGGTGAAAGCTGTGTTGTTGTTGTTGTTGTTATTGTTTTCTGGTGTGTGTGTGTGTGTGTGTGTGTGTGTGTGTGTGTGCGTGTGTGATTTAAGTCCTTAGAATTCTGTGATGGTGTTCTTCTGTAGCTTCAGCTTGGCCCATTCTCCAGCGTGGGATTCCCCGGGAAGTTAGAACTCTAAGGGCCATTGTTTCAACGGTAATAGTCAAAGAGAGGCGCGGTGTCTTTAGATGATCTCTTCCCTGACAAAGCAGTTACATTCCAATTCCTTCTCCACATTGTGAAAGCACAGCTAGGGTGTTTCTGGGTCTTACTCACCACCTGCCCTTTGAAGAAATGCTCACTTTCACTTGGGCCTTACAGCTAGCTTGCTGGGGGAACTTCCTTGCTGGGGAAGTTCCCTACTGGGGAGTAGACCACTCTACCCCACCTTCCGAATGCAACTTGTCCTCATCCATAGCACTAAGCAGCCATGTTTTCTAAAACACACACAGGGCACAAAGCCAAAAGATTATTTATTTTCTTAGAATTGAACTTGCCTTCTGGTCATTTCTTGTCACCAGATCTGTATTATGAGAAGAACATTTAAATTATTTTGAACTAAATATATTTCAGTATTAATGATTGAATAGTTTGGGGGTTGCTTTCCTTTTCTTTGCATTTTTTATTTATTTTAATACTTAAAAAAATAGAGCATTGAGCCAGGGATGACACCACTGAGCTATATCCCCAGCCTTGGACTCACTGGTGAGGCAGCTCTTCCACTTCTCTTTTCCTGTCTGACCCTCCTGAGTAGCTGGGGTGACAGGCCTGGATGAGCAGGGCCATCGTTGTCAGAGGCATCAGGGACGAAGGCACAGCTCCGTTCTGGTATCCACAGCAGTGTGAGCAGTGAATTTAAACCCACGGGGACCAGACTCGGGAGAAGCTAGATCCTCAGGCATATGCAGAAAAGAATTTCAAGAACGACCAGAAAACAGAATTACAGTTTATTAAAGAGAGAAAGAAAGAATGGTGTTCTGGGAAGGAATAAAGCACCCCAAAGAGCATAGTATAGGCTTCTCAAAGAGTCAAACTTCACTTCCTTGAAATACATCTATTGAGCCGGGCGTGGTGGTGCATGCCTTTAATCCCAGCACTTGGGAGGCAGAGGTAGCAGATTGCTGTGAGTTCAAGGCCAGTCTGGTCTACAAAAGCGAGTCCAGGATAGCCAAGGTTACACAGAGAAACCCTGTCTCAAAAAACCAAATAAATAAAAAATAAATAAATAAAATAGATCTATCTCTCTGTCTATCCATTTGTCTCTATCCATACACACACACACACACACACACACATATGATTAGAAAATATATTATGTATATGAGTATTTTGCATATCTATTATCTACATATTTGTCTGTCTGTTTATCTATCATCTACACTAAGTACATGTCCACTGCCTTTGGAGGTCAGAAGAGGTCATCAGATCTCCTAAAACTGGAGTTACAGACAGCTGCAAGCAGCCATCTGGGTACTGGAAATCATACCCAGGCCCTCTACAAGGACAAGTGCTCTTAACGATGGAAGCCATCTTTCCAGCCCCAAGAATTTGGATAGTTTTAAACGTTACACTCACATGATTGTTAAGGAAAATAAATGAGGTGTTCAGGTGGTTTCTTAGGTATACTTGACAGGATTAAAGTTGGTAAGATAAAAGTCTAGGCCACAAGGCTGCAGAAAATTAGAATAATTTTACTTAAAACAAAGTAAATAGTCTAGTTTGAGATTCCCAGAATATGTCCAGCCATGCTTGGTTCACTGCCATCTTAATGTAAAGGAGGGAGTCTGGTCTGTGTGCCAGTACGTCTAGTGCAAATCTTCCTTGTGCTGGAATTCCCACTTCTCAGCTGGTGAAGGGCTTCAACCAGACACCAGGATGAGGACTCTCTTCCTAACCATGTTTCCATATTTTTCCTTTTTATTCTGCCTCAGCTTCTTTAAACATTTTTAAAAAGGTACTAATAAAAGATGTAAAAATTGCCCTATTATCCACTGTAAACACATATTTTTGAAGCCATCTTGTGCATACGCAGTGCTTTGAGACAGGATTCCCATGGCCACGCCCTTCACAATGCTCTGGATGGATGTTGGGATGTCCAGTAAGAGAAGAGGAAGATACCCAAATGCTGTGCATTTAGTTGACCAGAAAATACTGGTAGAGAATCTGAGAAGTTTAAGTTGGGGTATGGGAAAATTTGGAAGCTAAACACAGGGACTTGGGAAGCTGAAACCCGGGGAGGGGCTCATAGCGCCACGTCTAGCCTATAGTATTGCACATCATCATTTTTATGAGTTTTTAAGGTTGACGTCTTTCCGTATTGTGCATGTGTACTAGTGACGGCATAAAGGAAATGGGTGGAGATTCTAGGATCAAAATGGAGTCAATTGTGTCAACTAATAAAAAGCAAACAGGGAGCTAGAGAGATGGCACAGTCGTCAAGAGAGCTTACTGCTCTTGAGAAGATCTGACCTCAGTTCCCAGCACCCATATCAGGGCTGTTCATCATCTGTAACTCCAGTGCCGGGGACCGATGCCTCTGGCCTCTTGAGGCATCCCCATGAATGTGGTGCACATGAACTCATGCAGGCACCCGTACATACACGTAAAGCATTCTTGTTTTTTTTAAAAAAAGGATAAAAAAAAAGTTAATAAAGCTGGGGGTTATGAAGGAGGATTTCTTACACCTGATGGCCTCATACTGACAGTCATAAAATCCCACCAGAGGCACACATCCTCTCCAGGTCTCTCCTCCCTCCTGTCTCCCTCCCTCCCTCCCTCCGTCCCTCCCTCCCTCCCTCCCTCCCTCTCTTCTTCCTGTCTTCCCTTCTTTTTTCCCTCCCTCTCTGGTAGGATCTCATATAGGCCAGGCTAACCTTGAACTCACCACATGGACAAAGGGTAACCTTGAACTTCTAGTGTTGCGGCCTCAGACTCTTCGCTGGTGGGATAACACATGAACACTACTGTGCCTGGTTTATGCAGTGCCAGGGATCAGACCCAGGACCCTATGCATGCTAGGCAAGTACTCTACCAAGGGAGCTACTGCCCCTTGCTGCTGCTGGGCTCCTCTTCTCTTCCTTTCCATCTGTTGTTTTTTTTTTTTTTTTTTTTTTTTTTTTTTTTTGTAGCACAACAAAAAGGCAGCATAGTTTCCTGGAAGATGCTGACTGCTTTTGCTGAAGTTGTATTGGTGCACTCGAAGGTGACTTTTTAGATGTCATTTTAAATTTTTTGAGATTATAATATAGTTACATCACTTCCCCCTTTTCCTCTCCCTAAACCCTCCCATATGTACTCCCCACCTCCAACTTTGCTCTCTTTCAAATTTATGGCATATTTTCTTTAATTGATGTCACACACACACACACACACACACACACACACACACACACACACACACACTCCTAAATACATAAAATACAATCTTCTCAGTCCCTAGAATGTTACTTGTAGGCACCTGTTTTCAGGGCTGAACATTTGGTATTGGATAAGCAATTGGTGTGGTCCTCCCTGGTAAGATTGTGTCTCTTGATTTCAGTGTTCCTCCATTGCCTGCAGCATTTAAGGCCCAGGCTGCAGGGGCTTCACCCCCGAAGATGACTTTTAGACACACTTCCTGGTCTTCCCCATACTGAAAAGACTTCTAGAGAGTTAAAGCACAAAAGCCTTGGAGAAATTCCTGGGCTGCCCAAGAGAATTAGAAGGACGTTTATATTTCTAGACCTTAGGTCAGCCCAACCATCTTGCCCAAAGCTCCTGGCTGTGGTTACAGGTGCGAGGCCCAGTTTGTAACTATGCAAACACAGGGCTTCTCAAAGCATTACCTTATTAGAGCCATAGATTCAAGATCCTTTGGTGCCACCTTATGCTAAGTGGGAGGAATTGCACCCACTTAAGCTGGCTTCGTGGTTATACTCTCCATTAATTGAAACAAGGACCCTACATTTTTGTGTGTCACTGTAATTAATTTCCATTATCAAATTTAACACAATAAAAGCGATAATTGCATTGGATAACATTAAAATGAATGATTCAGTTTAAATACTTGTTTGGGCAAATATTTGTGAGAAATGTATATACTTTGTATTAAATTTTTCCTCTGTTTATGTCATGGGATATCCTAAGACTGGCTTGGAATGAGGCACGTGAATACGACTCTGCATATAGTCCAATTTATGGGAACGTCAGATAGACCAAGGGAAGCAGAGTGGCTGCCTGCGAGCAGCTATGGCAGTCAGGACCTAGAAGGCCCTAGTTTAATTCTCCCATAACCCTGTGAGGTTATCACGACTATATCCATCCTAAGACTGGGAACGGGAGGCAGAGAGATTTACTGACTTGCTTAAGCTCATGCAGGTAATGAATCAGCCAAACCAAAGTCTGAAATTTAAAACTATGTATTTGGCTGTAGTGTCTACAGCCACTCTGTGTATTATCTCTAACGTTAAGACAGTAGAAGGGATATATGTGTGTGTGTGTGTGTGTGTGTGTGTGTATATATAATTTACTATATGGAGTAAGTGATCACATATTTCATCTTATTTAACTCTGCACTGACTTTGTGAGGAGCATATGGTCTCCCTTCAGGAACCAGAACCCCAGTGTGCAAGATCAAAAAGAATAGTTGACTCTTGATCTGCATTATTTCGCAGCCCACTTCTTTGGCAGAGATGGTCGGGGGAGGGGGTCAGGCAGTAGAAAGAGAGGGGGGGAGAGTGGCGGGGGCTGGGCTTTGCTCTCCTGCTATGTAGCCTGGGCTGGTCTGTCACTTGCCATCCTCCTGTCTGCGCATCTTGACTACTGCTCTGGGTGCAGGAGTATACTACCATGCCCAGTGAACGCCCCAGTTCCTAACCACAGAAACATGTGGCAAGAAGAAAAGAATTACTAGTCTTTTAACTGAAATGGTTGGAACCAGTGTGTTTCAGATCTTGTGTTCTTTTTGTATTTTAGACTGTGTGCAAATATGTAATGTCATGTCTCATTTTTGGGGGGAAGAGTTGTTCGAGACAAGGTCCTGTCTTGTAGTCCTGGACGTCCTGGACTCGCTTTGTAGACCAGGCTGCCCTCAAACTCATAGAGATCCCCCTGCCTCTGCCTCCTGAGTGCTGGGATTAAAAGTGTGCACCATCACTCCTGGCTGCAACATATCTCAATTTTATTCCATATGCCCCTGACAATATAGCCTGAAGGTAATTTTTGCCTCCATGGAAGAAACACACAAATGAAGGACTAGTAACATAATTTATAATACAGATAGTTTACATATATAGTTTTCCTGGCTGGCTTAGAATTTATTGCACAGACTAGGCTGCTTTCAAACTTGTGGGAATCCTCTTGGCTTTGTCTCATAAGGATACATATGCGCCACTGTGCCTTATGCGTACAATATTTTAAAATACTTAATAAAAAGTGTGTGTGTGTGTGTGTGTGTGTGTGTGTGTGTGTGTGTGTGTGTGTGTGTGTAGAGCAGTCCCCGAGGAGGCCAGAAGAGTAAATCAGAGCCCTTGAAGTTACAGGAAGTTGCCAGCGGCTTGATGTGAGTTAGGTAACGGAACTCAGGCCATGCAAAAGAGCAGAAGGTTCTCTTAGCTGCTGAGCCATCTCTCCAGCCTCAGTTTTTTTTTTTAATGTGGTTGTATTTTTCCTGTGTTTTTACATGGGCCCTGATATGAACATTACTGCTGTGATTCCATGGCAATTCTCAAAAGGTTTCAGATTTTTTAAACCACACATTTTAGAGTTTTGAACTAGAGATGCTCACCTTTGTATTAATAATGATGCATGTCCTTTTTTAGACCAATGGGGGCATTTTCATTCCCAGATGGGCATGTTCTAGATACTCAAGCGGGCACCAAAAGTCAACCCAAGACAGCGATTTACAAGTTTGTTGTTTCACATGGAGGATTGACAAAGACATGGGAGCAAGCAAAGTGGAAGCAGGCTTTAGTGTGTAAGGTTAAGGAAGAGAGAAACTCCCCCAGATAGGGAAAACCGCCATGACAACAGTACTAAAATGTCTAGGGGCTTTTATAAAGAACTATGGTTGGGACTGAGGCAATTTCTATTCTATGGATTAAGTCTTTGAACATATCACAGGCTGAATCAATTATAGGGCTATCCAATGTGTGCATTTTCTGGCCCAACCAGGGAAGTGATCATGCACTGTTCAGGTACTGCTCGCCAAGTTAATGGTAGCTGAGGACCACTCCAGCCCCTGTCCACCTCTAACTTTTGTGAGCCGCTGACCTTGTCTGCCTGCTAGCTCTTAGCTCTGGCCAGTGTTGCTACTGCTGACCTTGGAGGTGCTGCTGGCTGCTAATCAAATGGTGCTCTTTGGTCTCACATTTATATGACCTGCTTGTAGTGCCTCCAACCACGGTTACTAAGATGTAGCTTCATTTGTCCTTGGTCACTCCATATTTAATGCTTTGTCCGCCGGGTGGTACAGGTTGGTCTTTTCCCTGAAATAGATGGGGCTTTTAGGGACTATATTTACTTACAATTTAGTCTGTCATAGTTAGCCACCTAAGAACCAAAAGAACAGGAAAGGACACAATGCCTTTCCTGTGCATTCTCTATGGTAATGGTTCCAAATGCTGCAACCCTTTAATACAGCTCCTCTTATATTTTTGGTTGTAGTCCTAGTGGGGAGTCATGTGGAAGAGAGGGGAGGGGAGAGAATAGAAGGACCCAGAGGGGACAAGACTACTGCAAGAAGACCAACAGAGTTAACTAACCTAGACCCATGGGGGCTTTCAGAGATGGAAACACCAACCAAAGGGCTTGCATGGACTGGACCTAGGTCTCTTACACACGTGTAACTGATGGGCAGCTTGGTCTTCATGTGGGTCCCCTAGTAAGTTCAGTGGGTGCTGTCTGTGACGTGGACTCTGATGCCTGCTTTTGATCACTTCGCTCTAACTGCGCTGCCTTGTGTTGCCTCAGAGGATGAGGAGGAGCTCAGTCCTGATAAGACTTGATGTTCTGTGGTGGGTTGGTGGGGGGAGGGCGGCTACACTTTTCTGAGGATAAGGGGAGGGAGAGGGGAGGTTGTAGGAGGCTACAATTGGGATGTACAGTGAATATATATATATAAACAAAAATTTAAAAAAACTTAAAAATACAGTTCTTCATGCTGTAGTGACCCACAACCATTAAATTATTTCTTTCATTGATTCTTTATAACTGTAATTTTGCTACTGTTATGAATCACAATTTAAGTATCTGATATGAAGGATATCTGATAAGTGACCCACGGGAAAAGGTCATTCCACCCTTAAAGGGGTAGCAACCCACAAGTTGACAACCACCACTTAGCAGAGCAATAGTATCTTTTATAGGGCTGGATTTGTGCATAGGTTTTGTTTAAATTTGATTTTTCTCATGGAATATCTTATTTTCTCCATGTATGGTGGTTAAAAGTTTTCCTGGACATAGTATTCTGGGCTGACATCTATGGTCTCTTAGAGTTTGCAAGAGATCTGCCCAGGCCCTTTTGGCTTTTAGAGTCTCTGTTGAAAAGTTGGGAGTAATTCTGATATGCCTGCCTTTATATGTTACATGGTCCTTCCCCCTTGCAGCTTTTAATATTCTTTCTTTGTTCTATACATTTAGTATTTTGATTATTATGTGGCCTGTGGAATATTATTATGTTTATAAGCACCTATTTCTTTAAGTTAGGGAAATTTTCTTCTATGATTTTGCTGAAAATATTTTCTGAGCCTTGGATTTGGAGGCTTCTCCTTCTTTGATTCTTATTATTCTTAGGTTTGGTATTTTTGTAGTTCCCAGATTTCTTGGATATTTATGTCAGGATTTTTTTTTATATTAAGATTTTCTTTGACCAATGTATTGATTTCTTCAATCATATCTTCTGCACCTGTGATTCTTTCTTCCATGTCTTGTATTCTGATGATGATGCTTGCGTCTGAAGTTCCTTTTCTGTTTCCTAGGTTTCCATGGCCCAGGATTCTCACAATTTAAGTTTTCCTTATTGCTTTTATTTCCATTTTTCAATCTTGAACATTTTTATTCATTTCTTTCACCTTTTTGATTGCATTTTCCTTTATTTTAAAAGCCCTTTATACATTTCCTCTTCAAGTGCCCCTATCATCTCTACGAGGTTGTATTTAAGATTACCGTCTTGTGCTTCAGCTGAGCTGGGAGAGCCAGGACTTGCTGTAGCAGGGTTGCTCAGCTCTGGTGGTTCCATATTTCCATGGCTGTTGTTGATTTTGATCTTTTGCTGGCCTTTAGCTATCTGGTTGTCCCTGGTGTTGACTGGATGTTCCTGATGCTGGCATGACTCCTCGAGAAGGCAGGGAGATCTGTGGGCCTGACAATGGAGCTCAGGGAACAGCACACTGCTCACCTCTGCTGGCTCTCTATGGAAAGAAACCTTTTATATGCCATCTTTCTTTTTCTGTGTTTATAGTCTGTATTTCTGAAATGGCTAGCCAGCAGGATTTTGATGCCGTAAGTGTAACAGCGTATGTGAATGAAGTGGCTGTTTTAATTTCACAGCTCATCTTGGGATATGTTTAGCATTTCATATACTTAATCTAGAAATTGGAAAATCACTTTCTTTAGAGCATTTAATATGACCATTTGGGTTTCTGAACATATGCTGTAATCCCTTTACATATACATCATGTTTCCCGAGTGCCAGAAGCAGTGCTCTGAGGTCCAGGCTCGTCTGGGTGCTCCCCGGCTACAGTGTGGAGACTGATCACATGCACACCCACCCTGAACTGGCCACCCTGACTTGTGCCGCGGCCGGATCCTTTTCTATGCTGAGAACTTATCATTGGCAAGGGGCCTCAGCAAAACGCTGGATGGCACCAGACATTGACGATTCACTGAGGACAGGACAGAGTGACTAGAACTAGGGCTCTAGGTTGAAAATAGGACATTAATTATTTCAGGTAGGGGCTGGATCCTGGAATAGCTGTTGACTTGCACGACAGCTCTTTGTGTAGGTCTCCTGTTGCTCAAGTGGCTGCAATAAACACGAAAATAGACCCTTGGGAAGGCAGACATGGGTGGCATGGCTTGCGTTGTCATTTCTGGGCTGATGATTTTCTAGACTCATGGCTCTCCTCATGCTTTTTTAATTGAGTCTGGGGGAGAGACCCACGCTTCTGTTTCCTCTTTAGATCTGTATTTAATTGCTCTCTCTCTGTGTGTCTCTGTCTCTGTCTCTCTGCTCTCTGTCTCTGTCTCTCTCTCTGTTGTTATGTGATTGAAAGAGAAATAATTCACTGGAGTGCTAAATCATAATCAGAGACAAGATCTCTGAGGTGTTTCCCACAAATTTTCCAGAGCAGTGCAATACAAATTCAAGTCGACACCAGTCTCTCTACACTAAGAACCTTCCATCACACTGGACAAAAATTTTACTAGGTTTAAACGGTTTCCTTTTCTATTATTATTATTATTTTATTAGTTAACGTACAAATAATGGTTTTGTTTAGTATTTTTAGATGTATTTATCATTGCACTTAGCTCACATTCACTATATTCTCCCATTACATTTCCTATCCTTTCCCCCCACTGCTGTCTGCCCTGCTTAAACAGTGCCCTTTCTGGCCTCATACATGTATATGTATATACATTTCTATATACGAGAGAAGATATACAGTATTTGTCTTTCTTCCCTCATTACCTTTTCCTGCTCCCCTCTCCTTCCTCCATTTAGACATCTGCCTCTTCCCATGTGCTCCACATGGTCCCTCTTTTAACTTCTTTTATTTTGAGACAGGGTTTCATGTATCCCAGACTGGCCTTGAATTTAAGGATGATCTTAAACACATTGGTCCTCCTGCCTCCATCTCTGAAATGCTCAGATTGCAGTATATGCTACCATATCTGGTTTGTTATCATTTTTAATTGATAGATATTTGGGGTAATCCCATTTGCTACTGATAATAGTGCAACAATAAAGATGGGTCTGTGCACATCTTTGTGGTATGCTGATATAGGGTTTTCTGGTACATGCCTAAGAGTGGCATATATGACTGATACGGTGGTTCTATTTTGATGTTTTAAGGCATCTTCACAGTGACCAACATACTGGCTGTACTAGTACATAGTCCCACTAGCACTCAGTGTTCCTCCCCCACCAACCCAGGCAACAGTTATCTGTTGTTGTTTTGGATTTTTTTTGGATGTTGACCATTATGCCTGGGATAAGATGTGATCTCAGTGCAATTTTCACGATTCACATATTTACGTTTTTAGTGGATTTGTTACTGTTATAGAGTTTTTGCACTGTCAGCCCATGCCTAAGAATCCAAAGAAAGAAATGATGGACATTTTTAATCCATTCGTGGGCCGATTCCTCCACCCATCATACAGTATCTCGAACACGGACTCATCATGTTCATTCTGACAATTTCAAAGTTAACACGAGTTGGAATTTAAATTTGCTGCTGGCTTCCAGCTTTCCAGTACAGTGTGCCACTGAACAAACACTTCAGATTTGTCTCAGTTCATGCCTCAAAAACATCCTCAAATGAAATTTTGTGGGGAAACACATCCTTATCAAGGGAGATCTGCGATTACTTGCTAAGATTTCCAGCATCCAAATAAAGCCTTCAGTTTGACCCAGAACCTCTACCTTCTGTCTAATCTCCAGCCTCTTCCTTCGATGCTCTTAATAATGCCAACACCATTGCCTAGAGGAGTCTTATCAGGGGTCACTGTAGACCTCTGGCCTCTTGGTTTCCTGAATGGATGTGCTTATCAGCTAAAGTGTAGGAAAAGGCTCTCATACGCGGGGAGAGTCAGGCATCACCTGCATCCCTCCTGTCAGTAGCTAGCGAGTGTGGGTTGGATTTGGCAAAGGGATTCATTAGAGTAACTCCTACTCGCCATCCCGTCATCACATGCAAGTATTGCTATTTCTCCTAGACTAAAGGGGTAAACCAGGCGGTTGGTAAACTAGCTCATCAAGCGGAAGCTTGGCAACCCCGCGGAACTGGAAAGTTACTTACTAAACCCAGGAATTCTATATTACTATGCTGTTGCTCTGCCTGCTCAAATGAGCACTATGAGACCATAACAGAGTCGATGGGAGAGGTGGCTGAAACGATAACTGTGACTGCAGAGTGGCTGATATCATAAAAATTCTGCACGTGTAATGAATTCTTACCGAAGGTCATGCAGGATCCATGGAAGGTCGGAGGGCAGTGGATGGGTCTTTCCCTGTGCTCCTTTGGCTCTGCACGGATGGGCCTGTGAACACTTCCACTGCTGAACCCCACATGCCTTTCACAGAAGTTCACAGAGAATTTAGGCTTGGTTGGCAGAGGTAATAAGTTGGTAATCAACTGATAATTGATAACTTGATAAGCTGCACCTGGAGTGGGGCCTCTAGCTTCTGATCCTTTTTGCATCAAATGCGGTTTGGTTTTACCTAGGGATTGGCATTCTAACATATGGTTCAGGTTACTTAATTAAACAATATTTTGTCAAAGGACTTATTCTAAATCAAAAAAGAAAAGGCTTTAACGTGGAACACAGAGAAACCATCATCCCAAAAAAAAAAAAAATCTAAAGAAACAAGATTACTCCCTGTCTCTTTTCCCATTTGATAGACCCAAGTGTGTCTGGACTTAATTTGTAGTTATTTCAGGCTACAATAAAGATTTAGGTTATAAATCTTGGCCCTACACAGATGATCCAAACATATCAACTCTTTTGAAAGTCGCTTTTCTAGAAAGTCCAATATAGTCACAGACTACTACAGAGTGTTCCTTAGGGTGCAGCGAGGCAAGCCAATAAATGTTACTTAAAGTTTCATCTTTCACTGCAGGACCACTTGCTCAGCGGTGGCACCTTCTGCAATGGGCTGGACCATCCTACATCAATCACCAATCAAGAAAATGCCCCACAAGCTGTGCCCACAGGACGATCTGGTGGGGTCATTTTCTCAATTGATGTTCTCTCTTCCTAATGACTCTAGCCTGTGTCAAGTTGACATAGAACCTGGCCAGAACACATTGCAAGTAAAGAGGGGAATGAAATGTTAATTTTTCTAAAAAGCAACAAGGAATAAACAACATAGTGAAGAATTACTGAACTGAGATCTAGCAGAGGATGGGATTCGGGATGTGGACATTTGCCTGGTTGCTTTTGGTGGGGACCTGGAGGGGACTACGGTGACTCTGAGGTAAGGTTATGGGGCTAGAATTTAAGTGGTTTGAAAGGTATGTGTCCCTAAAAATAACAGCCCTCTTGCTTGTTAGACCAGTGTAAAAATGAAGTAAACCAGTTTTGGAGAACTCTACACTTTTCTACTTGTCTGGGCATCATACAAAAAGAGCTCTGACTAGGAGTGCCACCAAAAGGAGTTATGGCTTGTGGCCAGCCCAGGCTGTAGATATGGGCAGCACAAATTGGACCTGGTGGGCTTTAATAATAATAAGAATGCTGGGTAGGTAGGGAAGTGGTGGTGGTGGATCTGGGAGGAGTCAGGGGAGGCAAATATGATCAAAACACATTGTATGAAATTCTCAGTAACTAAGATCACACACAAATAAAACAGATGAGTTAATGCCTGGTGGATAGGGAAGCAACTGAAGGTAACATCTGAAAGAGTGCAATGTTACTATTTCTTTTAAATTGGTCCTATAGCTAATCCTTATGCTTACGTTAGACTTCATAACAATCAGATCATCACTAATAGAAAATGCAAGAGTATATCTTTCAAACAGGGAAAGTGCCACTAAAAACAAGGCAAAACCAAAGCTAATCAATAATGTGGTGGTTTGAATGAGAACTTTTCCCCATAGGTTCAGGTGTTTGAATACTTGGTATATAGCTGGGGGTGCTGTTTAGGAGGTATAGCCTTGCTGGAGGAAGCATGTCACTGAGGGAGAACTATCGGGGTTCCAAACATCATCCCATTCCGAGTTCACTGTCGCCACTTCACAGTTGCAGCTTAAGATGTAACCCCTCAGCGTTCTCCTCCTGTTGCCCTGCAGTCCACTTGCTGCTGTGTCTTCCTGTCGTGATGGACTCTTAATTCTCTGGAACCGTAAGGCCAAACAAACCCTGTCTTTTATAAGTCACCTTGGTCGTGTTGTTTTATCACAGTAATAGAAAAGTAATTAATACAAATATTCTGTAGGAGAGCAAGAAAAAAAAAAAAGAAAGAGTATAGATCTATCAGAAAAAAAATTAGAAAGTGTATGTCAAGAGGGTTGCAGCTCCAGAAACATCAGAAATTACATTAGCTATAAGTAGAATATATGGTCCAGGTAAAAATACATATGTGTAAGAAACACACACACACACACACACACACACATGCACACACACACAGGTGCACACACACATACACATGCACACGCATGCACTCACGTGCACACACAGATACACACAGACACACACACAGACACACACACACACACACACACACACACACGCGCACACACACACTCACACACACACAGGTGCACACACACATCACATGCACACGCATGCACTCACGTGCACACACAGATACACACAGACACACACACACAGACACACACACAGACACACAGACACACACACACACACACAGGTGCACACACACATCACATGCACACACATGCACTCATGTGCACACACAGATACACACACACACAGACACACAGACACACAGACACACAGACACACACACACACACACACACACACACACACACACACTCCTAGCAGTTTACATAAGGTAGAATGATGATAGGCAGGTTACAGAAGGGATTAGAATCAATATTGGAGATTAGAATAAATTTTATTCCCATCCATGCCCTATTTTATTTTTAAAATGGGAGTATCTATGTGAATATCAGATAAAACCGAGGTTATGAAGAAAGCCCCAACAGAGTTAAAGGGCTTTGCTTTCTAATGATGAAAGGCTAACTCTGCAGGAAGATATGGCAAACCTATATTCACATGCTCTTACGAGGATGCTGCCGATGTGTATGGCATGAGACCAGGTAGAACCACACACAGGTAGAGACTAATCTGCCAGTAGGAAAATTTCAGCACACAGCGCTCACTCATTGATAAAGCAAGATGACAGTGAGGCAAGATAAATAGAATCTGACCCAACAGTCTCAGCTAGGTCGATATCCGAACATAATGAAATCAATTAAAAAATTAAAGAGCGGGCCAGAGAGATGGCTTAGCAGTTGAGAACATTTCCTGCTCTTCTGAAGTCCTGAGTTTAATTCCCTGCAGTCACATGGAGGCTCACAACCATCTATGGTGAGATCTGGTGCCCTCTTCTGATGTACAGCTGTACATGCAGACAGAACATCCATATACATAATAAATAAATAAATACTGAAAAAAATTAAGGAGCAACAATGCTATTTCTGAGGAGTCTGGGATACATTCAAGAGACCGAACCTGAGAATTCATGCAGTAGAAGGAGCCCAGGTAAAATAAAATAGAAGAGACAAATTATGTATTAAGATTATAGCAGAGACCTTCTCAAGCTTACAGAAGGAAGTGGTCCCCCAACACATGAAGGGCCCTCCTTACCTTCCTGTGCAGCCCAGCTCCCCACCGCTCTCCACAAAAACAAAACAACAAAAATAAACTTAAAATGGATCAAACGCCTTAATCTAAAACTTGAGACACTGAAATTCCTAAAAGAAGACATAGGGGGTACCTTTCAAGATCTCGAAGAAAGCAAGAACTTTTAAATAGAATGCTCATAGCACAGGAAATAGCCCCGGGGCCAATAGATGGGACTACAGCGGAAATAAAGTAGGACTTTGACCTTTGTCCAGCAATGTCAAACAATCTGAGAGGAAAAAAAACTTCAATTAAAAAAACGTCTCCAAGCCCAGTGCAGTGGCGTGCACCTGTAATCCCAGCACTCAGGGAGGCCGAGGCAGGAGGATCTTTGTGAGTTAGAGGCCAGCCTGGTCTACAAAGTGAGTCCAAAACAAAACAAAACAAAACAAAATAAAACAAAACAAAAATGCCTCCATAAGATTGGATTGTAAGCAGGCTTGTAAGGTATTTTCCTAATTAGTGATTGATATGGGAGGGCCCAGCCCACTGTGGGTGGTGTTATACCTGGGCTGGTTGTCCTGGGCTCTGTGAGAAATCAGGTGGAGCAAGCCATAAAGAAAAAGCCAATAAGCAGCATGCCCTGCCCCCCCCCCCATGGCCTCTGCATCAGTTCTTGCCTCTAGTTTTCTTACCTGACTTCCCTCAACAATGGACTATGATGTGGAAGTGTCAGCCAAATAAAGCCCTTCCTCCTTAACTTCCTTTTGGTCATGGTATTTTATCACAGTACTAGTAACCTAACTAAGGCAAGTTGGCACCAGGAGTGGGGGATTTCTGTGACAGATCAGACTTGAGCAAGTTGTTCTTGGGAGGATTGTGGAAAGACTTTGGAACTTTGGGCTAGAAAAGCCACTGGGTATTGTGAACTCAGTGAGCTGTTGTGTAGGAGCTTGGACCACACGAACATTGACAAGCAGTGCAGACTGTGGAGGCCTGGCTTGTGAAGTTTCAGAGAGAAGCGAAGACTCTACTGGGATTTTTGAGTGAAGAACATGTACTTCTAGTTAGCCAAGGCTGAAGAATCAGTTGTTATTAATAAGGTACTCAGAACCACTAAAGGGAAACCTTTGTTTTGCCGGGACACTTGATGCTGGTCAGCTGGAACTGAGAAATTAGCAATGGTTAAAAAGAGACCAGCATCGTTGAGGTGAAATCTTCTCGTAAGTCTTTGATTAGGGGCAGCACACAGAAGCTGTGTTGTAGAGGTGGCCAAGGTTGTACCTCATTTTGGAAACTGACCTTGGTAGTGGAAGAGTCACCCAGGTCACACTGGTTTTGAAGTCATTAAGGAGTCATGGAGAGCAGCTGACCCTTAACACTGTGAGAGGTCAGGAGAGGCCATTGGGGAAGGTGCAGCCTCAGTGGCAGTTGAAGGCCCGGGACAGAATGGGTCTTGGAAAGAAGTTGAGGTTTGGCACCATGAAGAGAGCCTATGAATGGCTGTGGTGAAAGTGCATCCCAGTTGCAGCAGAAAAACCCAACATTCTGGAGATGCCAGTACAATGTGGTGACCACCAAGCACGGCAGCAGCAGTGGAGTGGAGCCAGCCAGAGCCTAGGAGACAAGCTGAGGGTGGAACTGGAGAAGCCACCCAAGTACTCTGCAGGAGCCCAGAAATGAGTGGATCCCTGACATTGGACATTGAATTATTTATGCTGTCTGTTTCAGCAAAACCAAACCAACCCCTCCAAACAACAAAGAACAACAACGACAACAACAAACCCCCAAATAAACAAAACAACAACAACAACAACAACAACAACAGCAACAGAAAACCTTTTTGATGAGGAAAGAGAACTACACCTTTCTGCAGGTATAAAGATTAGTATTAAGAATGTAGTTAAAGAATATACTGCTTTGGAAAAGTGGCAGTAATATGTTCTTCTCTTGTAAGTTCTATAGCTGTAGCAGCCATGGGTAGCAGGAAGGTTTCTAGCACCATGCATGCATTTCCTTCTGTTGAGGGGCTTTAACTCCAGGTAAAATGTTCCTTGTTACAGTCAATATAAGTGCTTCTGTTGCACCTTGGAGCTGTCTTGCCCCACTTTGTGGTTCATAGGCATTGCACACTATGTTTATTGTGCATTCACAGCTCAGTAGAACACCTGGTCACTTCTCTTCCTTGGCATCATGCATATAACATCTTCCAGTATTATCCAAGCTAGTCAACAGGGAGGAAGATTCATCCAAGTCCTGCGTCCGAAGTGCCTGGTTCTTTCAGCAGTAGAGGCTTTGATTTCTGGGAGGCAGCCAAGGACAATAGCAAAAGCCTGGGTTATTTCAGGAGTCTCTTGGGCTCTCCTGAACAACTAGAAAGGAGGTTTCTCATACTTAGTCCTGGAGACTTTGTTAGACAGCCTGTTGCTCTTGGAGGGAGCATTATCACTGCATGTGGCACAACTCTATTTAAACTACACACACACACACACACACACACACACACACACACACACTTATATATAGTTACATATATGTATATTTAATATATAATACATATACACACATACATATAATATTACATATTATATATTACAAAATTTTAGATAAACATGGACTGATACTATTCCAATGGCCTCTCAGACATTTTTAGCATGGTTTACCCATCCTCCTTCCCTTTCCCTATGTGTTATCCTCCTTCTTCACATCCCAGCTAAAGTCCCCACCCCATTTCCTCCTCATTACTGTTGGGCTTCAGGTTTCAAGCTGTTCTGATGTTCAAAATGTAAAACTAAATAAAACAGTTAAGTTACAGCCAATGACAGCATAGATGGTGAACTACTATTTCAAGTCACCTTTTGGTTATAAGTTTTATAATAAGGCTTACAGCATCTGTGACACTCTTCCTCCCCCTCTTCTTCCTCTCTTCTTCCTCTCTTCCTCCTCTTCTTCATCCTTTCCTCCTCTTCCTCTCCTCCTCTTCTTCTTTCTGTTTTAGAAAGGATATGACTATATATCCTTGCTTGGCCTGGAACTCATTATTTTGGCCAGGCTGACCTCAAACTTAGAGATCCATCTGCTTCTACCTCCCAAGTGCTGGGATCGAAGGCCTGTGCTACCACATTTGGCCCATATTTAGTCTTTCTCCTCAACTACTGATTGTTCTCTTTAATTTTCTCAAGGCCTAGGATTTTCTTTGGGCTTCAGGACAAAAGCATAGCTACTTTGGAGTTACTTGGGGTCAGGAGGGGTTTGGCCATGTCATTGTGAGAGGGAAGAAAACAGTACTCAACTCAGCATGCTTCTTGCTCAAGCTCAGCTCAAGAGCCGAGACAGAAATAATGAGGACAGTAATAATGGATTAAACATGGCCTGGCAGTGGTTTCATTTGTGGTGCCATAAATGGCAGGTTATGGCTGTATACGTAGATTTGTGAGTCAACTTCCCAGGCATGCATAGTAATCCCATTATCTGAAAACAGGATTTGTGCACATACCTCCCATGTGCAGCCTAAGTAACCACCCTTCCAGTGTTGCTGTGAAATGCAATTTGTGTGCAGATGAAAAGTTTACAGAACACGGGCTGGTGTCACAAAGCTCTACAAAGCTTACGTGCTGTGCAGCAAGCCTTCTGAATCCAACCCCTGTTGCTCCTGTGGTCTCCTTCCTTATTGATTTCTATCCTGTGGCCAAGTGGGCTTTATGAAATTTGCAAAATGAGCTAATCAAGTGGGCACAGCAGACATCCATCTGAGTT
Organism: Acomys minous; assembly: GCF_964271855.1. Lineage (NCBI taxonomy): Eukaryota > Metazoa > Chordata > Mammalia > Rodentia > Muridae > Acomys > Acomys minous. The sequence continues at coordinate 15,157,800 of NC_140499.1, read as the reverse complement.
TCTAGGAGCTTCTTAGACATGCTGACCATAAATTATATGTGATGGCTGGATCAGGCAAGTGATAGCAGAATATGAAGGGAGAGGAGGCCAGTGACGTGTGTTTTTATCATTTAAAAAAGCACCTTAGACAAAGGGAAAGCCAAAACAAAAGGCGTACAATGTCCATGTTTGAGGGCTTACAGCATCCATGACACTTAAAAAAAAGTTAGATTTGCTTTTTGAGGTGCTAGGAATCCAATTCAGGCCGTTGTACATGCGAGACCGGTGCTCCAACACTAAGTTATGCTCTCAATATACAACTCTTTTGTTTATCTTGTATGTGACACTCCTCCCTAGAGAGGCATAAACAAACACCTGCTCACCCCAGACAGGAAACTCACCATACAACTAAGTAATGACACCAACTAAGTCCGACTTGGCAAACCAAGGAGTTCTAGGGGACCATAGGTTACTTACAGGAGCATGTGCACCTCAAAGGCATTAGTGAAGGCATTAGTGACAACTCAGGAGAGCTGTAGCCTGGTAGGTTTGTACAACTTGCTTGCAGCTGAGCAGCTTTAAGATCCCTTCTCCTCAGTATCCCTTGCCACTTACACAGACTTGGAGAAAGAGAGCCCTTGTGAATCTTACGTATCTCAGGGGCCTTCTAATATTTGTGAGGCATTAATTTCCTGAGTCTTTTGTTGTTTTGTTTTTTCAAGACAGGGTTTCTCTGTGTAACCTTGGCTGTCCTGGACTTGCTTTGTAGACCAGGCTGGTCTGGAACTCATAGAGATCCACTTGCCTCTGCCTTCTGAGTGCTGGGATTAAAAGCGTGCATCACCATGACCACTACTTCCTGAGTCTTAACAACCTTGTTTCAAGATGGAATGCTTTAGTTGTGAAGAAATTGTTTCACAGCATCACCCATAATCTTCTTACCCTCCTTTTGGATGGAGTTCACAATACCTGGAACAAATCTTTACACAAACATACAAAAAGCAGTGATTGCTAACAGTAGGTGCTGGTGTGCAATTATAGAAAGAAAAAAAGTATTCAACAAATTGCAAGGGAAGAAACACAGATTAATGTTCTTATTTTCCAGAAAAATCAGTAAATTCCCATATCGTTATGTAAACATCTTGATTTATCTCAAATAGCCAATCATGGAGGAAAATTATTGTAACTGAGTAGTTTTATACCAACATAAATGTCTCACTAAATGTGATTGTTTGTGGTTTAAAAAACACACAATTATTCAAAGTACAATGTGTTAAATCATTGTAGTGCAAATTGAATATCTGGAGAGAAATGTTCCAAATAAATTATAAATTACTTTCTAGGGACTCTTTGGGTGCCTGATAGGAAGGATTTATTCTCAGTATGGTGGTTTGAATAGAAATGGCCCCCATAGGCTCATGCATTTGAAGGTCCAGTCATCACAGAGTGGTACTACCAGATAGGGGTTAAGAGGTGTGGCCTTGTTGGAGGAGGTGCTTCCTTAGGGGTGGTTTTAAAAGCCTAGGCCAGGCCCAGTGTCTTCTCTCTTCCTGCTGCCTGCAAATATGGATGTAGAATTCCTAGCTATTTCTCTAGCACCATGTGTCTGTCTGTGTGCCACCATGCTCCCATATATAATGGTAAGAGACTAAACTTCTAAAATATAAATAAGTCCCAAATTAGGTGCTTTTTTTCATGAGAGTTTCTGTGGTTATGGTGTCTCTTTATAGCAGTAGAACAGTAAGACACACTGTCTCTTTTTTCTATTTTTTTTAGTTTGTCTATTTTTTAAACAAACAAATGAACAAACAAAACAAAGTCTCATAAGGAAATGTAAGTGTAACTTTTATTTGTCAGATATAATTGTTGTTTCTGAGGCTTACTGTCTCTGTCTGCTAGCCTAGGCCTAATCCTGGAAGTTTCTAGCCTCTTGCACAATTGAATCTAGGCCTAGACTATTTTCAGTCTCTGACGTTTACAGATGAAAAAGCTCACCCTTTCTAGCTCTTTCTGAATTCTGGTTGGCTGGTTCAACTCAGCTTTTCTGGCTCAAATTCCTCTCCCAGCTGACTGATTCAAACTGACTTCTCTCAGCTTCTAACTGAATTACTCTGCTTGCCCTTTCTCATTTTCTGGCTCGTTCCGTATTCACCTGTGTCTAGCTTGTTCTCTCTCTAACCTGTCTCTGAAAAACTTTGCCAGTAAAACTGCTTCCTTTGTGTGTGTATGTGTGTCTGTCTGTCTCTGATTCTGTCTGTTCTCTCTCCTCTCTCTCTCTCTCTCTCTCTCTCTCTCTCTCTCTCTCTCTCACACACACACACACACACACACACACACACACGCACACATTGTGCTATTCTCTCTTAACTCACCTCTCCTCTGTTCTTGAGAGAGTTGGACATCTCATATTCTGTCAAATCTTTCTCTGCTTTGTCAGTTTGTCTGCCTCTCAATTAGACATCACTTTCAAAACTCAGTGCTTCTTTCTACAAACTAACTTCACCTTCATTGTTGGGGTTTCAAGGTGTATACTAAAGGTGTGTCTGTATTCCAGCCAGAGGGATTAAAAGTGTGTCATTCCAGCCAGATCACAGAGACCTGATTCCTTGTCAAAGCAGCCACAATGCTGGATTAGAATTTCTTTACAGAAATTAAAGGAAAGGTTTTGAGTCTGAAGACTGACTGGTGAGTGCTGTTTTCCACATAGCTCTCACTGTGCTCTTCTGTGGCCTCAGTACGTTTACTTAGATCTTTGATTTTTCTCAACAGGATTTTTATACTTTTGAATGTTCAGGCTTTCTGTGTAATTTTAGATTTATCTCTGAATATTTTGTACTGCTGATGTTATTGCAAGTGGTTCCATTTATTTGTTTGTTCATGTCTTTTAGCACTAGACTTAGAAGACTGTGTCCTATACAGGTTCTGTGGCTTGATGGTGCCGGAAAAGCCTTTGTCCTTCTGAGTTCCTCAGGCTTGTTTACAGCTCCTGTGTTTCCAGAAACTTGCACATTTACATTAGTTCCCATGCAGGATTTCCCACATGGCCAAATGTAGCTTGTAGCTAGAGAATTTGGTGCTTATGGCCTTTCGGTTTTATTTTATTTAATTTTTAATTTTTTGAATCTTGTTCACTTTACATCCCAATTTTAGCCTCCTCCCTCATCACCTCCAGATCCTACCCTCCTTCCCTCATACCCTCTCCCTCCCTTCTCTAGTCCTCAGAAAGGGGAGCCCTCTTCCCTAACTTTTGACCTCAGCCTATCAAGTCTCATCTGTACTACTGGTGTCCTCTTCCTCTGTGGCCTGGCAAGGCTGCCCCACCAGGGGGAAGCGATCAACATGGGGTGGGGAGAGTTCATGTCAGAAGTCATCCCTACTCCCCATATTGTGGGACCAACAAGGAGATTATGTTGCCAATGTAATAGATCTGAGCAGAGGGTCTAGGTCTATATCATACATGGTCATTGGCTGGTGCATTAGTCTCTGTATTGTAGTGTGGTTATGTGGCTAATATATGCTTATGAGTGAGTATATATCATGTGTGTCTTTCTGGGTCTAAGTTACCTCACTTAGGATGATCTTTTCTAGTTCCATCCATTTGCCTGCAAATTTTAAGATTTCCTTATTTTTTAGTAGCCGAGTAGTATTCCATTGTGTAAATGTACCACAGTTTCTTTATCCATTCTTCAGTTGAGGGACATCTAGATTGTTTCCAGATTCTGGCTATTATAAATAAGGCTGCTATGAACACAGTTGAGCAAATGTCCTTGTTGAGTGGTCGAACATCTTTTCTGTATATGCCCAGGAGTAGGATAGCTGGGTCTTGAGGTAGAATTATTCCCAATTTTCTGAGAAAGAGTCAGATTGATTTCTAAACTGGTTGTACAAGTTTGCACTCCCACCAGCAATGGAGGAGTGTTCCCCTTTCTCCACATCCTCAGCAGTATGTACTGTCACTTGGATTTTTGATCTTGGCCATTCGGGTAGGTGTAAGATGGAATCTCAGAGTCATTTTGACTTGCAATTCTATGATGACTAGGAATGTTGAGCATTCCTTTAAGTGTTTCTCAGCCATTCAGTATTCCTCTATTGGAAATTTTAATGCTTAGTTCTGTTCCCTGTTTTTAAATTGGATTATTTGGTTTGGTGCTGTTTAATTTCTTGAGTTCTTTATATATTTTAGATATTAGCCCTCAGTCAGATGTAAGGTTGATGAAGATCTTTTTCCAGTCTGTAGGTTGCTGTTTTGTTCTGTTGGCAGTATCCTTTTCTTTATGAAGCTTTACAGTTTCATGAGGTCCCATTTATTAATTGTTGACCTTAAAGCCTGAGCTGTTGGTGTTCTGTTCAGGAAGTTGTCTCCTGTGTCAATGAGCTCAAGGCTCTTCCCCACTTTTTCTTCTAACAGATTTAGTGTATCTGGTTTTATGTTGAGATCTTTAATCCACTTGGACCTTAGTTTTGTGCAGGGTGATATGGGTTTGTTTGCATTTTTCTACAAGTAGACATCCAGTTAAGACCAGCACCATTTGTTGAATGGTTTGGCTTTTTTTTTGAAAATCAAGTGTCCATAGGTGTGTGGGTTTATTTTTGGGTCTTCAGTTTGATTCCATTGATCTGTTTCTATGCCAGTACCATGTAGTTTTTATTACTGTTGCTCTATATAGTACTGCTTGAGATTAGAGATGAAGATACCTCCAGAGGATCTTTTGTTGTACAGGATTGCCTTAGCTATTCAGAGTTTTTTTTCTTTCAGTTTGTTTATAATGTTTACATTGCTGGATTTCTGGACATTGAACCACCTCTACATGTTTGGGATGAAACCTACTTGGTCATGGTGAATGATATCTTTGATGTGTTCTTATATTCTGTTTGCAAGTATTCTATTGAGTATTTTTGCATCAATGTCCATGAGGCAAATTGGTCTGAATTTCTCTTTCTTTGTTGGATCTTTCTAAGGTTTAGGTATCTAGGTGACTATGGCCTCATAGAAATAGTCTGGTAATATTCCTTCTGTGTCTATTTTGAGGAATAGTTTGGAAAGAATTGGTGTTAGCTCTTTTTTGAAGGTCTGGTAGAATTCTGCACTGAATTTATCTGGCCCTGGGCTTTTTTTTGGTTGAGAAACTTTTGATGACCGCTTCTATTTCCTTAGGAGATATAGGGCTATTTAATTTGTTTACCTATTCTTGACTTAATTTTGGTAATTGGTAGCTATCAAGAAAATTGTCCATTTCATTTAGATTTTCAAATTTTGTGGCATGTAGGCTTTTGAAGTATGAACTAAATATTTTTTGTATTTTCTCACTGTCTGTTATTTTGTCTCCCTTTTCATTTCTGATTTTGTTGATTAGAGTACTCTCTCTCCCTCTCTCTGCCTTTTAGTTAGTTTGGCTAAAGTTTTTTCTATCCTGTTGATTTTTCTCAAAGAACCAGCTTTTAGTTTCATCAATTCTTTGAATTGTTCTCTCTCTCTTTTTTTTTTTTTTTAGCCCTGAGCTTGATGATTTCTAGCTGCCTACTCCTTTTGAGAGTGTCTGCTCCTTTTTGGTATAGAGCTTTCAGTTGTCCTATTAAGTTTCTAGTATGGATCTCACCAATTTCTTTATGAAGGTGCTTGGTGCTGTAAACTTTCTTCTTAGCACTGCTTTCATGGGTCCCATAAGTTTTGGTATGCTGTACCTTCATTTTCATTCAATTCTATGAAGGCTTTAATTTCTTTTTTACTTCATCCCTTACCCACAGGTCATTGAGTAGGCAATTGTCCATGAATTTGTAGGCTGTCTGTTGTTTCTGTTGATGTTGAATTCCAGTTTTAATCTATGGTGATCTGATAAGATACAAGGGATTTTTTTTTTATTTTCTTGTATCTGTTGAGGCTTGCTTTGTGACCAACTACATGGTTAATTTTGGAGATGATTCCATGAGGTGCTGAGAAGAAGGTATATTATTTTGTGTTTTGGTGAAATGTTGTGTATATATCTCTTAGGTCCATTTGATTCATGACATCTATTAGTTTCATTATTTCTTCACGTAGTTTCTGTCTCCATGATCTATCTATTGGTTGGTGAGAGTCGATGTTGAAGTCTCCCACTATTAATGTGAGGGGTTCGATTTATGATTTAAGTAATGTTTCATTGGTGAATGTAGGTCCTCCTGCATTTGGGGCACAGATGTTCAGGATTGAGACATCCTCTTGGTGTATATTTCCTTTGATGAGTATTAAGTGTCCTTCCCCATCTCTTTTGATTAGTTTTGGTTGAAAGTTTATTTTATTAGATACTAGAATGGCTACTCCAGCTTGCTTCTTGGGTCTGTTTGCTTGGAATAATTTTTTCCAGTCCTTTACTCTGAGTTAATATTTATCTTTATTGCTGAGGTGTGTTTCTTGTATGCTACAGAATTATGGGCCCTGTTTTCACATCCATTCTGTTAGCTTGTGTTTTTTTGTTTGGGAGATGAGGCCATTGATTTTGAAAGATATTAATGATGAGTAGTTGTTAGTTCCTGTCTTGTTTTGTTTGTTTGTTTTTATTTTTGTTTTTGGTTTTTTTATGTTGGTGTTGGTGGATTGTGTTTTTTTTCTTTTAGTTTTGTAGATGTGGGGTTTTTACTTACTTCCTATGTTTTCCTGGGTGTAGTTCATGGGTTCAAGTTTTCCTTCTAGAATCTTCTGTAAGGCTGCATTTGTTGCTAGGTACTGATTAAACTTAGTTTTGTCATGGAAAATTTTGTTTTCTCCATATATGGGATTGAAAGATTTGCTAGATATAGTAGTCTGGGTGGGCATCTGTGGTCTCTTAGTGTCTGCATGACACTGCTCCAGACCCTTCTGGATTTCATAGTCTCTGTTGAGAAGTCAGGTATAATTCTGATAGGTTTGTCTTTATATGTGACTTGATCTTTCTCTCTTGCAGCTTTTAACATTATTTCTTTGTTCTATACATTTAATGTTTTGATTATTATGTGGCAAGAGGATTTTCTTTTCTGGTCCAACCTATTTGGAGTTTTGTGGGCTTCTTGTATGTTTATGAGCATTTTTTTTCTTTAGGTTGGGGAAGTTTTTTTTTCCTATGATTTTGTTGAAAAATGTTTTCTGGGCCTTGGAACTTGGAGTCTTCTTCTTCTATTCCTATTATTCTTAGGATTAGTTTTTTTTTTTTTAAAATGTGTCCCAGATTTCTTGAATGTTTTGTATCAAAACACTTAAGTTTTAACATTTTCTTCAATTGATGTATCAATAACTGTACCTTCTATACTTGAGATTCTCTCTTCCATCTCTTGAATTCTGTTGATGTTGCTTGTGTCTGAAGTTCTTGGTCTCTTCCCTAGGTTTTCCAACTGCAGGATTACCTTAGATTGTGTTTTCTTTGTTGCTTCAAATTCCCCTTTTAGGTCTTATATGGTTTTATTCATTTCTTTTTTCCTGTTTGATTGAATTTTCCTGTAATTCCTTATAGGATTTATTCAATTCCTTCATCTGTTTGAATGTATTTTACTGGATTTCTTTGAGTGATTTATATTCCTCCTTCAAGGCTTCTATCATTTTCATCACCTCAGATTTAAAATCTCCTTCTTGTGCTTTGTGTGTGTTCATATCTCCAGGGTTTGCTGTGGTAGGATCGCTGGTTTCAGGTGGTGTCATATGATTCTGAGTTTTGTTGCTTGTCTTCTTGCCCTGCCTTCTAGCCATCTGGTTATCTCTGGTGTTAGCCGGCCTGGAGGTTCCTCCAATGGAGTCGCTGTCTGAATGTGCTTCACATGAGCCAGGCAGGTTGGGAGCCAGCAGAGGGAGAGCTCCAAGTTAAAGGATATTTGCTAGATCTTTCCTGAGGCCTTCTCGGGAAAGTGGACAATGGATGGTGGAGCCTGCACTCAGCCAAGCTCTACTTGGTTCACTGTCTGTGACCCAGTTGGGTCAGGCAGGAGAGGAACAGGCTGAGAGAGCTTCAAGTTGAGAGCTGCTCAGGTGTCCCTTAGTTCTCCCTGGTATGGTCCTCTGTTGGTTCACTTTCTATAACCCAGATGGCCCAGACTGGTAAGCAGCATGTGGGCAGAGAGATATTCAAGCCTAAAGCTGCTCTGGTGTCCTAAGGACCTTATCTAGATAGCAGTTAATGTAGGTTTTTGCCCATGCCTAACTCAGCTCTGACTGTTTTCTCTCTGTGTCCCAAATGTGCTGGCTAGGCCAGTCAGCAGCGGGTTGGTGGAGAGAGAGCCGCGCCTAAAGTTGCTTGCTCAGGTATCCCACAGGCGTCTTAGGGACATCAGTTTATAGGAGTCACCTTTGCTTGTTAGTTCTGTGTCCAGATGGGCCTGACCTGTAAGCTGCGGGCTGGTGGAGAGAACTCCAAGTCCAACCCTCCTCAGTTGTCTCATGGGCCTTATCCAGGTAACAACTAATGTGGGTTGCTGCTGGGCCCAGCCCAGCTCTGCCTGTTTGCTCTTTATGTCCCAGATGGGCCAGACTGGTAAGCAGTGGGTAGGCGGAGAGGGATTCAAACCCAAAGCTGCTCGTTTGGGTGGCCCACAGGATCAGCTGACTCAGGTTATGGTCCCTTGCCCTACTCACCTTTGCTTCTTCTCAGAGTCCCAGATGGGCAAGGCAGATAAGCCATGGGTGGGCAGAGAGAGAGCCAAGCCCAAAACTGCTCACTTTTCCCAGGGGCCTTATCCAGATAGCAGCTAATATGGGTTGCAGCTGATTCAGCTCTCTGGATCTGATTTTGCTGTGATGATCCTCTGTTCCCCAGGGGCCTGCTGTGTCCTCTTGAGTATTCGGAGGAGTGCAGGGTGTGGGAACCAGGCCCAACTGGGCTGCCTGCCTATCTTGCTGTTTCATGTCCTATTTCTAGCAGCTTCGTGTCTGTGTTTATGTTGGTTAGCTAGTCATGTTTACTCTGAGAACACACCCCTCCCCTCCTGTGCGCAATCACCTCTTGAGGGATTTCACCTGCGAGTGACATTCCTGTTTTGCTGACTATAAGAAGGCTCTTTGGACACTGAAGAAAAGCAGCTGCCGCCGCTGCTGCTCTCTTAGCATGAAGGGCCCGCTGTTTTAGTGTGTGTGTGTGTGTGTGTGTGTGTGTTGTATGTGTGTGTTAAATCTGCAGTCCCTTGCCCTTGACTCGGTACCATGGTTGCACAGGTGCCATAGCAACATGCTTGAAGCTTGTGACTCCTGAACCTGGGGTCATCCATCCATGACGGGAAGAGAGAGCTGGTTCTGATTTTCCCCAACTCCTTCCCTTCAGTCAATTTCATAGCCTCTGCTCCTCTGCTCCTTAGAGACGGTATACACTGAGTGCTGCCATCTCTGTCCCCATCCCCTAGTTCTATTTCCTAATCCCAGTGAGTATATCTCTTCTTCATTCTCATTTCTTCCTTCCCTTGGTTCTCTATTATGATACATAGGATATATCATATCCTATAACAGTGGGAGCATACGTATTTATCTTTTTTGGTCTTGGGAGTCAAGTATTATAGTTTTTGTCATTGATTTTCTTTTTTAAGTATATTAATTATAAGTTTGTTGTTGTTGCTTTTGTTATTTAGACGTTCCATATCTGCTTCTAACCAATGACAGTGGGAAAAAAATAGGTCCAAAGAAAGCAAAATAAGAAAGAAAAAAGTAAGAGCAGAAATCAATGAAATAAGAAATAGAAAAACAAGATGTCCTCTCCTCTGACCCACTTTCTTGGTAAGTAAGGTTTTTCATGGGACGTATCCCTTGGACTAGTGTTTTGATATAAGTGAGTATATACCGTTTGTCTCTTTTTGCTTCTGGGTGAACTCACTCATTATGATAATTTCTAGGTCAATCCATTTGTCCACAAATTTCGGGAATTCCTCGTTTTTAATAGCTGAGTAATACTCCATAGTGTAAATGTACCATAGTTTCTTAGTCCATTCTTCTACTGAGGGACACTTAGGCTGTTTCCATGTTCTGGCTATTGTGTATAAAGCAGCTATGAACATGGTTGAGCATATGTCCCTGTTGTGTGTTCGAGCATTTTCTGGGTATATTCCAAGGAGTGGGATAGCTGGGTCTTGAGGAAGCCCTATTCCCATTTTTCTGAGAAAACGCCAGATAGCTTTCCAAAGTGGTTGTACTAGTTTGCATTCCCACCAGCAGTGAAGGAGTGTTCCTCTCTCTCCACATCCCCGCCAACATGTGGTGTCATTTGAGTTTTTGATCTTAGCCATTCTGATGGGTGTAAGATGGAATCTCAGTGTCGTTTTGATTTGCATTTCTCTGATGCCTAACGAGGATGAGCATTTCTTTAAGTGTTTCTCAGCCATTTGATATTCCTCTGTTGAGAATTCTCTGTTTAGTTCTAAGCCCCATTTTGCAATTGGGTTGTTTGGTTTTGTGGTGTTTAATTTCTTGAGTTCTTTATATATTTTGGATATTAAACCTTTGTCAGATGAAGGGTTGGTGAGAAATAGGCAATAAACTTCGAACCCCTACCAAGACCTAGCCGACGAACACGATATTCTCCACTGTTGAGTGGAGAGTGAGATCTGATTCTCACGTGAACTCTGGTGCCCCTTTTCTGACCATGTCCCCTGGATGGGGAGGCCTGGTGGCACTCAGAAGAAGGATAGCAAGTTACCAAGAAGAGACTCAATAATCTTAGAGCATACATAGGGGGAAGAAGTCTCCCTCAATCACAGACATAGGGGAGGGGAGAAGGGGGGAAGTGGGAGGGAGGGAGGAATGGGAGGAAACAGGGGAAGGGCTAACAATCAAGATGTAATATGAATAAATTAATTAAAAAAAAAAAGAAATAGAAAAACAATAGAAACAAAGGAAAAGAAAACAATACCAAACATCTAAGAATTATCAGGGAAAAGAGAAAAGATTGAGTAGCCAATGTTAGGCATGAAAAGAGGATATTCCTATATACTGCATATACTGCAGACTTCAAAGGGATAATAAATGTAGTTACCACATATGACTTTAGGTACATAAACTTGTAAATTTATATAAGTTGTGTGTGTTCCTTGAAATATAGCCATTCTAAACTTATAAAAGAAGAAAACAATTCAAGTATCATCTGTCTTTCTATCTGTCTATCTATCAATCACCTACCTATCATCTGTTTATATATGAAAGGAATTGTAATTGTAGTAAAAATTCTCCTGGATGTAATCATTATATGTTCTTTTGCCACAAATTTTAGTTTCTTAAACAACTTATCAATGTTATCCAAATTTTCAAATGATTAAAATGTTATTTTTAAAGTGTTGATAATGTGTAGCTATATTTCTTCTTTTATTTACAGATACTTATAATTTGCATGTTATCTCTCTCATATTTTATGTCTGATTTTGTTATTCCCAAGTCACGAGACCCCCATAGACCACCAGAGACCAGCCAGATGCAATTCACACAGGGTCTTTTTATTGAGCAAGCTTCAGAGGAGGACCGTCCATGCCCCAGAAACTGAGGAAGGTAGCGGCCCTGAGTCCTCAGGGTACAGAGCTTATAAAGACAAAAACTGCAAGCAGAGCTTTCCAAGCCTTGGCATTAAGTAATTGGGTAAGGGTGTATAGGGAAATTGGCTGTAATGCTGATAGGGTGTAGAGCAGGGGGCTTTGAGCCAAACTGCAAGGGATTTTTATCTAAATTTTTATCTACTGTAGCATTGTGGGTTCTTCACCTTATGAGTTGGCCTCCAGGTGTTAACTTTGGGTTTTACCAGAGTACTTTTGTGGGCTTTCCAAGAATGTGGGGAATTAGGGGAAGGGGGAGTTAACTCTGGGGACAAGGCAGAGGCCTGGTGCAAGATGGCTTTTGTTTAGCTCTCACAATTTCTGCTACCATAATCTTTGTTTTTATGCTTATTATTTCCTTCTTTCAATGTCACTTCTTTTTTCTTCCTTCTCTTCTTCCTTCCCTCTTTTTGAGACTGTAGTATAATTAAATCATTTTTCCCTTCCCTCTTGTTCCTCCAAACTCTCCCATAGACCCTTCCTTGCTCCCTTTCAAATTATGGCCTGTTTTTGGTAATTAACTATTATTGCATATATATATATATGTGTGTGTATTTGCATATGCATATATTCATAAATATGACATTCTCAGTCTACATTACTTGTATGCATGTTCTTAGGGCTGACCATTTGGTATTGCATAACCAGCTGGTGTGCTTTTCCCTGGAGAAGACTGTTCCTCCCATTATCGGTACTCCTTGGCTGCCTGTAGCTCTTTGTGTAGGGCTGAGGCCCTGTGTGCTTTTCCTGACCACTTTGGCATGTCTGTTGGTGTCATCCTTGCTCAGGTCATGTCAGGCAGTTATGTTGGTGAGACTTTAGGGTGTAGCTTCCGACATTTCTAAGAGACATGATCTCACAGCAAACTCCCTAATCCTCTGACTCTCACAGCCTTTCCTCCCCCTCTTCTGCAATGTTGTGTGAGCCTTAGCTATGGCAATGTTTCGTAGATATATTCATTGCAACTGTGATCCACAACTCTGCATTTCATTTGGTTGTGATTTTCTGTAGTGGACTCCATCTGCTGCAGATAAGGGGTGAGGACTATACTTATTCGTGGGCATAGGGACAGATGTTTTTTGTTAGGGATCATGTTGGTTTAGTAGAGTAGCAGTTATAGGTTCTCCTCCACGATCCATGGCCTCAGTACCACTGAGTTGTTGTTGAGATTTTTAGTAGCAGACATAATTTCCATCATGTTGGTCTTAAGTCCAATTGAAAGAGTTGTTGGTTACTACCAAGGTATTCATGTCACTACTGCACTCACACGGTTATAATGTCATGCTCGTCAGTGATGTGGTTCACATGTGTCACAGATCTGTAGGACTGTTTTTCTCCTTTGGATGTCTGCATGACACATTCAGATATTATGAGAGCTAGACCTCATGGGGAGACATTTAGGTCATTTCTAGCTCAGGGGCCTCTGTGCCCTGTTTCTGAACAGCTAGTGCCTTTAGTAATAGGGACTTGCCTTTCACCTCACTTTCTTAATTTCTTCTTTGACTCACTCATTATTCAGTAATGAGCTGTTTAATCTCCATGAATTTGTGTATTTACTAGAGATTTGCTTGCTGTCAATTTTAAGTTTTTTTTTTTTTTTTGTGTTGTGGTCAGATAGGATACAAAGAATGACTTCAGTCTTTTTAAATTTATAAAGATTTATTTATGTCCCAAGATGTGATCTACTTTAGAAATGCTTGCATTTGCTGCTGAGTACAATGTGTATTCTTTGGTGTTTGGGTGGAATATTCTACGGATATTTGTCAAGTACATTTGACATATGGAATCATCAATTAAGTCTGATGCTTCTCTTTATTTTTCTTTCCAGCTGACCTGTCTCTTGGAGAAGGCGGAGGTAATGAAATCAACTACTAATAATGGATTGATGTCAGTCTGTGTCTTTGAATTCAATAGCAGATTTTTAAAATGAAATTTGGTGCCCCTGAGCTTGTATTTTGGGGTGTAGTATCTTCTTGGTTAACTAGTCCCTTGATTAGAATGAAGTGTCCCCCTTTACCTCTTCTAATTAGTTTTAGTTTGAAGTCTATTTTGTCTGATATTAGGGTAGTGATGCCTGCTTGTTTTCTGGTCCCACTTGATTAGAGCTCTTTTGCCCATCCTTTTATGCTATTGTGGTGTCTATCTTTAAAGCTAAGTAACATGTTTCTTGAAGTAAAAAAGTAGGTAGATTTTATTTCTTGATTCATTCAGTCAGCCTGTATCTTTTGATTGAAGAGTTGAGGCCATTTATATTTAAAATTACTATTGAAATATGTATGTTAATTGTGGTCATCACATCGTGAATATTTGGTAGTACTGTTTTTGTTTTCAGTGGTATTTTTTGTTTTAATAATTATGGCTTCATATTTATTCTTTCTCACACATACTCTCTCTTCTATGCTCATTCTGTATTTTCTTTAAGTTTGGCTTGTTTGAGATAAAAAGTTAGGTTATTTTTCTTCTACTTTAATTATAGTAGGTAATTTTTCTGGGTGTATTAGTCTAGGTTGGTCCATAATCCTCTAGCTTTCAAAGTTTCTATTGAAAAAAAACTCTGTTATTCTGATAAATTTTCCTTTATATATAACCTATCTTCATTTTTTTTCTTGAAGTTTTCAATACACTTTCTTTGTTATGTACACTTAATATTTCAACTCTGATATGCTGTGAAGATTTTCTTTTCTGGTCTTGTCTATCTGTTGTTCGGTGTGCTTGTATTTATGTGAGTGTGTCTTTTCTTATGTTATATTGTTGAAAATCTCACTTATGTTACTGACTTTGGATTCTTTTCCCTCATTTATGTAAAAAATTTGAAGATTCTTCCCACATGTGGTTTCTCACATTTCCTATGTGTTTCCTTCCTCTATTTAAAACTTTTTCTCTTGCTTATTTTGTCTAAATCCTCTTCCTTATCTTCAAGTCCTGATATTCTATCTTCTGTTCCACTCATTCTAGTTGTAAGGTTTTCCTTTGAGTTTTCTAGTTGAGCTTTTGGGTTTTTCAATTTCATCTTCACTTCGGCCTTGGTCCTCCTCAGTATTTCTATTTCCTTACTGAATCCCATTTTCAAGTCTTGGATTGTCTTTGTCATTTACATCAGCCTTATATTGGTCCACTTGGTCATCACTTAGGCTTTTATTTTCCTTAAGCGCTTTCTCCTTAATTGAGCTGGTTCTTTGTGTCTTTCTTAAACTCCTTGAATCCTTTGGTAAGCTTTATTTTTCTTTAAAATGTTATGTCCAGAGCATTGTCTTGGTGATTCTCATTGCAAAAATTTCTGCAGTGTTGATATATGTAAAATATAAGATATTGATTTGATATTTCATACTGTTGGCATTTTTCTGATGAGATCTGGGCATGTGGACGTTTTTTGTTGGTTCTGAGTCCATTAGACACAGAGCAGGTTAAAGCAGAACTCTCTCTCCCCCCTCTTTCTCCCTCTCTCTCTTTCTGTGTGTGTGTGTGTGTCTTGGTGCTAGAAGGTGGAAATGGCTTTAGTGGAGTGATATCAGGTGGCAGAGTCAGGCCCGTACACAGCATGTGCTTCTTGCTCCAAGCCTGGAGTATGAGGCTAGATCTGGTTGGGTGGAAAGTTTGGATATGGTGTGGGAGGGTAGAGATGACATCTAGAGATTGTTTTTGATGCAGGTAGGGGAGGCCAGTCTATGAGAGGGCACAGTATGTGGGGCCCAGGCTGTATCCAGTGGGCGGGGGAGATGCCATGGATTGGAAGACTCAGCAGGCTAGAGCCTGGAAGAAGTGTAAAGTTTGGTTCAGTGGGGCAGTTGGAAGAGGCACGGAAAGGACCTCTGGGTCTTATAGGTAGGTCCTGGTGAAAGCCTAGAAGTTGGCTGTATGTGGGCAGCACTGGCCAGATTAGGCCAGGCCCTCCATTTTTCACTTCTGAGACAAGTCTCACATATCAGACAAACCTCAGACTCCATATGTAGATGAGGCTGCTCTTTAATGCACAATCATACCTAGCTCTCTGGATTCTCTTTTTAAAAATATATTTATTTATTAACATTTCTTATGACTATGTGCTCATGGGGATGTATGCCACCTGTGTGCGAGTGTCCACAGAGGCTGGAAGAGGGTATTGGATCTCCTGGAGTTTAAGTTGTAGACAGATATCTTCTTTCTATTTTGTCTCAATAGTTTTTTTTAAAAAAACCAAAATAAAATGTAATAAGGTAAAACAAAAAGCATCACATTGAAGCTGGACAGGGCAAACTAACAAAGGAAGATAGCCCAAGAGAAGGCATAAGAATCAGAGACCTACTTGTCTCTGTCTACATTCAGGAGTCCCATAAAAGTACTAAATTGAAAGCCATGCTATATACGCAGAGGATCTGCTGCAGATCTGTGTAAGCCCCATGCTTGCTGCTTTAGTCTCTGTGAGTGCATATGAGCTTTTCTTAGTTTATTTAGAGGGCCTTCTCCTAGTGTCCTCCATCCCCTCTGGCTCCCACTTTCCTTCTGTTTTTTTTTTTAAAGATTTATTTATTTATCATATATACACAGTGTTTTGCCTGCATGTACACCAGAAGAGGACACCAGATCTCATTATAGATGGTTGTGAGCCATCACGCGGCTGCTGGGAATTGAACTCAGGACCTTTGGAAGAGCAGGCTGTGCTCTTAACCTCTGAGCCATCTCTCCAGCCCCCTGTTTTCTTTTCCACATGGTTCCCTGAGCTCAGATTACAGAGATTTGATGGCAACATCTCATTTCAAGCTATGTGTACCAAGGTCTTTTCCACCCTACCCCATGAATATCTGACTGTTAGTCTCTTTATTTGCTCCTATCTGCATGAGAGGAAGCCTCTCTGATGATGGCTATATAAGGCATTGATATTTGAGTATAGCAGAACATCATTAGGGAACATTTTCTTGTTACTTAGTTAGTTAGTTTGTTTTTTGACCAGTATTATCTGGTTTAATCCTAGGTCTCTGGGCTGTCTAGTCCCTGGTTCTTAGTCACCCAAGCAGTGTCATAGTGCCAGGTATGGGTTCTTGTGGAGTGGACCTTAAGTCAATGTCATGGGCTGGTTACTCCTACAAGCTTTGTGCCACTATTGCCCCGGGCATATTTTGCAGGCAGGAGAGATTTAGATCAAAGGGTTTGTGGCCTGGGTTGTTTATGTTTCTCTTCTGTTAGCTGCTGAGTATCTTCCCATACAAAAGACACTAGAACATGGGATGAAGGTGCTATGTAGGCACCTGGTCAGCGTCTCCATGTTCAATGAGTTGTGTGGGTGTGGTTTTCACCAATGGGCCTTGCTGTCTGTTTGTGGAGGACAATCTATTGCATTGATAACAGCCTGGGTTGTTGGATTTCAATGGAATCCCTTTGGCCAACAACTCAATTGGATGTAACTCAGTCCTGGTACAGGAAGCTTCATTTGGTGACAAGAGGTAGTCAGTTGGAGCTCCATCTCCCTCATTATTTGGAGACTTTATTCAGATTGCTTTCATATATTTCAGGAAGTTTCCATTGTATTATGTTTCTCTACTGCCTCTCAACCCCTACCCCAATTCTTGCTTTCTCTCATTACATTTCCTCCCTCAATCCCTTCTTTCCTCCTACTCCCTAATATTCCTATTCTTGTCCCCCAACTTCCAGTCTCAGTCAACCCACAAAAATCTATTCTATTTACTCCTCCCAGGGAGATCTACATATTTCCCCTAGTCCCTTCCTCTATGCCTAACCTACCTAGATCTATAGATTGTAGTTTGGTTATCATTTATTTAATGATTAATAAGCACTATAAGTAAATACACACCATGTTTATCTTTCTCAGTCTGGGTTATCTCACTCAGAATGAGTTTTCTTAGTTCCATCCATTTGCCTGCAAATTTAATGATGTCATAATACTCCATGTATAAATATTGCGCATTTTATTTATCTATTTTTTTTTTGTTCAGAGACATATAGGTTGTTTCAAATTCATGGCTACTGTGAATAGAGCAGGCCCTGAACATGGTTGAGCAAGTGTCCTTGTAGTGAGATGAAGTGTCCTTTAGGTATATGCCCAAGAACAGTATAGCTGGATCTTAAGGTAGACTGATTCTCATCTTTCTGAAGAATCACCACACTGATTTCCACAGTGGCTGTACAAGTTTAAATTCCTACCAGCAGTGGAAGAATATTCCTCTTGCTCCATATCCTAATCAGCATGTGGTATCCCTGGGTTTTATCTTAGCCATTCTGACAAGTGTCAGATGGCACCTTGAAGTCATTTTGGTTTGACTTTGCCTGGTAGCTAAGGAAGTTGAACATTTCTTTAAGTGTTTATTAGTGATTTTGAGTTTCCTCTGTGGAGAATTCTGTTTAGCTCGGAACCTCCATTTTTTAATTGAATTGTTTGATTTGTTGATGTCTAATTTCTTGAGTTCTTTATATATTTTGGATATTAGTTCTCTGTCAGATGAAGAGTTGGTGAAAATATTTTTCAATTCTGTAGGCTGCCATTTTGTCCTATTTACAGTGTCCTTTGCCTTGAAGAGGCTTTTCAGTTTCCTGAGGTCTCATTTATTAATTGTTGATATTGATACCTGTGTTATTGGTGTTCTATTCAGGAAGCTGTCTCCTGTGCCAATGCGTTCAAGGCTGTGCCACACTTTCTCTTCTATCAGGTTCATTTGGTTTTATGTTGAGGGCTTTAATCCATTTGGAGTTGAGTTTTGTGTAGGGTGATAAGTATAGATCTATTTGCATTCTTCCACATACAAACATTCAGTTTGGCCAGCACGATTTGTTGAAAATGCTCTCTTTTTTTGTCCATTGTGTATTTCTGGCTTCTTTATAAAAAAAAAAAATCAGGTATCTATAGATGTGTAGATTTACGTCTGGGTCTTCAATTAGATTCCGTTGTTTAATTTGTCTGTTTTATGTCAGTACCATGCTGTTTTTATTACTATGGCTCTGTAGTACAACTTGAAATGAAAATGATGGTAGCCCCAGCAGGTCTTTTTTGCTCAGGATTGTTTTTGCTATCCTGGGTTTTTGTGTTTCCATTTGAAGCTGAGAGCTGTCCTTTCAAGTTTTTTGAAGAATTGTGTTGGGATTTTGATAAGGATTATATTGAATCTGTTGATTGCTTTTGGTAAAATGGTAATTTTTCTATGTTGATCTTACTGATCCATGAGCATGAGAGATCTTTCCAGCTTCAATTTATTTTTCAAAGCAATTTTTATTATACAAGTCTTTTGCTTCCTTGATTAGAATTACCCCAAGATATTTAATAATATGTGAGGTTGTTTTGAAAGGCATTGTTTCCCTGATGTCTTTCTCAGTCCATTTGTCATTTGTATATAGGAGAGATGCTGATTTTGTGAGTTAATTTTGTATACAGTTATTTTATTGAAAGTGTTTATCAGCTGTAGAAGTTTTGTGGTGGACTTTTAATGATCACATATGTATAATATCATATCATCACAAATAAAGATACTTTGAGTTTTTCCTTCCCAATTGTATACCATTTGTCTCCTTCAGTTGTCTTATTGGTCTGGCTAAGACTTCAAGTACTATATTGAATAGGTATGAAGAAAGTGGACAGTCTTATCCTGTTTCTGAATTTATTAGCGTTGCTTTGAGTTTCTTCCCATTTAAGTTGATGTTGGCTGTGGGCGTGCTATCAACTTCCTTTGTTATGCTGAGGTATGTCCTGTGTATCCTTAATCTCTCTAGGATGTTTATCATGAAGGGGTGTTGGATTTTGTCAAAGGCCTTTTTTTCATCTAATGAGATGATCTTTTTTTCCAGTTTGTTTATATAGTGGATTGCATTTATTGAATTTTTGTATGTCAAAACATCCCTGTGTCTATGAGACGAAGCCTACTTCACCATGGTGGATTATCTTTTTGATATGTTTTTGGATTCAATTTGAAAGTATTTTATTAAATATTTTTCACTTATGTTCATAGGGGAAATTGGTCTGTGGTTCTCTTTCTTTGTTGGGACTTTATGTGATTTTGGGTATTAGAGTAACTCTGGCCCAATGAAAATAATTTGGCAGTGTTCGTTCTGTTTCTATTTTGTGGAATAATTTGAGGAGTATTGGCATCAATTCTTCTTTGAAAGTCTGGCCCTGGGATTTTCTTTCTTTTTTTTTTTTTTGGTTGGGGGAGACTTTTAATGACTACTTCTATTTCAGTAGGGGTTATAGGTTTCTTTATATTGCTTATATGCTCTTGACTTAACTTTGGAAAGTATGTATTGAGAAAATTATCCATTTCTTTTAGGTTTTACAGGTTTTTAAAGTATATCCTTATGATTCTCTGGATTTCCTCAGTGTTGGTTGTTATGTCCCCCTTTTTATTTTTGATATTGTTTCTTCAGATATTCTCTGCCATTTAAATTGCATAAGAGTTTGTGTATCTAAATAATTTTCTCTTTTGTATTGTTCTCTTTGTTTCTATTTTATTGACTCAACTCTCATTTTGATTATTTCTTGCTGTTTACTTCTTTTGGGTGTGATTTTGTTCTTTTTGTTTTAGAGCTCTCAGGTGTGCTGTTAAGTTGCTAGGATGAGATTTCTCTCTCTCTCTCTCTCTTTCTCTCTCTCTCTCTCTAGGCATTTAATGCTATGAACATTCCTCTTTTTCCTCTCAACAGTGCTTTCATGTGTCCCATAAATCTGAGCACAATGTGTATTTATTTTTACTTAATTTTTGAAAGTCTTTAACCTATTTCTTTGTTTCTGTCCTAACCCATTTTTTTTCATTCAATAGAAAGTCGTACAGTTTCCATAAGTTTGAAAGATTTTTGTTGTTCAAATCCAGCTTTAAACCTTGGTTGTCTGATAGAATATAGGGAGTTATTTTAATTTTATTATATCTGTTGAGACTTGCATTGTGTCTAAGTATGTGCTCAATTTTGAAGAAAGTTCCATGAGATGCAGAGAACAAGGTATATTCTTTTGAGTTTGGGTGAGATGTTCTGTAAATATCTGTTAAGTTCATTTGGTTTATAACAATTGTTGGGTCCAGTATGCTCTGTTTAGTTTTTTGTCTGGATGACCTATCTATTGGTGAGAGTCGGGTATTAAAGTTTCCTACTATCAGTGTGTGAGGGATGACATGAGAGTTAAGCTGTAGTAGTGTTTGTTTGTATCTTAAAGTTTAATGTTCTTTGTGTTTGGAGCATAGAAGATAAGAATTGAAATGTCTTCTTAGTGTATTTTTACTTTGATGGGTATGTATATCTTTCCCAATCTCCGATCTCCTCAGTTTAGTTTTGGTTTGAAATCCTTTTTTTTTTTTTTTTAGATATTAAAATGGCTGCATCAATTTGTTTCTTAGGTAGATTTGCATGGAATGTTTTTTCAATCCTATAACCTGAGGAAATGTCCATCGTTTATGCTGTGGTGTATTTCTTGGATACAGCAAAAAGGATGGGTCCTGTTTCTGCATCCACTCTGTTAGGTTGTATCCTTTTATTGGGGAATTGAGACCATTGCTATTGAAAGATAACAAGGACCAATGATAGTTGATTCCTGTTATTTTGTTGTTTTTGGTAGTGATGGTGATGGTGGTGGTGGTGGTGTGTGTATGGAGGGGGAAGGGGGGAGAGATAGAGCCTTTTTTCCTTTGATTTTGCTGGTCTGAGATTATTTATTCCCTATGTTTTCATGATTGTAGTTAACCTCCTTAGGTTGGAGTTTTCCCTCTAGGACCTTCTGGAGGTCTGGATTTGTAGATAAATATTGCTTACATTTGACTTTCTCATGGAATATCTTATTTTCTCTATCTATAGTGACTGAAAGTTTTAGTGGGTATAGTAGTCTGGACTGGCATCTGTGGTCTCAGAGTCTGCGGCACACCTTACAGGTCCTTCTAGCTTTTAGAATCTCCATTGAGAAGTCAGGTGTAATCCTAGTAAGTCTGCCTTTGTATGTTACTGGGTCTTTTTCTTTTTCTTTTGCAGCTTTTAATACTATTTCTTTGTTCTGTAAGTTTATTGTTTTGATTATTATGTGGCAAGGGGACTTTCTTTTCTACTCCAATCTATTTGGTGTTCTGTGTGCTTCTTGTCTTTATGTTAGGGAAAATTTCTTCTATTATTTTGTTGAAAATATTTTCTGGACCATTGAGCTGGGAATCTTCTCTTCTCTATTCCTATTATTCTTAGGTTTTCCTTTTTGATAGATTTCATAGGTCCCATATTTTCTTGATGATTTGTGTCAGTTTTTATTTTTATTTTTTGATTTAACATTTTCTTTGACTAATGTTTCTATTTTTTTCTATTGCATATTTAATACCTTAGAAAATATCTTCCATCTCTTGTATTTTGTTCATGAAGCTTGCCTCTGTAGTTCCTGTTCGCATTTCCACATTTTTCAATTCTAGAATTTCCTTCCTTTGGGTTTTCTTGATCATTTCTGCTTTAATTTTCAAGTCTTGAACAGTTTTACTCATTTTCTTACACTGTTTGTATTTTCTTGACTTTTAAAAAGGGATTTATTCATTTTCTCCAATTGTTGTCATTTATATTTTCCCGAATTTCTTTAAGGGATTTATTCTTTTATTTTTCTATTTAAGGACCTCTTATCTTCATACAGGCTGTCTTAAAGTCTTTTTTTTTTTTGGGGTTTTAGTCAGGTCGGAATATGCAGAGCCTGTTGTGGTAAGAAACATATTGTTCCAGCTGTTATCGATTGTGATTTTACACTGGCATCTAAGCATCCAAGATTGGGATGACTGTAGTTCTAAGTGCTGGCATCTGGCTTTGTGTCTGTTGGGACTTTTGTTCCTTGGTTTCTGCTTCCTTCCTGGATTTTAGGGGATTGTGATGGATGTGTGCTACCTGGCAGGGAAGTTTCCACAGACCTGTTTCCCTGACCTGCTTAGCTGCTGTGCTCCTAGGTATACCTGCTGGTATTGGGGGCTGGGATAATGGGATGAATTGGAGGGGGGGGGGAAGGAAGCTTGGAGGAGAAGGTCTTTGTGACCCATTGGAGATGGGGTCAGAGAGGAGAAGGAGACTGCAGCAGGTGTTCTGCTAGGGATCTGGGGGTGAGACTGGGGCCATTGGGACTGGAGGAGCAGAAGGAAGGGTGAATATGTGCAGTCAGCCTACCCACTTCCCTGGCAGGAGCAGCCCATGGGGTAGCAAGAGGTGCCTGCTGGGACTGAGGGATAGGCCAAGACAAATTGGGAGAGGGAAGTTAATGTGAGAAGATCTGTGGGATCGTCCGGAGATGGGGATAGAGAGTAGGGAAGGCTCCCATGGGTGTTCTGCAGAGCTGGGGAGGAAGAGGAGAAATTCTGAAGTTAGCCTACCTCGTTCCCTGGCAGGCGTGGCCAGTGGTTTAGAATGGGGAGCCGAAGTTGCAGATAACTATAAGCCACCCAATATGGGTGTTGGGAACTGAACTCAGGTATTTTGCTACTTTTAAATGCCTCAACAATTTTGAAGCACACTGTTTCCTAATACTGTTGGAGGTCCCGCTGTAGAAATTATCTGGATAGTTTACTTCTGACGTGGTTGTTCATAAAGGGCAAATGTCACGTCTGTAGTTTCATGGCCAGATGCTATCAGCATTGTTATTACTGATAAAACTCACTTTGTGCAGTTGGCTGAGTTCTTGCTAATTTTCTTTATTTTAAACAAGTTCTTTTATTATTATTATTTTCTTCTGTGCTGTGCTCTGTAGAGGCTTCTTCCTTCCTTCCTTCCTTCCTTCCTTCCTTCCTTCCTTTCTTTCTTTTCTGTAGAGATTTCTTTAACAAAGCCTTTAGGCATGGAGGGTTTTGTTCTTTTTCCTCTAATATGTAGTAGCTTCAGGATTTATTGGAATTCTTTTGGATTGGGTATCTTTCTTTATAAAAACTACATAAATCTATTCATTAGTTTATCTTATAAATATTTATTTTGTATTTTTGGGCTGCAATTCAACATTATTTTATTGCTTAAATTGTCCTACCTTTGGCTATTGGAAGGTCTCTCAGTCAGTGTCTGTGGCCTTGCTGAGAGATAACCCTGCTGTGTGTGTGTGTGTGTGTGTGTGTGTGTGTGTGTGTGTGTGTGTGTTCACCTGTGCACATGCAAGCTTTTGCTTATATTCTGGTACTCCTGGTTTCTCCTATTTTTTTTCTGTCTCTGTCCCATTCAGTAATTTTTTTCCAAGAAGGCCTGCTTTTTTGTTTTTAATTGAATGATAATACTAGAACCCAAGGTGAGAGTTCTAGAAGTTTTCGTTGCTTCAAGGATATTGGTCTTGTTTTTTAATTTCTTTTATTCTTCTCTCATACATTACATCTTAACTTCAGTTTCCCCTCCCTCCACTTTTCTCGGTCCCCCCTACTTCCCCTATCCTCAAGATCCAGATCTGCTCCTCTTCCATTTAAAAAAAAGGAGGATATTAACCAAATATAGCATAACAAATTACAATAAGACTAGGCACAAACCCTCATGTCAAAGCTGGATGAGGCAACCCAGTGGGAGGAAAAGAGTTCCAAGCACAGGCCAAAGAGTTAGAGATGTCCTGACTCCTTCTGTTAGGAGTTCACAAGGTACTGTTTTATTTATGCTTTCTTGGGTGACAGAACAAAGAAATATATGTATACATATAAGATTGTGTATATAACCCATTTGCAAATATTTTATATGGAGTAGCTATGTTTATGTTAAATGTATGGTCTTACTAATGTCTTTAACTCTAAACTGTTAGCACACATTCTTTTAGCTTCCTCCCCTTTCTTATCCATGACCCCCCAACTCACAGGTGAACATGTCCTCAACTATTTCACCTACTCATTTAATTGTTCAATCCCCTGATTCATGTGTTCAGTATTAGAATTTTTAACTTATGCTTTTTATGGGAAGAAACATAACTAGAGTTGGCACTGTGTGCAGTTAGCTCCCTTGGCCTTCTTTTCACAGTTGCTATCATTATTAAAGCAAAGTATCTTTTGAGGGGCAGAACTTTCAAATTTTAGTTAAATCCAACCCAGTTTCCCATGTGTATTTAACATCTTATCTAAAAATAGATATTGCTAAATCCAAGGTCACCTATATTTTCTCCTACAACTTAAATTTTGTGTTTTACATCTAGATCTGTGATCTATTTTTGAGACGTTTTTGTGGAAGGTGTAAAGTCTAGATATTTTTGTTTCTCTTTTTCTTTCCTCCATACAAGTTTCAACTCTCTAAGAAACTCATTTGGAAGAAACTGTCAGGTCTGTGCTACATAGTTTTTGTTCATGGCTTGGCACTCTTCCTGAAGAAACACAAGCAAAATTCTACTAAAGAAAAGGAACTGAAGGCAGCAGACTAAACTAAAGATACCCGTGAAGTCCAAGTTGGTAAACCACTGAGTTTAATTGGGGTTACTTACAGGGGTGTGAGTGAGGAATTATTTATAGGGTGACTCCAAGAGAGGTGCATCACCAAAGCCCACCTCAGTGTGGAAGTCTGGAGTGCACAGCACCACCTGCAGGCAGCTTAACACATCAGGGTGTCCTTTCCTGGTAGTTCAGTGGTCTGAGCCTCTTTCCAGATGTTTGTCCGGTTTCCTTCTTCCAGATGGCTTCCAGATGGTTTCCATTTCTTTTAGGCATCTCAGCTTGTCTCAACAGGTCTCTTAGCAGTCCTACTGTTTATATATGCTTGGAGGTAGGAGGGGCTTAATGAATCTAGTCAGTTTCAAGGACTTCCTTAGCTACTGAGTTGTTTTGTTCCTTAGTTTAACAAGCCAAGCACCTCCTCTTAGAACATCCTGGCTCACCTCCCTTTAGAATAGCCTGCATCCCAATGAACGTCTTTCTTTGATTGGCTTTATTGTGGAGGAGACTGATACACAAAATTGCTTTATATCTTGGTGAAATATTGTTACTCTTCAATCCTCTCATTGGCTTACTCTTTACACACTTTAGTCATTCCCTCTATCCGAATAGAGATAACATATTGTACATTATTGCATTTCTATGTAATTTTCACTTTCAGTATTTCCCTTGGTATTTATCAGCCCTGTCTTCTAGTTTTTTGATTCATCAGGCCTGGAAACTAATAATTTTAGTAACTTTTTAAAATTTTTATTTATTTATTTATTTTAATAACTTTCTAGCTAAAAGTCTAATAATTTTCTAACTGATATGGATGATGCTAACCTGGACATTATGCTTTGGGGCCAAGAGTCCTAGAAATAAAGACTTTAGGACACTTTACCTGCTTCTCTCTTGTTCTCTGACTTTTGTGCTACTACGGTTCTATCAACCAACTGATTGTCTATCATCTATCTGTCTGTCTGTCTGTCTACCCATTTATCTATTACCTATCAATTGATCATTTATCTATCACCTATCTGTCTATCATCATCACCACCATCTATGTATCTATCATCTATCTACCTACCTATATATAATCTATTCATATTTATCCATTTTCCCCATAACAGAATTTTTTTTTTTTGGAGAGAGTTTATCTGTGTAGTCCAGAGTTACCTTTAATCCATTGTATAGACGAGGCTGGTCTCAAACTTGTGCTACTCTTCTTTCCTCTGCCTCCCTTCTGCTGAGATTATAGATGCTACTACTATGTCTGCTTACAATGTAGTTCTTATTGTTTTATCTAGCAAATACTCATTTAGAGTCACCCACACAATGCCGTCTCTGTCGATATTCATTTCTTCTTGCACCTTTGAGCTTCCATATTGGACCATTTTGCCTTCTGTATAAAGAACAACTCCTTAACAGTGGCCTTAATTCAGGACGTAAGTTTTGCATTATTTGGAATTTTTCTTTCATCTTTGGAGGATATTTTATTAGCTATGAAACTCTATTATCTCAACTGACTTTCATGCGTGCTTTTCTCTGAACAGCTCTGGGGAGGACTCAGAGGACTTCTTGTTAATGTCACTTGATGTTTTTGCTATAACGTCTTGGCTTTTACTGCCAGGGATTATTATCTTCGTGATGCTAGTTCCTTGAGATGCATCTTCCTGAGCATTACTGGGAACCTGAGAAGAATTATATGCTGCAGTTATCACACTATCATCCTAAGGGTTAACTTATAGCTACTTCGTTATCTGTGCTGTGTAAACATTTATTCTGCATTAAATTGTTGTCTTCAGAATGGTCCATAATACCACACTATTTCAAGGCAATTTTATTTTATTTATTTTTAAAATTATTTAATTTAATTAATTTATTTTATTATTATATGCATAACACCACACTATTTCAAAGAAATTTTATTATATGCATCCAGGTTTAAAATTATAATTATATAACAAATTGAAAACTTTCACCAGTAGATAAAATAGCTCATCTTTATATCCAGTAATGGCTGCAGGGTTACACTCTGTTTTCTTCAATATTAATGTAGTTATCTCTGTTATTATCTGGTAATTCTTTTTATTTTCAATCTTCTCATATTGCACATGAGTTTATTGAAACAGTATATCTAGATTTTTAAAAACTTGATTTGTAGGCTGGCCTGGTCTACAAAGTAAGTCCAGGACAGCCAAGGCGACACAGAGAAAACTCTGTCTCAAAAAACCAAAACCAAAACAAAACAAAACTTGATTTGTGAAAGTGATATTTTGTTCACGTGCATTTGTTAGGTTTTTAAAAAATTTATCTGTTCTCAAACCTTACTGATGTAAAGTTTCCCCCTTGTTTAGCTTTTGTTTCTTTCTTCTTCTTGGCTTTTGGGAATTAATTTAGTAATTTGGTAAATATATTTCCCCTGTTTTAAAACACTACACTCTTTCAAGAATTAATACTGACATTTTATTGTACAATTTAAAAAGATTTATTTATTATATACAGTGTTCTGCCTACATAAACGCTTGCACAGCAGGAGGCACCAGATCTCATTATAGATGGTCATGAGCCACCATGTGGTTGCTGGGAATTGAACTCAGGACTTTTGGAAAAGCAGCCAGTGCTCTTAACTGCTGAGCCATCTCTCCAGCCCTTAGTGTATATTTTCCATTTAAGTTTAAAGTAATTAAGTATGCTAAGCCTGTCCCCTGAGAGAAGGATCTTAGCACTTTATTGGAATCTGTGAGATATTTTTGAGCTTCTTAACAATAGCTTTCTGTGTGTGTGTCTGTCTGTGTTAAACATGTGCCACATGTAAATAGGCATCTGAGGGTACTAGAAAAGAGTGTGGGATCTCTTGGAATTGGGGGTGCGGGCTGTATGTAGCACCTGCCCGCTTCTCCCTCAGGTGCTGTTGGAGGTCTGGCTTTTACATCTGTGTCTTTTTTTTTTTTTTTAAAGCTGAAACTTAGGTTCCCTCTTCCCCTTCTTTCTTTGGTTTTTATTTCTTCCCTTCTTCTTCCTGGTCCCTTTCCCCTGGTTTTCATACATGTTGCAGCATCTTAGACATGTGCACGTCCTCACCAACATAATCATCCTCCAGTTCAGGCTTTCTTTTGGTAACAAATTCCTTCCTCAGGAAGCTCCTCTTTTAGACATTCCGGTGCTGAAGAGGTGTCCACAGCAAACTAGGCGATGCTCTCTGACCCTGACCTTGACCCCAGCCCTGACCTTACAGGGGCTTTGCCGCATGACCAAGGCAGGGCCCTCTGCTTTCTGCCTCACTGCGGAAACTCTGCCCGGCACCCTTTTCCTTTCAGGTTAATGCGGATATTTCCTTTGTGGTATGTAATGCCAGTATATTGTGCATCTTTGTAAATTTCTTTCTGTTTAGCTCACTTGTTATATATTGACTTCTCTTGTGAATTTATGTATTTTATCAATTCTAGAAAATTCTTAGTCATTTTCCCTTCAAACACTGCAGCTTCTCCACGGTCTCTATTCTCTTCCTAGGACACTGAGTGAGGATGTATCAAAGGTTCTTATTCTGTCTTCTACTTCTTTTTACTTATCTACCACAGTATTAATCTTCTTCTTCTTTTTTTTTTTTTTTGAGAGAGGGTTTCTCTGTGTAGCCTTGGCCATCTTGGACTCACTTTGTAGACCAGGCTGGCCTCGAACTCACAGTGATCCACCTGCCTCTGCCTCCCGAGTGCTGGGATTAAAGGCGTGCACCACCACGCCCGGCTTCACAGTATTAATCTTCTTTTTTCTGGATCCTCAATATTCCTTTCAGATATGTCTTATGGTTCATTTATTCTCTCCATATATATTCATATCTAGCCTCCAATCTGTGTGACATTCTTTCAACAGTTGTATTTTACATTTAGTTTTTTTGCTTTTATTATTCAAATTGGTGAGATATTTTTGAGTTTATTAACAGTGATTTTTTTTTTTATTTGTGTGGGTATCTGTCTGTGTTAACATAGCCACATGTAAATAGGTGTCTGTGGATACTGGAAGAGGGCGTGGGATCTTTGGGGCTGGAGCTACCGGCTGCTGTAAGATGCTCAACATGGTAGGAACGGAACTGAGGTCCTCAAGTGCTCTTCACTACGGAGCCATCTCTCCAGGCCCCTCAACAATCATTTTCAGTTGCTCCACAATCTTTCAAATTCAGAAATACACATCTTTAATTATTTAAGCATTTGATAAATATGTATTTTCTAATCTGTATCTTAAAATTATAAATATAAATTTTGTGGTTTAAATGTTTCGTAGTTAGCATTGACTTACCATTATAAGAGCTTCTTTTCACACGTATTTGTTGGTTTGGGTTAGTTATTAATTTATTATTTGTTTGCACATGTGCATGTGTGTGTTTGACTGTGTGTGTGTGTGTGTGTGTGTGTGTGTGTGTAAGCACACATGCCACAATGCATGTGTAGAGACGAGAGACACTTCAGAAGTCAGTTCTCACTTTCCACTTTGTTAAGGCAGAGTCTCTCTTACTGTCTCCACTGGGCTATGTGTTCCAGCTGGTGTGGCCCACCCGAATTCTGGGTGACCTCACATTGCCATGACAATGCTGGGCCTGCAGATGCACCCTGACACTGCATCTGGCTTTGTTCACAGGATCTAGGGGTTCAGCTCAACTCCTCAGGCCTGTTTGATCTATGGGGATCATCTAGGAAAGCACCAGGAATGGCTTCCCTAAGACACTCTGCTAGAGACGGGAACCGGTGCCCCAAGAAGCTTGAGCATCCTTTGGGAGCCTCAGCTCAGCACGGGACATTTGCTCACACATGGGGCTGCTTCTAGCCTGGGATACGCCCAGCAGATAGCTGCGTGGCTGCGTGTTAGCTTCCCAACTGTCCCACAGGTTTAACATTCGCTTTTGGAGGAAGCCTGATGAGGTCCTTTCTTTCCTCATAGACTCAGAAATACAATGAGGGATTTGCTGAGTCTACTTGCTTGTGTGTGTGTGTGTGTGTGTGTGTGTGTGTGTGTGTGTGTGTGTGTGTGTCTATGTGTGTCTCTATGTGTGTGTGTCTGTATATGTGTGCATGTATCTGTGTGTCTGTGTGTGTGTCTGTGTCTCTGTGTATGTGTGTGTATGTGTCTCTGTCTCTCTGTCTGTCTGTCTGTCTGTCTGTCTGTCTGTCTGTCTCTCTCTCTCTCTCTCTCTCTCTCTCTCTCTCTCTCTCTGTGTGTGTGTGTGTAGGGTGTAGTGGCAACAGCAGTCTGGGCTGAGAGACTTTTACAATCACTTCTTTAACAAGATTTAAAATGTTTACAAACAGTTGAGAGTTTATGGGATTTCCTGTGTGCTGATCAGATGGTGGTGTTGCTCAGAGATGTTTTCTGATCCCTCTGTTCTGTTCACGCAGCTCATGTGGGGATGTAAGTTTACCATAGATAGCTAGATTCACAATGTTCAAATGAGCAATTACCTCTCAACACCAACACAAGCCATGCATACAATTTGGCAGATTGAAGATTACATACAGAAAGGACTTGAAGTTCATTGCAAAACAAATAGAGGAGCGAGAAAGAACATTGCAGGGTGAAAGCCAATGAACTCCTTCTCTTTCCAGTTTTCAGAAAAAGCACAGAAACGCTTTGATACAGTAATGATACTGATAGTCTTAAAATTGCTCCCCAACATCCTCAGATGCCTAGAGTACACAAACGTTTTTTGTGACTAGAGCCTTGAACTTGCTTTCAATACGGGAAATTGGCGGGCGAGGTGTGCGGCTAGCTGTGAAACCTATGCTTAAAGTAAAAAAGACTGCAGTGTGGAGCAGCAGGAATCCATGAACTGCAGACTCATCCCAAACAATGATCTTCCCAAAGTCCTGAGTGTGAAACCTAGTGATATCTTCCAAAATATACAGTGTCTTTTGCCATCAGAGTCACTGGATTCGGAAAGGACCAGGTTGAGCTGAGTGGACACTGAGGGTCACAGCTCCGTGAGCTTGCTCTCTGAGACTGCACCTGGGGATGTGGCTGTGTTGGAGTAGGCATATTCTGGGGAGGCTTGGATGTGCAGCTGCTTTTTCTTGGCAACCAAACAAACTTTGGTCTACAGAGCCTTGATCCCCATTCACAGTTGAAGTGTTTTAAAAATTGCTTCCACTTAGCCAGGCACAGTGGCGCAGGCCTGTAATCGCAGTACCTGGGGAGGCAGAGGCAGGCAGATATCTGTGAGTTCGAGGCCAGCCTGGTCTACAAAGTGAGTCCAGGACAGCCAGGACTATAGAGAGAAACTCTGTCTCAACCAACCAACCAACCAGCCAAACAACCAACCAACCAACCAAATCTCTTCCACTCTCTAGGTCTTATTTCTTCCCCCAAATGCAAGAGACAAGGAGGGCACATGCTGGACAAGTCTCCCAACACTGAATTTGATGAACTGTGTGGCCCGAGGAATGTATGTTCCTCCACAGCTCCTTCAGCTGACAGGTGAGACATCTACCCAAACCACAGCAAAAAAAGGAATCCTCCCCATGGACCTTAACAGGTCCGAACAAAGTTTTGGTTCTTAAGCACTGTTTAGTCCATAGATTATTTTAATTTTAGAAAAAAAAACCTGTGAAATGACTGAGCAGTCTTCACACATAATTCCCCAGCACTGTGCAAGAGTGGCTGTGGGTATCCACCTTGGCAGATGAAGTGAAACACCGGGGAGACAGGCAGAAGACCTGGGAGAAGCTGACACTTGGGGACACTACTGGAATCTCTAAGTCACCCACAACGTGAAGTCTGAGCTGTTTTCACTCTTAGTCTACGTGTTTCCATCTCCAAGGCATGTTTGGGTTTAGTCACTCAAGGCCAAAGACAGTCTAACGATAAGCCCTCCTATTTGAGTGTAATGCGAACATGTGATTCCAATAAAGGTTTGTCACCTGTGATAGAAAACAAAGTTCTAGGTGGGTTCCCCCCCCCCCATTTTAAGAGTCGTAAGTCTAGATGTACAACTCGAGGCATTATTTACATTTGAAATGGTGTTTAACATGTAGGAGATTCACTGCACAGTCTCTTTGCTGAGACAGTTCCTTCATTAGTGTAACATACGATTCATGTGGTGTATGCTTCTCCAGGCACACGCCAGGGTGTGAAGTTGGAACACACCTGTTCAAGACACCGGGTGTTCCTAATGCCAGCTCTGTTCTCAGTTTTTGAGGGTCTGTTGGTAGGCCATGCCTCAGGTAGATGCCTGAGTCCCCCATTAGTTTGATGCCTGCAGAGTCTGGGTGTCAGCAGGCTGCCATGCTGACCTCTGCATGTTGGGATGGCACAGTGACCTGGACAGTGAACTTTAGGACTGTCCTGGTTTCTTCAGAACAGCTTCAGCTGATGTTTTATGGGCTTCTGTGGATAGCGACATCATCAAAGAGCACCAGTGGGAGTGTGCGGATCCAATCAAACCAGAGGACAAGGTAAGTAGGTGGGGGCTGGAGAGATAGCTCAGTGGTTAAGAGCGCTGCCTGCTCTTCCAGAAGTCCTGAGTTCAATTCCCAGCAACCACATGGTGGCTCACAACCATCTATAATGTGATCTGATACCCTCTTCGGCAGATGAAGCACTCATATGCAATAAATAAAATAAATAAATCTTTAAGAAAAAAGGGACGGACTAGGATTGCTAAAGCAAAAACAGGCAACAGCAATAATTGTATAGGGAAAGATTTTAATTGCCCTGTATCTCTTTTGACTTTTTTTTTTTTTTTTGGACAGAGTGTCATGTAGCTTAAACTGGCCTCAAACTCATGAGGATGACCTTGAACACTTTATTTTTCTGTCTCTACCCTTCAGTGCGCACCACCATACCTAGTTCATGTCGTACTGGGGGACAGAGCCCAGATCTTCTTGCAGGAGAGGCAAGCAATCCCAACTGAGCTACACAGCCCAGCCCACATTTTGAGATTAAAACAAAGACTGGTATTCCGCGACTGTGATAAACACTGTGACAGAAAACAACTTGAAGAGAAAGGGGTTTATTTTATTGAAAAGTTTCTAGCCCATTGCGGAGGGACGTCAAGGCAGGGCCTCAAGACAGAAGCTTGAAACAAACCATCACAGGAAAGTGGCCTTTTGGCTTGCTCTGAGGTACGTTTAGCCAAACCTTTCCTCCACAGCTCCAGCCCACCTGCTTAGGAGTGACATCACTCACCACGGGCTGAGTCCGCCTGTGTTTATCAGCAAGCAAGAAAATGCCCCTCCCCCAGACAGGCCCACAGGCTAATCTGTAATTAAGGAACAACCCCCGCCTCCACCAGGTTCATCAAATTGACAGTCAAGATTAGCTACCACAACTGGTAAGACCTTTTAAAATTCAGAGAAAATGAATCCAAACAGATAAGTAATATAGCGAGCAATAAATTGGTTGCTCTAGAAGACAGCAATCAATTTACCTGTGCACCTCACTTTCTTCTTTATTTTAATCAATCGACTGATTGATTGTGCTCACCATATGGCACACAGATGCCTGCAGTGGCCAGATGGGCGTGTCTCGTTCCCCTGGAACTAGAGGCAGGGAGGTGTGATCCAATGACGTAGATGCTGGGAACAGCAGCAGTGTCCTTAGCCACTGGGCCCTGCGCTCCTCTGCCCTTCATTTTCCGTATTGTGCCTCGCTTTTCTTCATAGCCAAAGGTCAATCTCAGTATCGGTGGCCCAGTGCCTGTCAGCTGCTGGAACATGCCTCAGAGGGTAACAGCTCCTGCGCTCCCACCTGAATTTACCCCCAAATATCACAGCGGAGACCAACTCAGTTGAGGGTTTTTGCAAAAGTTTTGATGTTGTTCTTGTTGTTGTCGTTTTCGACATGGGCTCTCTGTAGTTCTGGTTATCCCAGACCTGGTTATGAGGACCAGGCTGGCCTCGAACTGACAGGGATCCGCCTGCTTCTGCCTCCCGAGGTGCGGTGAAAATGTTCTATTTATCGCCTGGGAAGTTTTGAGGAGGGCAGAATGGCAAAATGCATCATTTATTGTTTTCAACAAATATTTAAAGTTTCATAGAAGGTAAGGAGATTAGACGCACGGGTCTAATAGGAAGCATAACATGTTTCTGATTGTATGAGTGGAAAAGGAACCACTAGGTTCCTGAGAACAGCCCAGCCAAGGCAGTCTGGGACTGCAGTACCCCGATGCTTCCACAGGGGGCCGCTCCAAGCTCATCACCGAAAATCCCACGCGGTTCTGCTTCAGCAACAGCTTAGGCAGAGAGAGCTATGCATCTCCACTCCTAGCAGGGATTTTGACGTGCAATTAAAAGCACATTAGCAGGGCACTGTGTGAACCAGGCAAAACCATTTTAGCATCAGTGCCTACGACGCTAGCAGCCTCTTCTAAATTACTGCACGTTTACAAATGCAATAGAAATGTGTTACATTTGAAAACAAACTTCACCTAGGATGCTTGTGTCTCCTTTATACAAAAGACAGATTAGTTTTGGAGACAATAATTTGCATTTGAAGTTAAAATATGCTTTATCGGAAGATTATAGTCAGCCCACCTCAAAATCTCACGTCCTCACCTGACTGGGTAGTATAGAATTCAAATTATATCTTGTGCAAACAGAGTTACAGGTAAACGTGCCTCGGTACATCTCAGTATCCTCATCCATGTTTTAGCACGGAAATCCCAGAATGTGTCCGTGGTTCCCACAGCATGTCCAAGTCAGCAGCAGGAGCAGCGGCGGTGGTGGCAGTGGTGGCGGCGGAGTAAGCTGGGACTCTGTGCCGCGTGATGGTTTCAAATATGTCAGTGGCCTTTGATACTCCCATCTCTGGTTAGGGACAGACAATCTTGGAAGACCCCAGTGGGACAACTTGGCCAAAAGACCCGAGAGCAGAGAAGGTACTGCACAGAGGACACGGAGCTAGCTAGCAGACAGCAAGGCGACCACAGAGCCGAGTGAAGGGCTAATCATCCAGGCGAACCTCAATTTGTAGCCATTCTGTCGCAGACTCCGCACTGCTGAGATTGCACGCACGGACAGCCATGCTGGGTCACAAAGGCCTTATGTGTACAATTTCAATACCGTAAGATATCACATCACGTTGTCAACTTAAAAAATGAGAGCATATTTAAGCATGGTGTGCCACACCGTTACCCTGTCCTCTGGGAGGCAGAGGTAGGAGAACGGCTTGTGAGTTCAAAGCCAGCCTTGTCTGCGTACTGAGTTCTGGACAACCAGAGCAAAAGGCGAGACCCTGTCTCAAAAAACAACCTCCCCCCAAAATGTGCATATTTCAATGGGTTATTTGGCTGTTATGTTTCTAGACTACTGCTTGTACGCTAGAAAGCTGAGCGTTTGTGCCCACCCACGCAACGGTGTCACGGTACTGCTGCCTCCGCATTTACACTACGCTTTCTTCAGTTATACTTCGCCGTGAGAATTTTCTAATGACATTGAATATTTTTAGAAAAAAAATTCAGGGTCTGCATCCATTTATTTAGCATCGTGCCAACTGTGGAGCAGGAGGGTTGCTTCTGGTTTCCACAGTAGCATATGGACTGTGCTCGTGTAGGCGCGTGCCTGCCGGCCTGCTGCCTGAGGAGTCTCTGTAACTCGGGTTTGATGGATTGATGCTCTACCATGGCGCATGCGTCGGAGCACTTAACAGGAGCTCAAGAAATCGTGATGCAATAACGTCAACAAAGGCATTTGAGTTTCTGTTTTGTGAATTGCTCATCCGTGTTACTCATTAGCATTGCGACCGTTGTATCTTATGGGTATGTAACTTGGTTTATCTAAGTATTTAACCTTCTGTTTGGTACACGTGGCAAACCTTCCTCTCCTTTTCAAAACGCAAGTGTATGAGTAAGGCTGTTTTTTAATGACAATCGTTACCACATTAATTAATTAGAGCCAGTACTCTAATCTGTAAATGTGTTTAAAAATACAGTTTGAAAAGTGCATTTTGCTTTCTCCGGCTTGTCAGGGTTTTCCTTGGACTTGGAGTTCTCCTGGGACATGGGGTGGAAAGGCGAGAGCTATGACAAGTTCTGGGTCTGGGTTGGCAGGTGAAGAAACTGTCTGCCGCCTCCCCCCCCCCCCCCCCCCATCTCGCTGGACAGCTTCATGCCTGCCTTGTTACAATTCGGCAAGAGGTGAGGAAGGATTTTTACTTCTAACGGTTTTCTATGACTACTGCCTTCCCACGAAAACATAAAGCCTCAGTGTCTTTCCTGGTCTGATTAAAACGACAGTGTTGGGGGCGGGGGGCTTGAGATGGAAACAAGATGCAGTTTCAAATGTCACCTTGACTTACTGTGAGAATAAAGCCACTGTAAATCGAAAACACTGTGAATCAAGGTGAAGACCAACAGAGCCAAAAGGGCTAAGAGAGGCTTCCCGAGACTGAAGGCACCAACCAAGGACCGAGCGTGGACTGGACCTACGCCCCTACGCAGATGTAGCCAATGGGCAGCTCAGGCTTCATGTGGGTCCACTAGTAAGGGGAGCGTGCAGTGTATGTATGGGCGGGGGTGGTGTGTGTCTCTGACATGGACTCTGTTGCCTTCCTCTAGTGGGACTGCCTTGCCAGGCCACAGGGAAGAGGATGCAAGTTGATGAGCTGGGGTGGATGGGAAGGCAGGCTCCTCTGGTCTGAGGAATAGGAGAGGTGGGCTGGGGGGAGAGGAAGGGAGGGTAGGACTTGGACGAGAGGAAGGATGAAGGGTGCAACCAGGATGTAATATGAATAAGTAAATTAATTAGGAAATTAAGAATGCATGTACTATCCCTATCCGCGTGCTCAGGACCCCTACATGGGATGCTGGTTGGAAACACTGAACACAAAGCTGCATGTAATAAGGTGCTGAGTATCTTCTGTGATTTGTTGACTACTGACGTGAGCGTGGAAAACAGCCTGATTATGTGGGTGCACTTTCGCACCACTGAAGGGTCAAAACATCCTAAATCAAATCTCTGCAAATCAAGGATTCTCTACCACTTCCTGAGAGTGGGCACTGGGCTAGATTCCCAGAGTTGCCATGGCAAAATACCAGAGACTGGGAAACACAAGTTGTTTTTCTCGGGTCTGGGGGTTGGAAGTCCAAGGTCAAGGGATGGTTAGGTTTGGTTTCTTTTGTGGCTTCCGTCTTTGGCTTGCAGATGGCTCCGTTTGCCCACACATGTGCTTCTGTCCTTTGGCCCCCACTTCCCTCTTGTGAGGTGGTCTCCCTATGTGGCCCAGGCTACTTTCAAACACACAGTCCTCCTGCCTCAGCCTCCGTAGTGCTGGGATTATAGCTGTGGTCATCATCCCAAGCAAGACCTCATTGAAATCGGATCAGGGTTTTGAAGCACTAACTACACACACTGCTGTTCTGACTCAACTTCTGTGGGTGATTTCAGCTCCTTAGCATGGAACACTGCATAACTAAAAGGCTAGACTTTCTCAAGGTAAACTTGCTACACTCAATCTTTTCTCTTAGAAGCTGTTATCAGTCAGTGCCTTGTTGTCTATTAATACAGTAACTGAAAGTCTGGAGGCAGACAAGCCACTTCCTCTTGTGAGTTTCTCCTCTTCAGCAGGAACGGCTACCACCTGCCCTCTGACTGACTATCCATTTTTTTTTTTCTGTTGAGTTTCGATTTGGTTATGCCTGTGACATTAATGCAGAAAAATAGACTGTCTCTAGTTGACAGAGCTTTGACCTTTGCTTTTGTGTAGTCTGTCTATATGGCTGTGACTCTGCAGCACGCTGAGCCTTCAAACCATCACCCCAGGGACATTTGAGGGAGATGTTTGCAATCATCTGTGATGTGTTTTCAGCTTATTGTGGGTGGGGACTGTGATGAGAGAGGAAAGCATTGCTTGAGAAGGGGAGGCAGGATGGCGGGGAGGGATGGGAGGTTGGCAGCAGCCCACAGGGGTTGGTCTCTGCTTCTGGCATTGACATTGTGTCTGCTGTGACACAGGAAGGGGAAGATCCTCTTTCCTCTCGCCAGCCGACCCGATGGTGAGTATGGGTCCAGCCTTTGCTCTTTACGATCAGTCCCCAACCCTGAAGTTGTGGCAGTCTTAGTGCATTTGTTGTTCTGGTTCAGAGGAAATATCAACTCCTAGCATTTTCTTGCTACAACAGCTACACCTTTCATGATCTTATTTTCTTACACATATAAGCACAAAGCAAATAAAATATTATGTAATCCCACCAACCGGAAATAAGCAGAGATAACCTATTCTGAACAATTTCCTCTACAAATTATCTCATGAAATTTTATTTAGGCATAGCATTTAATATTAGCCATTACAATCCTCTATAATATTATTCTGCCAAGCTAACTATATTCTACTGGATGGATGGACCATACCACAGCCTATCCTGCCACATTCCTTTTGTTTGACCTTTAGGATTATGTCCAATTTTTCCCTGCATTTCAGAGAGGGCTGTAATAAGCATCTTTCTACAAAAATATCTGTAATAACTTCCCAAGACTCAATTACAGAATTGGAGTTTCTGGTCCGACATCTGTCTGTGCAGCATTGGTTCCTCACAGGCTAGCTAGCCACCAGAAAGATGTGAGGATTTATATTCCAATGCACAGACGGTGAGGGCTCCCATTCCTCTGCTCATCCCCAGGCCACAACTTGAGCTTTAGGACCAAACTTTCACTTGCTCACCTGCCAATTCCCGAGTGCTGCTCTGCTTAAAATGTTGAATGTCCTCAAATATCCACATGGTGATCTAGTGGGTGGGTCTAGTAAGAGATGCTGTAGACCTATATAGATAGAGTAGGGCCCCCAAAGAGATCTGTAGGCTATTTGGGGTGTGTCACAGGAGAGGATCACTGTGACACCTTGGACCCTCCTATCTGTTCCTCGCTTCCTGAGTGCAGAATTGCCTCATGAGAAGTTCAAAGCAGTGCTCCCCACCACTGTGGACTGACATAGTCTCCAAAGCTATGGATAAAAATAAACCTTTCCTCATAGTATGTTAATTACATCAGATGTTTTGTCATAGTTCGAGGAAGCTGACTAATATGCTGGGCGCTATTCTAAGCATGAAAAGATAGTCATGATCAACACAGACACAAAATCTCCTTGTTTTATGAAGCTAACAGAAGGTATGTGAGATGTTTATCATTATAAAGTAAAATAAGGCAGGGCAGGAATACAAGGTGCTTTGGCTGGGGAGGTATTCAAGTCGCCACTGAGGCAAGGAAGTGGATTATGAAAGGGCCTGAGAAGGTGTAAAGGAGGCCTGAGCATCCCTAGGGGTGAGCTTTCTGCCAGTGCAAGTGTCCTGGCCTGTTCAGGAAGCAGTCACGAGACTGGTAAGGCTGGAATGGGATGATAAATAGGGAGTGTGAGGTGAGGTAGGGATATTTACGCCGCTGTAAACACCATGGTAGTCCCTGTCCTGGAGAGGGCGTGTGAGCTGAGGAGAGACACCATGCCATTTGTGGGTAAAAGGATTTCTCTGGATGCTGTGCTGAAAAGAGATCGAAGGAAGAACAGGGTAGGTGTGGTATATGGGCTGATGGGAAGGCTACTATAATACATGCATATACCATTTAATAATGGGTACGTGTTCCGGGGTACCTGCTGTGTGAGTCAACATCACAGGATATACCTGCACAAATGAAGTCAACTGCACCACTGGGTGACATGACCATACACTGTATGTATGGCCTGTTGTTGACCCAAACCATCATTATTTTTGTGTATGCTATAATTTAGAAGGTGGGGGGGGTTTGGTAATTTAGAGTAGTGTATTAAGCACAGTTGATAGAAAATGATCTCAAGCCAAGTGCAGGGAAAATAGGGACTCATCATAAGAAAAGCAGAGGACTCAAGGTCCTGACCTGAGCAGTTTGGAGGGATGGTTTTCCTAATCACTGAGGTGAGGGATATAGCATGAGACCAGGCTTAGAGGAAGACTGGATGCTCAGGGTGGACATTGCTACCCAAGATGCCTCAGATATGTATGTGGAGTTGTCTGGAGGAGCTTTGCACGTGTGAATCTGAAGTTAAGAGAGGAGGTCAGCCTGGGGGTTGTTGTATGACACCCACATCCCCATCCGCTCACCCCAGACAGCGAGCCCATGACAGACCAAAGACGGCACCTACCAGCCAAGTCTAACTTCCTGAATGAGCCATGAGCTTTATTGGGGTTGCTTACAGGAGCAGAAATGACTCAGCAGCTGCATCAGCAAAGCTGACCTCAGCATCCCTAACAGCTCACAAAAGCTGGGAACATGGAGCACACTGCACAGCGTGCAGGCAGCTCGGAGGGTTGGAGAGTGGACTCATCAAGAGAAACCTCTTGCAGGAAGCTGGCTGATTTCTGCTTCTTCTAGGCAGCTAATCAGGCCTTAGGGTCTTTTCTGTAGCTTGGCTCTCTGAGAGACGTCTTTGCAGCTTGCCTTGTTTACTCTGGAAGCTTGAGGGCCTAGCGAATCTGCTCAGTTTCAGGAACTTCCTGAAGCTGTTTTTGTTGTTGTTGTTGTTGTTGTTGTTGTTGTTGTTGTCCTCATTGTTTACCTCCCTGTTTAAGGAGCTTCCCTGTAGGATGGAATGTTTCAGTCTCTGAGGAAACTGTTACACAACACAGACGGGTGAGATTCAGGGAGAACTGTCCTTGTCCAGTGTGGTATAAGCTGTTGGCGGGTGGGAACAGTCCAGGGAGAAGGAAAACCGGAGATACCAAGGAGGCGACACTGGAGTATTCAGTAGGCAAGAAATAATGGGGTATAGAGCCCAGCACTGGGTTTAGATGAGAATGCAAGTCATTCATCCAGCGCCTCAGGAGGAAGAGCAGAAAGGGGGCATGAGCACACAGCAAGTGGCTGTACGGGAAAAGATCTTTGCGGAACGTCTCTTTAATTTTCTTCTAGTTTCTCAGGGAAGTAGCAAAATAAAAGATTATGCACTCAGGGTGAGGAACTTGGAGAGATGCGTGCGGAGCACAGACCTCTTGTGGTGATGTGAGGCAGATGAGGGGACTAATGCTGAGGACCAGGACAGGGAGGTGTCGCTATACATGGAGAGAGTGTAGACTCCCAGGGTGCTTTGCAC
Organism: Acomys minous; assembly: GCF_964271855.1. Classification (NCBI taxonomy): domain Eukaryota; kingdom Metazoa; phylum Chordata; class Mammalia; order Rodentia; family Muridae; genus Acomys; species Acomys minous. The sequence continues at coordinate 15,117,010 of NC_140499.1, read as the reverse complement.
GCAGACATGCAGAAGGTGTTGGCAACTCTGCAGTGGGGGCAAGGGAGATGGGAGGATGAACAGCCACCCTGTCTTGAAAAGCTTCCTAAAGGGCAGTACGTTTTAACAGGGCCACTCAGAAGGAAACGGAAGCCTGAGCCTTTATATTTTGGCCAAACAATTAAGTGCATTATAGCATTTTTTTTAAATCTGAAAATCCACTATGAGTATTCTGGCAACCTTTGGCTTAGCGTGCAATGGTTGATAAATAGCACAAACGATTTTGAGATGCTGCCAGTCTGTGTGAAGTATACCCTCATTTTGCAGTGGAAGAGATGGAGCCCCAGAAAGGTGGATGGGGCTAATTACAAATGTCAGAGGAGGGGAAATCAAATGAAAGTTGTTTTATTCACGTACAGTAGTTTAAACCTTGGATTGTTGAACATTAGCTGCATTCTTACTTTGCTTTTTAGAACAGATTCTCTAAGTAGATATGTAAATGCATTTGACAGTGTTTCTGCACAGCACACTAATAGCTGTTGATTGTCAAGGCCCCTTCTAAATATGTACAAGGACCTTACAATGGTGGCAGCCTCTGACGTGGGGTCAGGAGGCTTCAGTTCTTCTAAGGAAATGGAGTAGTGCAATGCTCTGTACTTCTGCTGCTAGTGGAAAAATTAAAAAGCAAACATCCCCTTTGCAACCCTGATTTATGGGCTTGGGGAGATGACTCAGTAACGTGCTTGTTGTGCAAGACCTGATTTAGGGCCCCAGACCCACAGAAAAGCAGCTAGTTGGTGGTGTGCACATGTAATACTAGCCTGGAGACGATGGGAAGATGGCTCCTGGCTTCACTGCCCAACCAGCCTCGCTCTCACGGAGCTCCAGGCCAACGAGAGCATCCTGTCTCTCAAACCAGGGTGGATGGCAGTCCTGAGAAGTGACACTCAAATATGACCTCTGGTGTCCACAGACATCTGCACACACACATACATACACATGTACTTAAACATATACACAATATATACACAAATACATACACAATACACATAAATACACACTATCTCCACACACACACACATACATACATGTACATACACGTACATACACATATAACACAAATACATATACACACATAATGCATTTACACATACAAACATGCATACACATATGTATACACACATATACATGGAAACATACACATGTACATGCATATTAATACATACCTACACACAAGCACACTTACATTCATACATATACATATACACACATAAACACATATACATATACACATTCACACACAAACATAATATACACATAAAACATGTACACATACACACAAACGTAGACACACACACTAGAGTATGAAAGTTTCACATAGGATTCTACTGCTTTGGTTCACAGCTCACTATGGTCTTTGATACTGGATTTCATTACATTTCTAAAAAGAAAGTGTGCTCCGTCCTGGCCACTCTTGTACCTAGAATGTGGCAACTTTCCCTAAAATGCAAACGGCACTAGAGATAGTTCATATCTTTAATTTACTGCCTTCACATTGTTTGTTAGTTGTTAGCTTGAAAAGATATTTACTAACTGTTTTCTAAATGTCCAGATTGCTTCTAGGAGGGCTTGGTCTTTTCCACTTGAGCATCAGTCCTTTGAGGGCAGCAAAGATCCTCTACCTCTGAGATGTTTCATGCAGCACCTGCTGGTATATATAGCGTCCATTTGTGGATATTAGAGGAATGAAGGGTAATACAGTCCTTAAACCTCAGTTATCGGTGCATTTGAAAGCCATGCTTTCCCCTGTGCAGTAGAAGCAAGGGTGTGCCCAGCAGCACTGTTGTGAACTCAGTCATCCACCTCTGACAGTTCACTATCTAATTAATTAATCATTTGATAATTAAAATGACCTCCTTTTGGCTGATATCGGATCCCAAGGAAGGCTCCAGAGAAACTTGACACATTAAATTGTGCCCTGTTCCATTGCGACAACCCTACAGTTTAGGACACGATGTCATATCTGATCACATTGTGGTGAAAGTTGAACAAGATAGGAACTTATTAGGAAAAGCCAGTATTAGACTTACACAAAGTCATTGATTAGCCACTGCTTCAAAGTGAAAGCCATTGGGTAAAGTCTCCACCAGCGAGCCTCAATGAACAGCAGTTGTTCAGGTGACTTTCTGCTTCTTGAGGTAGGGTCTCCATTTGTTTCCACTGTAAGATGTGCTGGACCACTCTGGACAACGTACTGTACTTTTGCACTCGCCATCACCTTAACAATGGGAGAAAACTAGAACACAGATTCCATAGATGGGTTTAGGACACACCATTTTTTGCCCTTTATTTGCAAAATAATAATAATAATAATAATAATAATAATAATAATAATAATAATAATAATAATAAAAGAGTTACAAGTGCAATAGAAATCTACAGGGAAACCTAAGCCTTAAAGCCTCCCTCGGGCCCCTGTTTCCACAGCAGCCTCAGCCGCCGCCGCAGCATTGTGGCTTTTGTGTTCTAGAAATGTGTTCGGTTCTAAGATGGTAAACTGACCTCCACATTGTTACAGGTACAGTGGGACACACCAAATTGGTGGGAACACAGTTCACCTCAAAAACTTCCTGTGCTAAACATTTTAATATGGAGTATGTATGGGCCTCAAAGCATGGCTCCATTGTGAGGTAGCGGAGTGTAGGGAGGGCTTTCAAAGTGACAGTGGCCCATGGTTGACATGCTGGGACTCAAATAAGCTACAGAAGACATGGGTGTCCTCGCAAAGGGGGATATTGGCTTTCTGTATATAATTAATAACAAGAAAACTGTATCCTGACTTTAAGGTCTGCAGTAGCATCCTGGAACAAAAAGGACCATAAATTAACATCAATTATGTATTAAAACTCCAATTAACCTGGCTGACACTGATATACTGTAACACGGCACATTTAGATAAAAGAAAAACTCTCTAATTACTCGGAACAGGACCTTCTGACCCACTCTGCTCTTTTATCCCAAGTCCAACCTCATGAAGAACCAAGTGAGGGGGGAGGGAGCCTCACACAAGGTGACAATGCCACACCAGAAGTGTCCCCTGAATACCCTTTCTCCATCAGGCATTCCCATAGGAATGCTTTATCGCGCTTGCGTCCTTAACAACAATTGCAGCCACTGCAGAAGGTCATTTTAATGTCAAACAGGGGGTGTTCTTTGAGATTTTTTCCCCTTGCAGCCCACTCATCATCAGGCGTACTATGGAGACATAAGGGCCCTGTTCCTTCCAGTCCTCTACTCTGCTTGGCCTCTTTTTTAGGAAAAATCTCCTAGGAGACCAGTTCACGGGTAGGTCCCAGTCCTATGTGTACTTCTCCCTGCCCTGCAAGTCTTTTGACTCCTCCTGGTTTCCGTTTGACTTGGGAAGCAGGCTAGTTCCATTCCCCTTTTGGTTTCTAAGTAGCTCTCTGGATTTTGTTCATCTCTGGGCTCTGTCCACTGCCTGGTCGTCTCCTTCAATTCTCTAGGTCCTCATGTGCTTCCCAATGTGGCTTGATCACCTGGCTTTGGCCACAGTTGCATATGCACCCACGTCTAGGTTGTACACTGTGTGCCAAAGTATCTCTCTGTTTGAAGATGAGGAGATTAAGGTGAAGATGCTCACAGAATGGACAAAACCAACCAAACAACCAAACAACCAACCAAACAAACAGAAGGCAGTGGTGTGAGTAGCTACATTGGGGATGAAGAGAACTTTCTAGGAGCTCAGGAGACAAAGCAGAGAAAACAGGATAAAAATGTGGTTTCCCCAGTGTCCTGGCTGGTATGTCCCTACTGCAGCCTTTTCTCGAGACAGGGTCTTCTAACAGCTAAGGTTGTTCTTGAACTTGCTGAGCATGACCTTGAGTTTCTGCTCCTCCCAGCTCCACCTGCAGTGTCCTGGGGTTACAGGCAGATACTCCCACGCCTGACTTATGTGGCACTGGGGATTGGTTCCTGGGCTTTGTGCACGCGGGCAAGCTCCCGACCGACTGAGCTACGCTCCCAGGCCCCTGGTCTTTTCTGGACATCTCTCCGAAGTCTGTTCTCTAGCTCACCCTCTGTGGGGGTGCCACTTACTTAATCTGTGCCATTTACCATGTGTTCAGCCAGGCTTTCCTGCTCACCCTCTTGCCACTGCACACACGCACGCACACGTGGGCATGCACGCGCGCGCGCGCGCGCGCACACACACACACACAACTGTATAAGGAATAAATACTTTCTTCAAGCTCTTCTCTTCCTACATCCCAAATGAGACCAACTTTTTATAGATACAAGTGAACTCAGCTTTTAGCCAAAAACGAAATTTAAAAAAATCAAGAAATGCATCTAAAAAAAGCAGAATTTCTACTTATACATTTGAATAAATATATCCAAGTTCCTTCAGGGCCACAGATATATGTGAATAGATACTTAGATCTATCTGTGGACTAACTATCTAGAACAGATGATTGTGAATAGAGATGGAAGCACATATATATATAAATGTGTACACACACACACACACACACACACACACACACACACACACATACAGAATTTAAAATGTTGTCAACATGGGTGGGGGAAATGAAGATATCACCCAGTATAACACTTTGTGGTCAGAGGAGAGTGACGGTGGGAGCGCACAGGCAGATGCTGTTAGCTAGTCTGAGGTTTGAGCTGGCCTGCTAGGGAGAGAAGCCACTCTGCAGTGAGGGGGAAGCAGTTACTCACTCCGTGGCCAGGGAAAGCAGCCCCAGGAGCTGGCTTTGAAAGCCAACTCTCTGCCCTCAATCCGTTTTGGACTGTGAGCTCAGGCCCAAGGCTTGCAATCGTTTTCTTGTCCCCGATTTTGTGTTTTTCTGACCTAGATTTGAAAACTCCACTGCCTTCCTCTCTGACCTGACTTAATTCTGCCCTTGTCGGCTTTCAGTGGAAACCTCAGTTCAAGGATAAGCAGGAAGTCCTTCAAGTTTGCAAACAGAAGAGCAAGTTACATAAAGAATGGCCCCGGGCTTTCCCTTTGAAACATGAAAGCCTGAAGACAATGGAATACAACATCCACAGAAGGCCGAGACAAAATTATTATAATCTGATTTATATGAGAGTGAGGAAAAAAAAACCCGCAACAAGCCTGGGAACCTTTGCCCCCAAACAACTGATGTAAGCCCCTGAGATCTCTCACCTGGCGGACACCCGTAGCCTTTCGCAGGAGTCTTTTCTCCCACAACAGCCAGGAGACCCTTTTGAGAACAATTGTCAGATCACGGAACTTCAGCGCTCAGAACCCCTTAGCAGTTCCCAACTCCCATCTGCCCTCTGCCCGCTTCCCTCAGCAGGGGATGAACTTTGCCACTGCCATGGATGCCTGCTTGTGAGGATTTGCCTGGCCTCGGGCCTTTGCTTAGCTGTTATCTATTATAGAGGCCCCTCTAGCCTACTATGTTTTAATTAAATAACAGTCTTCTTGTTGGTCACTCTGACTCTTGTTCCCCTCCCTGCCCCCCCCCCCCCGCGCTCATATTCACCATTCTTTGCTTTACTGTGTACTTATTTTAAGTTTCACTTTCTGTCGTGTTTGGGGATGGAACCCGGGGCCTCAGGCCTGTGGCCATGGCCTCGGCTCCTTGCTCATGATATTTCTCTCCTGGTACGATACCGGCACCTTGAGCGCAGAGGGTTGGTTTGTTCTCTCTTACCACCTAGAAGCCACCCTCATGTTATCCGCAGCGTGCCAACGCGCTTTCCTGCTATGAAGGAAGAGGAAGAATCTCCTATATTCAAGAAACTAGGGAGTAGCACCCCAACAGACCTCAGTTACAGTCTTGGGAAAGAGCCTCATATCACCTAGAATACAATTAAATCAGACCCTCAGATTTCTTGTCACCCAAAGGAATTAGCATTTCTAATAAAAAGTCCTGGGATCTGAGTACTCCACACCATAGTACCAAATGTTTCCAAAGGCTTCTTGTATTTCCCATAAGGCTATTCTGGATAACTCTTGTGAAGCCAGTTTTATATCAAAAGCATATGAACATACTTTAATATCAGTAACCACGGGGTATCTATGTGTTTGAGTTAATATACTTTCTACTGATGTAACATGTTTGTCTAGTGATCATCTGTTATACAATTTATCATGTCACTGTCATGTAAATATCATCTATCTATCATTTATCCATCATTTGTCATCCAATTTATCATTAGCTAGCTATCACATGGACATCTATCATCCATGTATCTGTCTACTATATATGTATGCATCATCTACCCATACATATATCCATATATGTATTATCTGTCTATTGATCATTTATTTTCTAATTAGATTTTAAGAGAGATTTGCAGTATAAGCTTTATATGCAGACGCTTGAAATAAGACAAGTTTTATTATCTTATCCATCCTTTAATTACCCATTTTCATTATAATTTTTATTCCAGTTAGTCCAGTTGTGCTCTCCGTACTAAGCTCATTTTATGCGCAGACAGATGCAGCTGGAAATGCATAGACATAATGCTGCACTTGTTAAAATGAGCCTCTCTATTCATTTCAAAGAAGGGGGAGAGGAAAGGGCTAGAGTCTCACTGGTAGCGTTCATGGGAAGCATACTAGGATTCTGTGCCTGGCATTTAGTGGAAAGGCAAGTTTCCCTTTTCACCAGTATTTTATGAGAGCATCACTATGTCACAGCCTGGTACCATAACTGACTTCATATTGAATACGTATACTGAGGAGACAGTTAATTGGGTTTACAATATTTCAAGACGTCAGGAATTGCTAAAAATGGTTAACATAAAATATAGTTTGATAATTAAAACAAATAGCTATTTGGAAAATTCAATTATGACCAAAATGAACTCTTAAATGCCAGATCAATAAAGTCCTATCGAGTAAAATAAGATCCTTGAGAACCACATGGCTATAATCTTAGCAGAGACAAAGCGTGTCAAAACATGAAATCATTAAAGAGTAATGAAAGCTTGCTCTGTACACGCTACCTAATCGCTTTGATTCACACTGTGCCTCTCACCAGTGAAATGGATACAATAGCCCAAGACTCCTGGGGAGGCTGCAAGATGAAAGGAGCAGCTCCAGTCTTTGATAAATGGTAAAGGATGCCACTCGAGGAAAATCCACAGAGGCCCAGGGAAGCTGAAGCTACCCAAGCCGGGGAAGCCTGCATGGACATAGGTGGAAGTTTGAGAGACTTATTTTCAAGTATAAGCAAAGATTTGGAGGTGGGGGAAAGCTCGGTGTTTCCAAGGGACAATAAGGGAACATCTTACTGAAGGTGTGGCTTATCCAATGCAAGCCTGACCAGGAGGGTGTTCATCTGGATGGACCAGCAGGAATGAAATCTGGGCCAACACAGAGAAAAGGACAGCTTTCTGTCATTCATTCCACAACTTTGCTTGCTTGCTTCTCATTGTTCCGTTCTTGACAAATAGTTACCTTTATAATGAAATAACTTGGGATATATATAATGTTTGTAGCTGCTGTCAATATTGAGAATGGATGTCATTGCACATTTTTGCATGCCTTTACATAAGTCTTTGCAAGCATGGCTCGTAAGGTCACTTATATTTACTGGCCTTGTTGCAAGTTAAACACTCTGTTCTTGTTGGAGTGTTAGGTGGGTTCTCCATCCCCCCTCCTCTGACATGTCACACTACCATGAGAATAATTCTCAGACATACAATTTGTTTCCTTCACAGGAAGAGTTACTAGCATGACCGCTTGGTGCACAGTGTGTGAATTACTTAAGGTTATTATATTTGTAGATTGCCATATGAACTGTTGCCAGTTTATATTTCCATGAGAAAAAAAAATGGGAGTGTGCATTTCAGCTCATTCTTGGCAGAGAACCGAGCACCGAGCGGATTCGTGGATCCCAGGAAGCAGTTTGGCAGCCCTAGGTGGAGAGACTAAACAATGCCAGGCAGGTGCCACCATCAGGTCTGAACACCCTGATCACGCGTGGAAAGAGAAAGGATGCACCAAGGATGCTCTCCGTCTCTTCTGTCCTTCCCTCCTTCTTAAAAATGAGCCCTTCCCCCTTATTAAAAATACAAATCACCATTGAAATGGGCAAACTCTTGAAATGTAGAATATTGGATTTATACTATTATGTGTAGTACTGCTATCTTTCTTTCATACCCGGATGTATTGTCTTTATTTCTGATTTTCTTTTCAGAAAAGAATTATTGACTATATGTTATAGCTAGATTTTTAGGTTTAAGGATTATTTTCAACAGAGTAGTGACTGGATTCATTACAGATGTCATGTGCATTCATTGCAGATGTGCATATATGTGTGTGTACACATCCACACACACACACTCATAGACAGACAAATAAATGGTCATTGTACTTCTTAAAGTTAAAGAATCTCAACATTTCTAAATAAGATGTGCAGGTTTTTTTTATTCCTTCCTTCTTCTTTCTTCTTTCTTTCTTTCTTTCTTTCTTTCTTTCTTTCTTTCTTTCTTTCTTTCTCGCCTCTCTCTTTCTCTCTTTCTCTTTTCTTGAGATATGGTCTTATTTTTAGCACAGGCTGGCCAAGAACTCATTTGATGGCCCAACCTTACCTCAACCTCAAGTAATTCTCCTGTCTCAGTCTCCCAAGTGCCAAGATTGTAAGTGTGAAAGCATGAACTGCTTTGCTTAGCTTCTGGGATCTAAGAGGAGGAAAGTTGAAAATAAAGTAGGCAAATAAAATTTCGCCTCTGTATACTGTATTCCTCTATGCATAGGTGGTAGTGACTTGCCTTGCTGGTAATGGACTCCCTTTAGTTTGTGCCTATCTTGAAATGTCTCTGTTTCTCTGTCAATTTTACATTATAGCTCTGTTGGCTACATCAATCTTGATGATCAGTTATTCAGGTTCAGGGCTTCTGCTCTTGAGCGTCTGGTCTTCTGATGTGTTTGCTGTTGCTGATGAGCTGGTGTTTGCATGAACAACTGTAACACATCACAGAAGTCCCTTCCCAAGGTCTGCTCGGCTTCTGCATGCATCACTGGCTGGGTGCTTATTTCTTTCGTTAGGTTTGGTCATTTCCCGGCTGTGGCTGTGTAGTACAGATTCCCTCTGCCTTTGGCTTTCTCTCAGACCCTTCTGCTATTCTGCGGGATGTGGCTTTGATCTCTTGATCACCAGGATTCTTGGGCATTGTGGTCATGATATTTATCATTTTAATAGCTGTTTGAATATAGTATTTTATTTTACGCTACAACAGCAGTACCACCTGGAGGCCACCTGGAGGCAGCCCCAGCCTATCACCTCTCTCAGATAGCATTTTTCTGCCTCACTAGTTAGTTAACATTCTAAGCATTTTTTCTTTTTAGTGTATCTTTTGTATTTACCTCAAGATCTTTGTGTGTTCATCTATGGGCTCCATCTTTAAATTGGCAGGTTTTTTTTTTTTTTTAAAAACCCTTTTATTTTAAAAATATTGGAATGTTTTCACTTGCTTCTTTTGCTCCAATTTTTCTTCTCTGACCTTTAAAGAGGCTATAATTTAACTACCTTAAATATGCAACAGAGGCCAAGGTTGCTGTTTTGTCCCAAGGATTTTCAATCAGCTACTGATCAGAATCACCTGAGAGATTTGACTTTACTCCTCTCCAGGCTGCACCATCTGGGGAGTCTGTTTAAAGTCTGAGGTGCGGCCTAGGCAGTGGCATATTTTACAAGTTCCCAGGTGACATGAGTATTTTTGGGGTATCAAGATTTTCCCATTTTCCTTCAGTGTCACCATAACTACGTCCAACACCATGAGATGTTACCTCTTATTTGTCCCTCTAACAAATTTCTGGAATGGGTGTTCATATCATCTCTGCAAGATATGCATCATCCGGCTCCCGGCCTTACACTTCTCTAAGGGGTCACATGCATACCGTATTTCTAGGTGTTTTAGAGCCAAGCATTGTTTAGAGATGGCCTTTTGCAGTTGAATCTGCTAATGGAGTTTGGAATTTTAGGCAGCCCAAGTAATAGTTCCCTTTCACTCTCTCCCTCTCCCTCTGTATGTAAATTTGTATTTGTGTGTGTTAGTGTACTTTGAAAAATTATTTTTACTTTGGGTTCCTTAAATCCCTTTCTTAAGGGCCTGGAGAGATGGCTCAGGGGTTAAGAGCACTGACTTCTCTTCCAGAGGTCCTGAGTTCCATTCCCAACACCCACATGGTGGCTCACAGCTATCTGTGATGTGATCTGATGCCCTCTTCTGGCATTCAGGTGTGTATGCAGATAGAGCACTGTATACATGAAAAAAAAAATCCCTTTCTCCACCCCAATCCCTTTGAACACCCCAACATCAGGTAGGAGAGAGAATGTTAGTGAGGGGTGTCTGTGTAGTTTTTCTTAGCTACTTCCTGCTGTTCAGGGTTGTTGGATTCCTCAGGGCAAGTCCAATCCTCCTTTCAGGATCTCTCCAAATTCTTCTCAGTAGCCAGAAGCAGCAAGGGGGGATGCGCCAGCAGCCTTCTGCTTTCTGGAAGCCCCAAGTCTCTCTTTGCATCTGGCTTTTACTCCCACTGACAAAGACCAGGTGGTGGTGGAACATGCCTTTAATCCCAGTATTGGGAGGCAGAGGCAGGCAGATCTCTGTGAGTTTGAAGCCAACTTGGTCCATAAAGCAAGTCCAGGTCAAGGCTACACAGAGAAATCCTGTCTCAAAACACCAAAAAACCCAACCCAAACCAAACCAAACCAAAAAACACCCCCTGACAAGGTCCTTCACAGCTGACAAACATCACGTGCCCTTTCAGGAAGCAACTATCAGCTGTGGACAAACTGGAGCAGCCCTCATACCCCACACCTGGGATTAAAACAAAACCATGTTTACATATAAACCAAAACTTCCACAACAGTGTGTATGTATGCTGGCATGCTTCTCTCTCTCTCTCTCTCTCTCTCTCTCTCTCTCTCTCTCTCTCTCTCGTGTGTGTGTGTGTGTGTGTGTGTGTGTGTGTGTGTGTGTGTGTGTAGTGTTATAGATTGAACCCACAGCTTCTTTCATGTCAAGCACATACTCTGCCACTGAGCTGCCCACTCAACCCTCATGTCACAGCTGTGACCCTGGTAATTTGGGTTCATTTCCTTTCCCAGCTCCACCAGATCACTTTTACTTCTCTGAAGGTTTACTCTTGGTGAAGACCCAAGTGATAAGTGATGGAAATACCCATTGAAGAAACGTAGACCGTGGTAGCCTGGGAGGGGGAGTTATTTGCCTACGTTAGAACCAATAATCAACAATAATGTCCTTTATTCTGGTAGCATCCAAGCTGTCAGTTTTAGACCATGAGCACTGAGCCAAGGACTTGTTAGAAATGCAAATTATAAGCTGTTTCCTTAGGTTTGCTAAACCAGACATTTAAGAGCAGGGTGAGGCAGGGCTTAGAAGTCTGTAGTTTAATAAATTTTCCAAGTGGCTTTGGCACTGAGCCAAATTTGAGAGCCACTCTCTAGTGCATGATTCCTACACTCATTTACATTAAGAAAATATAACGTTCCCGTCTATAACCAGCTAAGAATGACAGTAAGAGTGGCACTGCCATGGCACCCTTCAGAGCTCAGGGATCCTCTCAGAAGAGGAGGTAGAAAGATCGTGAGAGCAAGAGTTTAGGGAAGACCTTGGTGAAACAGTCTGGCCATGACAGGGCCACTGTATTCACGAACATGACGCAAATGTGGTTGCGTGCACAAGACCGGAGCAAGAGCAAGCCAGGAACTATGCCAACATGAGGTAAGGACAAGGGCACACATGCGCTCCATCCCTAGATGAGTAGCTACAGACAGTCGATGTCTTCCAATGGAGGGAGAGTCAGTTTGCTGAGGATGGTGTGGACCCTGGTAACCTCCACACAGAGGACCATGTGAGTAGCACAAATTGGGTTTTGTTGGTTATTAAAAAAAAAAAAAGAATGGTGATAGAAAGTTGGCAGGAGGTGGGGAAGTAGAATGGATCTGGGAGCAGTTAGAAGAAAGAGTAGGGCATGAATATCTCAAAATGCCTTGCATACATGTATGTAATTCTCAAAGAATTAATAAAAATACTATAGTAAAAATAAGTGGTCCATTCAAGTCTCAAAGGGGGAATAAAGTGATCAGTCTGCAGCATTGATAGCACTTCCTTATCTGTGGGGATGTTTCCATGTCCCCCAGTGGATGCCGGAAGACACAGACAATAGGCAACCTCAAGTGTACTGTACCTTTTCCTATATACCTTGATAGGATTTTACTTTTTTCTCCCTCTGGAAAGCACTTTGTGAATTCTTCCATGCATGCTAATTGCTGGCATCATCATTCTTGTGGTCTGAGACAGAATTAAGAAAACCAAGAGTTACTTGAACACAAACACTGGGATGGCACAGCTGCTGATCTTTTAATGAGACGCCTGGTGACTGTAGAGTGAACGGGAAAAACATAGATACGGTGGGAGAAGGAGTAGCTCGTGCCTCAGGCAGACAGTGGGATGGAGCAAGATTCCTTCATGGCACTCAGTAGACCGTCCGTCTGAAACTTACTGTTTCCTGCTGGAATTTTCCATGTAATTGTTTGGACCGAGCCTGATCCCAGGTAACTGAAACTGGAGAGCCAAGCCACAGACAAGGAGGGGTTATTGTGCTAAGGCCGTAGCTTGGTATGCTAATTTACTCTGATTATTACTCAGGCTAATCTTCATATTATGATGCTTTTCTTGAAATTGAAATTTAGCTCATGAGTCGAGCCAAATGGGAGTGTTGAAGCCAGAACTTCGAGTAAATCGCCTAAATGGCCTGTGGATTTGTTCCAAATTATTCACATTCAAACCTCCAGCATAGGAACAGTTACCCAGCTCTTCTGAAATGAGCCGAGGAGCCAACTCTTTTGTTTCTTTCTCTGCTCACTGTAATTTCCGAGACAGAAGTAACTAAATTCTCTTGGCTGTCTGTAAATTGTGTTCCTTGGGTGAGCGCCCCATGAACACGCAGCCTGAGTGCTGTGGGCTCAGTGGCGAAGGTGGATAGCAAACTCCCCTTCGTAAACTCTTCCTAGAAAAAAGTAAATTTGGGGCTGGAGAAAAATAATTTGGTACCTACTCCTTTGTTCTTAATTGGTAAAACATTCTCTTTCTATTGTGTTTACTGTTTTTCTAAACTCCTTTTCTTTAAAAAGTTATTTATTTATATATTTATTTTACATTCCGACTGTGGTTTCTCCTCCCTTCTCTCCTCCCAGTCACTCCGCACTGCTTCTCCTCTTCACCTGGAATGGCCCCCCCCCCCCCCCGCCCCATCCACTCCTCCTCTGTTTTTCTTCAGAAAAGGGTAGGCCTCCCACCTCTATGCATATCAACCAGCCCGGGCATATCAACTTGTAGTAAGATGAGGCACCTCCTCTTCTATTGAGGCTAAACAGTGGGAAGAAAAGGGCCCGGAAGGCAGGCAACTGAGTCAGAGACAAGGCTCCTTCTCTTTTACTGAGATGATCTGCCTGTCAGCTTTCCTGGTATTTCCTGTACAAACTCACTAACAGAAGACCAAGGAAGAAAAAGACAAACCAGCCCTGAAGCTTTTAAAGAAAAATCTAGTCCATGTGTCAAATAGCACATCAGCAGATGTGAAGAAGTAGACTGTGCGTTTGTATGACATCAGTAGGGCCATTGAGGATGTTGCCCACTTGCAAGACCCATCACTACAGTGATGGAGGTCAGGATGAGGAAGGACATGTGTGTGTCCTCTTCCTAAGCACACTCCACCAAGCCAACCTCAGGAACAAGCACAGTGGCCTTTCTGGGATACTAAAGCATCTTCTCCCATTATTGAGGAAAGCAAAAATTTCCTCAGAGATACATTTATTATCGTTGTATAAGCACACTAGGTCCAGGACCAGGAACTTCTGTGGATGCTGCCAGCCCCACCTTGGAAAGTTTCTTGGGTCTTCAGGGTCCTGGTTCTTCAGACTTTGCAATTCTGCCAGTTGACTTTTCTAGGTGTCCAGAAGGCCTGCCCAAGTCTCCGCATATTCTAGATCCTTTCTCTCTCTCTCTCTCTCTCTCTCTCTCTCTCTCTCTCTCTCTCTCTCTCTCTGTGTGTGTGTGTGTGTGATGTGTGTGTGTGTCTTCATGTGTATGTCTCTCTCTCTCCCTGTCTGTATATTTGTGTTTGTGTGTCTCTGTTTGTGTGTGTGTGCATATGCCTGTGTGTCTTTGTGTGCCCCCCCCCTCCAGAAGACTGTTGTCTTTACCTCTCATAACCAAGTGATGCTCTTGAATTCCAGGTGCTTTTGGCAGATGAAGCAGAATCCAAGCAGAGGCTCTTCCAGGACCAGAACTCATCTATTGCTCTTACAAGTCTGTCCAAATGTCCAGCTCTCTTCCTCTCTTATCTTTCTCTGCTTCCCCACAGCCCCGGGGTTCTCTGCTTCTAAAGCTAGTCTGTCCAGTAGGCTGTCAAACTGTCTCCGTCTCACTGTGTGCACTTGCTCCCACTGGCTCCCTGATGGCAATCCCTTGCCCTCACTCAGCTGTCACTTTTGTAGATACTCAGCGTCTTCTGGGATGCTCAGCGCTGTCATAGCAGACCAAACATGCTTGTACTCACTCAGTTCTTCAGGCTCAGTGCTGTGTACACAAATAAGACCCATTACCACTTCCCTTTCAGGATGACTAGAATAGGTGTGGGTTGGGTACTGATTTATTTGGTTCAAATTATCCCTAGACCATCATCCCTAAATGGGGTTTCTTCATTACCCCCCAACCTCCATGCTCAGGCATCTATGTGAAATAGAAGCAGAAAGATGGTAAGAGCCAGAGGTCCAAGGAAACAGTCTTTCAGACACACCAGAGCTAATGCATGTATGATCTCACCGAGCCTGGCAGCATGCACTGGGGTCAAGGCAAAGTCTTAGCACTGAGCAGAGAAGTGGACACATATTTCCACACATACATGACCAAGAGGCCATCGTTAGTAGCCGGTGGCAAAGGGACAATCAGTTTGATATAATGGAGTGTCACTGTATATATCAACCACAGTCTAGAGCAGGCCCTAATCCCACAGGTAATTAGCCAACACAAATAAATCCATAGTATTGTTATGGATGCTTTGTTTTACTTTGCCTTGTTTAGGCATTTTTTGTTTGTTTTGTTTGGTTTTGTTGTTGTTGCTTGTTTTGATTATTTTCACTTTTGTGTTTTGTTTCTCTTTTTTTCTGAGTTGGAGGATAAAGTGAAGTGAGTTGGGAGGTTAAGTGAAGATCTGGAAGAAGTTACAGGAGGAGAAAGCATGGTCAAAATATGAAAGAAAAATTTAGTTAAAAATTATTTAAGTTGTGTTTCTTTCTTTATCAATTGTGAGTGATAGTTTTTCTGGGTATAGTAGTCTGGGCTGGTCTTTCAAACCTTGTAGAACGTCTGTCCAGCCCCTGCTGGCTTTCAGAGTCTCCACAGAAAAGTTAGGTCTCAGTCTAATGGATCTGTCTCTGTATGTGACTTGGTCTTTTTCCCTTGCAGCTTTTAATAGCCTTTCTGTTCTGATCATTTATTGTTTTATTGTATGTTGTAGGCAATTTCTTTTCTGGTTCTGTCTATTTAGTGTTCTGTTTGTTTCTTACACCTAGATGGGCATTTCTTTTTTTAGATTGGGGAAATTTTCCTCTATTATTTTGTTTATAATATTTTAATTGACCTGGGCTTCTTCTCCTTCCCCTATAACTAGTATTCATAAGTTTAGTCTTTTTGTAGTATCCCAGATTTTATGGATGATTTGTGCCTGGGATTTTTTTAGATTTAACATTTTCTTTGACTGAGCTATCCATTTGCTTGTCTTCAAGACCTGAAATTTTGTTGGTGAAGCTGATGTCTGAGGTTTTCTTTCGTCTCCTAAGGTTTTCATTCTCATTTTTATTTCAGTTTAGGTTTTCCTTAGTGATTCTATTTTCTTGTTAAAATTTACTTTCATAACTTGAATTGTTTCATTTAACCATTTGTGTTTTCATGGTCTTCATTGAGGCATTATTCATTATATAGTATTTAAGGTCCTTGAACATATTAATTGGAATACTTGTCTTGTGCTTCAGCTAAATTGCTTCCCTTGGGGCCTATTGCAATAGGGTTGCTGGCTTCTGAAGGAGGATTGTTGTCTTGGTTGGTTATATTGATGTTTTGTGCTGGAATCTTGGTATTTAGAGTTATAGCTTTTGAATTGTTTCTTGGTGTAGATACCTGGTCTCACTTTTGTTCCATGGATGTTTGGCTCTTGGGTTTCTGGTTGCCCATTCTGGGTCCTAGCCAAGGGTGGGTCTGTGAGGTCTGTGGTAGTGAGCATTTCTGCTGTCACAGGTGTCACATAGGAATGATAATGGGTTAGGAAGAAAGGCTAAAGGGAGCAGTGAGAAAGAACTAGCAGGCAGAGATGGGCTTGGGGGAGAGGCTCCTGTGGGCACAATGCAGGAGGACTAACAGGAAGTCTAGAGAGACCTCAATGGAGGAAAAGAAGGATAATAAAGAACACCTACCCAACTCCCAGTCTTTTTGGCCATTGGGGTTCTCTAGCAGAGTGGTTTTGTGAGTCAGGAAGTATTTTTATTTATTTATTATAATTTATTCACATTACATTCCTATTGTTATCCTCTCACTCTTATCTTCTCCTTCCCACCCTCCCTGCCTCTTCCGCCTTATTCCCCTCCCTTGGACCTCTCTGACTGTAGGGGTGGGGAGGTAGGGGGTGGGGAGGGGAAGGAGGAGGGTCTGACTTCAGCCTATCAGTTCTCATCAGGATAGCCTGCATCCCCTTCCTCTGTGTGCCTGTAAGGAAGCCCAGCGAAAGGACAGTGATCAAATCTTGTGCACCTGTGTGAGTTCATCTCAGAGGCAGTTCCTGCTCTCTCCACCATCTGTCCCCCCCACAGGGAGACTGAGCTCCATTGGCTATGTCTGAACAGGGGGTCTACATTTTCTGCTTGCATTGTCCTTAGTTGGGGCATCAGTTTGTGCAGGGCCCCTCTTGGGTCCAGATCCACCAGGCTTGATGGTCTCCTTGTAGAGTTCCGGGTCAGGAGGTATTAAAGGGATGGAGATGAGATAAAAGGAAAGGGAGGAAGTGGCAGTGGGAAAGAACTAGGGAGACCCTGGTTCTGCACCAAGAGGCTGAGTGACTGAAAATATTTCTATTAATTGCTTCCATGTAGTGCCAGCTGTGGTAATATAAAAATTCTTTGCGGTAACCTTTACTTCAACAGGAGACTTTAACCATTCTTTCTTTTTCTTATCATAGCCTTGATGCAGTAGCATCATCACAGTTTTAGAACTATCTTGAGAAATAAAACAGACCCAAGAATCTTCAGAAGAACAATTACTGTTGGCCTTGTGAGTTGTTTGATGATCTGAATATTATCTGAAAAGCAACTTTCCAGTGTGTATTTGGCTTAGAGCGTACTTCACATAGGATGAGAATCCTACACTCCAGTAGGTCCTTTAACTCAATATTTTAAAGATGAGTTTTCTTATCAAAATGTGGCAATATTCACAAGTGTATTTTTATTATGAAGTGCGTTGATAGTCACTAAGGAATGAAATAAAATCCCAGAGGCTATTTCCACAGGACAGACTCACAGTTTTCTAACTTGTGAATCTGCAGCAATTCATGGCGGACAAAATAAATGTCATGATCAAAGAAGTGGTTTGTGTGGGTGACTCACCTTTGTAGCCAAGCAATTCCTGGGTCCCATCCTGGGAGCGCTTTCCCCAGCCCACACACTTGATAGAAACATCTCAGGACTTTCTCATGCTGGATTCTGCACCCCTCCCCCTTTCAAGCACACAATGCCATCTCTTATCCTTCTTGTCACATTTAAGACTTGACCTGCTGCTTCCTCTGTCTCTGCCAACAATGGAGACTGAGCTATTGGCTTAAGATGCATCTTCGTATTCACAGAGGAAAACAAGACAGTATTTTCAAAGAACCAAGAGAAAACGAGAGAGGAATTTGCTGTCATTTCCACTCAAATCTAAGATGGAGAACATAGGAGATGTTCAGTGATAAAGACACCCCAGGGTCATAACATCTTGAATTCCAAAGTATGTCAGAGCATCTGCTGCACAACTCTTCTGGTCTGCATGGTTCACTTTTATGGGCTGGTTGTTTTGAGGAGATGCATATGGAAATCTTTATCCATAGCTATGTGTGTGTATACATATACGTCTACATATGTGTATGTCTATATGTATATGTATATGTATAGCTATAGCTTTGTGTATAGCTATGGGGGACTAGAGGTTCTGGGGCTGGCAATTCTCCATTTAAATGCATGGTTTGGCCCTCCTGCTCCTATTTTAGAAATGAATTTTGCTAGTATAAGGCCTATTGCATGCCAGACAAATAGAAAATATATTTGGAGAGTGTCGGGTAGTGTGCACAAAGCTCCCAATCAGAAGCTAATTAGCACACCTAGAGTCTGTCCATGGTCAATATTTCAGAGGAGTTGTTCTGGCATACTGACTGTCTGTGGCCTGGCCTCTCTTTCAAGCCTAGCTCCACCTGCTATTAGTTTGTTCAGTGTATTTTGATTACATACACTCCTCCCCGAATTCCTCTCAGACCCAGCTTCCTCCCTCATCTGCTCAATTTTGTGTCTTCTTCTTTTTATTTAAACTGGTCAAACACAGTTGGTGTTGCTCATATACTCTTGGGTATGTGGCCTTCCACTGGAACATTGTCACCCCACCCCAGAGCCACACCCTTAAAGAAAACAGACTCTCCCTGTCCCAGTAGCTGTCAATTGGCAGCTTAGCGAAGGGGGAGACTCCACACCCACTTCTCCTCTCTATGCTGAGATTTCATCTAGCTTGAGTGCGCACAGGTCTTGTGCGTGCTGTCTCAACTGCTGTGATTTCATATGCGCAATTTCCCTGCTTTGTCTGGAAAATACTGTTTATTTGTAGTCGTGCACTATCTTGTTCTGTTCTTGCTTCTGCAAAGATTCTTGAGCCTTGGAAGAAGGGGGTGTGTCCTGTTTAGGGCTGGGATTTGTATATCTTCAATCCTCATTGGTCAGGGTTACCATTTCTAGAATGAAACAACATGACCAAAAACTGCTTGAAGAGGAAAGTGTTTATTAGGCTTATACTTCCATATCCCTGTTCATCATTGAAGGAAATCCAGGCAGGAACACAAGCAGGGCAGGAACCTGGAAGCAGAAGCTGATGCAGAGGCCACAGAGGAGTGGTGCTAACTGGGTTGCTCCTTATGGCTAGTTCGGCTTGCTTTCTTATAGAACCCAGGACCATAACTTCGGGGAGGCCTTACACACAATGGGCTGGGCCCTCCTCCATCAATTACTAATTAAGAAAATGTTCTACCAGTTTGCCTACAGCCAGTTTTATGGAAGTACCATCTTCACTGAGGTTCCTTTCCCTCTGATGACTCTAGCTTGTGTCAAGGTGACATAGAACTATCCAGAACAGTGACCAATTCAAGACCCAGCTTGATGGCTCTTCTTGGCTGTCAACTTGACTACACCTGGAATTAACTGAAAGCCCAAGCAGCTGGATACACTTATGATGTACTTAGTTGGATCATTTGTGGTCAGAAGACCCACCCTGAGTCTGGACTACATCCCTTCTCTAAATTGTGATTTTTAAATTTTATCTTTTTTTTACATATACATTTATATTATTATACATATATACAATAAACTACCTATAGCAAGAAGAACCACAAAACAATCAGGAATTAAATGTTACATTCGTAGTGTTTTGGCTGTTTGTATTTGGCAGCCCTGAAGTGAACATCTTTCCTATCTTGGTGCATCAAAAATTCTGAATGTAAATCAATATCTATCATATCTCATCTTTATCAACTTAAAACATCTGTCTAGACATAAAAACATCTTAATCCCTAAACAACTAAGATTAAATGTAAAGCTAAACTTCTGGTCTTCAAACCCATGAGAGACTTGAGAAGGAATAAAATTAATTATCTGAGTAGACAGGAAGTGCAGGTTAGCAGCTTCCCAGATGTGAAAATGACAGGGACAGTTTGATACCTGAGCAGTCATCCAAATCTCTCTGTAATGTTGGAGCATCATCTTCAGCCTTCTGGCCCAATATATCTGACAGGCATATTTGTGAGGCAGGAAGGAACTATTGAGAACTTGCTTACCCTGTCTTGCAAAGTTTGGCCATCAACTCTGTCTGCATCCAAGCATGCTCATTTTTCATTGATGCTTATCATCTTCTTTGAGGTAGTCTGGGTGTTTCCAGGAGTTAACCTGTCTTATTGTCAAAGAATCTTTAAACTAATAAAAATACCTTTAAATGTCATATTCTATAGGTTTCTGAGGATTTTGAAGACTTTATCTAACTATTTTACCTTATCTATCTATAGAATCATATTTATCTGTTAAACCTAGGATGTATATTCTTGTGATAGAAATAGACTAGTAATTGACATAACCATGATTTGGTCAAGTAACAATTAACTTGTATTACTTAATTATCCTAAGCAGCCTGCAGTAGCACTTTCAAAGTATTAGAAGTTAACATTGCACACTTTCTTTTGACATTCTACATAAAGAGCATGGAAGAAGAAAATTCTTACTCTGGTAAATTTATTGTTTCACTGGGAGTAGAGCTGTATTTTTCTGTTTCTGTTTCTGTTTTGTTTTGTTGGTATTCCGACTTTTCTGATTTTAATGAAGACCCACTGAGATATCTGGCCTTGTATACTGAGCCACTATTGGATTCTTGGGCTTTTGGTTGGGAGACAGCCATTGTTCAAATATTCAGACTACAGCCTGTAAGCCATTCTAATAAAGCCCTTATATATTAATTCAATCGGGTTTGTTCCTTTAGAGAACTGTAATACAGACCTACTATTGGCCAAGGTATGAGGAGTAAGAGAATCCTTTTTGGTTCTAAGGATTTCAGCTCACACCTCAACACCATGGACGCTGGGCACAGGGGATAGGATCTTTCCAGTCTGAATACATCCTGTGATGTCAGGGATCCTTCCTACTTCGTGACTGAAACCTCCTCCATCTTCAACAATTTCTCCTTTAATTGAAATACCGAGAGTCACCTTGGCCCAGCCCTTGGCATCTATTAGCAACAAGTCATCAGTTTAAGAGAAGTAAAGTTGGGCAGTCTGTGCATAGGAGTCTCTTTAAAACTGCTCCAGTGGGGCTAGAGAGATGGCTCAGAGGTTAAGGGCACTGCTTGCTCCTCCAGAGGTCCTGAGTTCAATTCCCAGCAACCACATGGTGGCCCACAACCATCTATAATGTGATCTGATGCCCTCTTCTGGCCTGCAGGTATACATGCAGATAGAGCACCATATACATGATAATAAATAAATAAGAAATCTTAAAAAAAACCAAAAACTGTTCTGGTGCCTTGGGAGTATGGGATAAGCTTAAATCATAGTTCAGATCAAGCATAGTAGCTTTACATCCATATCTTCTACAGGAAGTAGGATCCCGGAAGGAAAAGAGATACAATTTCCTGAGAGTGGAAGAGCATGTCCTTTGCAGAAAATGCTGGCAGGCTGCAGTGGTAGCACCAGGGCTGGGTTGTCAAAGGCTTGTGTCTGGGAAATCAACTTTCCTCTTATGGCCTTCAACATCCCTGCCTCTGAAGTGAAACTTTCCATTGTAGGAGTTGCTGAGGATCTACCAAATGCTACTCACTCACCAACAAATATTTAAGGACCAGACACTAGAGATGATCTGGGGAGACAGGGTCTTTGGTCTAGAACCTAGGCAGCACCTTTATATATCACAGTCTCTCTGCAGAAGAAAGACTGTGAGTTCCACTCAGGGAGGAGGCTAGTTTGTTATCAGCCGTTACACTGTCCTGGTTTTATTCTGAGTTGTGACACTTCTGCTCATGTTCTCACTGGCTTGTTTTTCTCATCATTTTTAACACATACAGTGTTAAGTACCCAGTCAAACATGTGATTTTTAAAACACATCAAAGGCTGGCAAGATGGTTTGAGGGGTGAACTGCTTGCCATGCAGGCCTGAGGTATTGGAAGCCATGTAAAGATGGAGGATAAAACTGAGCCTCCATGTTGTCTTTTGTCCTTCTACCTGTATGGCGTGTGCACACTCATGTACACACACACATGTACACATGCACACACATGCACGCACACATGCACACTCATACACACAAACATGCACACACTCATGTACACACGCAGAGAGAGAGAGAGAGAGAGAGAGAGAGAGAGAGAGAGAGAAGAGAGAAAGAATAAATAAATTTTAAATGAATTGATAAATGCAAAAATAAATGCTACTGGTTAATATTTGTTGTGGTGAATTGTGGTTTAAGGATGAAGAGCAGATTATTGTGGCCACATTTGTGTCTTGTTATTGTGTCCTTATCGTGTGACTATATGTATAAACTTTTTCAAAACAAAATAGTTGAGAATGCCTCTTGTCTTAGCCTTATTAAATAAAAAAACAAAACAAAACCTTTCCAGGAAATCAGTCTGTTAGATTCTTCCTGTGTTTGGTATACTGCATCTAAGCAGCAGGTTTATAGTTTTGAGTGCCAATGTATGTTATTGGCCTACACAAACAACCATGGCTGAAGCTTAATGAGGTAGGAAAGGCATTCAGGAAGAGCTAGAGCCAATATCTTGTGCATTCGAACCTGTCTGTTCTGCCAGTGACCCATAGAGTAAAGAGTTGTGGCAGCTGGTCACTTAGCTGACCAGTGCTGACAGACAAATACCTTGTTCTGAGCTTGGAGGGAATACCACAGAAACACAAGTCAACACGGTGGCACACAGTTCCTGTGGGGTCCCGTGAATTTTTTTTTTTTTGCCATTGCTTGGAGCTGCAAAAATGCATCTCACTGTAAACATCATACACATTTTAAGACTGTAAATTATTTTGTTTTGAGAAGGTGTATTTCAAAGCTACTTGGACACATATTTTCCAATGATGATAATTAGCTGATTAATAATATCACAGCCATCAAAAGAGATAGCATGTTTTCAAAACCGTGCAACAATAGAACACCTAATTATTGGAACACCTAATAATTATAACCTTGTAGATGCAAAGGAAGAAATGTTTTCAATTGTAAACAACACAAATACAGAAAACCAAACAAGCACCCCAGCCTAAGATGCCTGCTTATATGCCTAGTAAGCCAGAAAGCAGCCGCTCTGCCTGAGGGAGAGTTCCAGGGACACAGAAGCCGTTTTCTATCACTTGCCTTCAAAAGCCTAAGATGTGCAGTTTTTGAGATTTTTTTTCCTTGCCAAAAAAATTGTATTTTATTAGAATTATTGCATTTGGCAACCATTTAGCAACCACACAGCATTATAGCCACTGAGTAGCCGGTGTGACCAAGTGCAATGATCGATCCCAGCACTAAATTGCTACAATCCCCTCTAAAAACCAAAGAAACCTTCTCAGCTTTCATAGATGCCTTTATGGTGACTAAGAAATGTGATTTTTTTTTTGGTCAAATGTAGGCTTGACCTTTTCCAAGCCTACTTTATTTGGGGTTCTTTAAATACTTACACTTCCCTTCCAACCCACCTACCCTAGATAGGGATGGTGAAGAGGAGGAGTCGGGCAGAGGGGCAGGGAAAATTGTGGTCAGGATGTATTAAATAAAATAAAATAAAAAATAGAATGGGTTAATGGGTTACTTTTCTCTTAAGAGAGGCTTGAGGGAGCATGCTTTCCCTTACCACCCTGTGATGTCATCAGTAGTATGTGATCTGAAAGCAGAGAGCGGCCCTCACCAGACACTGGACCTTAGGCTTGGATCCTCTCAGATCGTGAACAATAGGTTGCTGTGTTTGTAAATGACTTTGTGTAAGGCATTTTGCAGGGTTTGTACTTTTTCAAACCTGCTTTATTCGGGGTTCCTTAATGCTTATACCTCCCTTCCAACCCACCTACCCTAGACGGGGAGAAAAGAGGTTAACGGAAACAGGAGAAGTAGACCTTTGTAGACTCAGTTCCTTGGAGCGATTCCACTAGCGTAGTTAGCAGGATTCCAGCAGACCTGTTAAACAGCACACCAGGAATTCAGCAAAGGTGACTGCAACCGCAGCTTCCAGGACCTGGAGCAGCAGCGGGGGACCCACCTCAAAGCGTTAACTGGAATGGTTCTCTCTCGGAGTGTGTCAAAGGGGAGCCATGAACAGCCAAACAATAGGAAATGACGCCAAGATAAAAAAGCCCAGCCTCTGGTCTCAGGTTCATATATATATATATGAACCTCTAAAAGTCCATACTAGGATGCTTATCAGTTGACAAAGACCATGCCCCAGGAGGAGGTGATTCCTCATCTAGTGGACAAACACGCCCTGTTCTCTCATAAGTCTCTTTCCAGCTGGAAAACACTGCACACGCTCACACAAGTCTGTTTCACATTCCATACTTGGGATCAAGAGAAAAACATGTTTACATGCGCTACAGCATTTTATTACTTGCAGCAGCCAGACAGACCAGACTATGCCTTGGACATGAAGAAAGTGATGTCTAAGTCCACGATTGTTGACATGGCTTCTGCCGACTGCTGCTTCCTTCTCCAATGGCCTCGGGCATGCACTCAAGTCTGGTGTCTGGACAGGACTTTGGTGCAGATGTCACAGTGAACAAAGATGATTCCTCCTCCACATTTGTTATTTCCAGGGCATCATGGGAGGTGGCTGACAGATTACAAATCATAAATGTGATTTGATCATAGGCAGATTCAGAGCTGTAAAATGACAGCACATTGTAGTTTTGATTTACACTTGCTCATCAGAGAACCTTTATTTATTATGTATTATGTATGCAGTGTTATGCCTGCATGTCCACCTGCGGGCCAGAAGAGGGCACCAGATCTCATTATAGATGGTTATGAACCACCATGTGGTTGCTAGGACTTGAACTCAGGACCTCTGGAAGAGCAGTCAGTGCTCCTAACCGCTGGGCCAGCTCTCCAGCCCTTCTTCTGCTCTTATTAGAGACCTCTGTTGTCCTTTGCTTAAGGAAGTATTCTGTCAACTCCAGATCAAGTCCGCTGAGCACAAGTTCTCGTCGGTCCACGTAGTTCTCACTCACAGTACTCACCTCAGTTATAGCTCAGGTCGACGTGATTTAGAAAGGGTTACTTTTAATTAGCGTGTACTAAGTGCTCAGATTGGTGGGGTGCACTGTGATCTTTCTGTATGTGCACTCCTGTGTGAATGGAATGCGGAGAGGCAGCACATCCAGCGCCTTAAAAATGGCTCCTTTTGTGGTGAAACCCTGAAATCCTAATTTTCTAGATTTTTATTTATTTATTTCTAACTTCATTTCTAGAAGTCTAAAAGTTTTTATAAAGTCAGAGAGCCAGCTGATATTTCAGTTGGTCAGTGAACCTTTTATGAAATAAAATAATGAACAAATTCTGTGTTCTAGAAATACCTTTCATAAATACAGACACATCATGTGTTCCCGTAGGATTGCTCAGAAGACAGGCTCCCGAATTCTTCTTTGTATGGACAGTTACGTCGTTTATTAGAGGATAATGTGGAGAAGACGAGGGTACAAAGGAGCCTGCGGGAAGGAAGGCAGGTGCCTTCACTGGACTCCTTTGGAAAACATGTGCTGAATTGGGACATTAATGCAAATCAGCTCAGTTATCTCCTTATTTTTTTTTTATTTATTTTTTGTGATATGGGGTCTTATGTGGCTTTGATTGGTCTTGAATTTCTGATCATCTTGCCTCTACTCCCAAAACTATAGTATTACACTCTAGGGTCTTTTATCTTTTAAACTCACTAGCTAACAAGTTACATTTTCTAGAATTAACACAGAAATTCAGTTTCTCTGTAGCTTCTTCCACTGATGAGTTTTTGAGTCAACACAGTGGCACCTTCTATCAAGATCCAGGGTGCTTTCAAAAGCAATATGGAAGAGTTCTTGCCCCCCTTAGCTTTGGGCACGTATCCCCCCCCTTTGCTCATTCCTGCTTGAAACCCAAGATCTCTATCCATTTCAGCTGAATGCATTTGCCAAGCATCAGGTGACATTTACTTATACAAATGAATGCTAGGGTTTCAGGAAAGCCTGGGCTGACACCCCCCTGGCATTCATCATTTGAAGTGACCCACACTGCAGGGGACCGTGCACACCTTAACGCCTTGACAATGGAGGTGTCAGCTCTCACTTGAGCCTTTTACCTAAAGGAATTGCACCCAGAGAAGGAAGGGGATGACTAGTACCCCACGAGCAGGAACATACAGTGGCATCCGGAAGCAGGATGTCCCCCACTTTACCCATAGCCAAGTGTGACCCTGTGTAAGAAAGACAGAAAGTAGCAATAGTGTGGGAAGCACGCACCCCGGGGGGCTTTTGGTAAATCCTGAGCGTGTCAAACTCTCTCTTCTTCTCTGTCCAGAAAGTCTTCATGGCTGAAGACTCCGGAGCTTAATGACAGGAGATGGACATGTCACAGACAGAAGTGGCCCTTGGACCCCGGAGGTCACAGTAGGCAAAGTGTGAAGGAATGTGCTTCCGCTGTCCAGCTTTGTCCTGGGGATATGGTCCACTGGCAAACCCTGTTGCACTAAGATCGAGGAGCAGATAACCCAGACAGAATCCAGACATGGAGGTTGTCTTCCCAGCATGACACTTGGAGTCTAGAGCACGCCCCTTCTCAGAAGGGGGGACCCCAGCTTCCTCCTGTGTGGAGAACTCTATATCTACTTCTCATTTTCTCTCTTCGAACCTCAACGTTTTCTAGTGAATTTTCTCTGCTTCTGTGTCCTTTCCTTATATGTTCATCAGCTAGATACCACACCTATACAGGTATGGAGTGTATGTCTCTAGACTTTGATATATGTTATCTGCAAATATAATTGACCAATATACGTAGGGTATGTTTCTGACCCAAACATTTGCAATATACAAGTGAAAAGAAAATTTAATGCAATCTGTCAACAAATGGGCTCACAGGATTGCATTGTATCTGCCATATGTGGCGAAAGACAATACCAGGTGAGCTAGAAATAGTATGAAAATGAGATGGTGCTTGCAGTTGCTCGTTTCAATAGGCTCAGTGCTCTTAAACTGGACAGTCTCACTATCAGAAACATGGGCCCTCTGTATCAGTCTAGAGCCACGGTTCTCAACCTACAGATTTTGACCCCTTTGGGGTTGAACAAGCCTTTCTCAGGGGTTGCATATCAGGTCCCTGCATATCAAATACTTACATTATGATTCATGTCAGTAGCAAAATTACAGTTATGAAGTAACTACAAAATAATTTTACACCTGGGGGGGGGGTCACCACAGCATGAGGAACCATATTAAAGGGTTGCAGCATTAGGAACGTTGAGAACCACTGTCCCAGGGGGTTTATCTGGGCCCAATTCTTAACTTAGCTTTGTGAATTTTCCCTGTACTTGCACTGTTGATCTAGACCTGGATATTTTTAACTTCATAGTTCTCGGATCCAACTTCCTCCTGGGGTCTCACCCCAGTGCCCTAAAGCCACAGAGAGGTGCGAGATCAGACAGCTATTGCTAGAACCCCAGGGTTTCCTCTGGGCTTCCTTCTCTCTGAACCACTCACTCTCTCAGCCACAAAGGGTTCTGAGAGAGCTGCTGATCTTTTCAGGGTGTGTGACGAAGAACCTATTGGGTGGATTTCCTCAGTTATCAACTGCTCCTTCAGCTCAACGCTTCAGAACTCTCCAGCGGCTAAGGAGCTCTGTACCACGCTGATGACGAGGCCTTGGCTTCTTCCTCATAGGCCACTGAAGGAGAGCATATGTTCAGTGTGGGATCTCAGACACATGGGCCTGCTGTGTCCCTGCTGCCACTTGTAGTTCAAAGACTTTGCTATACTATGTCCTGTCAGCGTTAAGGACACTCCAGGTCTCAAATAACCAGAAATGTGCGACAATTGTTGAGAATCGTGTAGTCAAATGGAAATGCTTGGACTGGCAAGCCTGCTTTGCATGGTTTTCTGGATCTTTAAGCACCTTTGAGGGCCCATTTGTGCCTATCTCTTATACAAAGATGCTTTGTCTAGAGAAGGGAAAATGCCCAGATACACCTTATAGCGTCAGAATAGAATGAGGAAGTCCTACGGCCTAGTTTTAGAAGAGTTAAAGGGATGTTCAGATGAAACAGAGTGAGTCTCTCTTTTGTCTCTGAATCTAACTCCGCCTGGCCTCTGTCACATAGACAATACTCAGATGGGGGCATTCTCGCGATACTGTGTCCATCCCCTAACTTTTCCCAGGCCCTGCTCCAGCCTGGCATATGTGGCAAGTCTTGCTTCAAATGGACCCGTGCTCTACTTGCCTTACTTGCTTGTTTTGTGATCTCTTGTCAGACACTTCACCTCCGAGCCTCAGTTTCTGTATCTATAAAATGGCAGCAGTGATAGTGGCTGCTGCCTGGGACACAGGGACACACAGGGAAACGCTCTTGTCTCAACACTGTCACCCGATAGCTTTCAAAGTGTATACAGCATCCTGTATCATAAAACTCATTGGTTCAGACCTGCAAAATATGTCCATCTTGTGTAATCTGTGCTGCCAGTCAAGCAAAGCTACAGGAAGACCTACCTGAATAGACCTAACATATAACTCCCTTCTGACGGGGAAGCCACAGAGAAGGATATCTTTACAGAGCATCTGAATTTGGAGCAGGGGTGGGACTTTCCTCTGCTGTCTCTGGTTTGGAGTGCTACTCCTGCAGTTTTACCAAGAACTTGGCAATTGGTTGTTTGAAGGCACACTCTACAGAGTGGCGAGGTGAATTGCGGCCTACAAGTCCAGTATGGGAAGCCTACTCCCTGACTCCAGGGCCTTCAAAACGCCAAGATGAAAAGATGAAAAGAACACCCTACTTCTCTCAGACACATCATGCCATTGAGAGGCAGGGCAACTTCTTCTTCTTCTTCTTCTTCTTCTTCTTCTTCTTCTTCTTCTTCTTCTTCTTCTTAATTCATTCATATCACATCTCAATTGTTATCCCATCCCTTGTGTCCTCCCATTCCTCCCTCCCTCCTACTTTCACCCTATTTCCCTCCCCTATGACTGTGACTGAGGGGGACCTCCTTCCCCTGTATATGATCCTAGTGTAGCAAGTCTCTTCTTGGTAGTCTGCTATCCTTCCTCTGAGTGCCACCAGGCCTCCCCATCAAGGAGGACATGGTCAAATATGGGGCACCAGAGTTCGTGTGAAAGTCAGTCCCTTCTCTCCACTTAACTGTGGAGAATGTCCTGTCCATTGGCTGGATCTGGGTAGCAATTTGATGCTTACTGCATGTATTGTCCTTGGTTAGGAGGCAGGGCAACTTCTGCAGGCTTCCATGGCAGCAGTGGCCACCAGAAGTTGTCCTGTTGGTTTATTCCTTTCAGGCAGAGTAGCAATACAAAGTTTCTGCTTAGGTCCTGATGACTTGTTCTAATACCTGTCCATATTGTCGGACGATGCCAACCTGAAGGGACCATCAGCCACCCACCTTTGAGAAACTCAAACTTACTACTGGTCAAACCTCTTTTGTTTTGTTTTGTTTTGTTTTTGAGACAGGGTTTCTCTGTGTAGCCTTGGCTGTCCTGGACTGGCTTTCAGATGAACTTACATAGATCCACCTGCCTCTGCTTCCCAGGGTGTTGGGATTACAGTTGGGCATTGCCATGTCCAGTTTAGTCTTCTTGGCTTCATTAACAGTGCCATGCACGAGTTCCATCTCATGGAGTGGAAATAAATACAATTAAATACAATTTAATTAAATGCAATAAAAATGTTTCTGGTGACCTCCATATCATTTGTGCCACTATTGCAGCTGTATTTATTGTAGGCAGGTCACTGTTGCAGGTCAGTGGGTTTATGGCTGGGAGATATTGACAGTTACTTTTCTCCTCTGGTAGCATGCAGAGTACATTCCAGCACCATGAAAGCTTATCAGTGTGGGCGAAGCTTCTAGTTGGGTTCCAGTTTGCTTTTCCCTTATTTGAAGACAAAAGGAAATGGTTTCCTCAGGAATAAGGCCTTACTGTTGGGTTGTGGACAGTAGCTAACAGACTTTCTCAATAGCCTGTGACAATTGGAGCGTTCTACGGAATTCCTGTAGCCAAAGATTCAACAACATTTAACCCATGTGTGGCGCTGGAAATTATACTTGGTGGCTTCAGATGTCTATTTGGGACATTGTCTCCTCATTATTGGGAAACTTCATTTAGATCCCTTGTATGTGTGTATATATTTTTTGGAGGCTTCTACTGTAGTAGGTTTCCCTGTGGTTTTCCAAAAGGCGTTAGTGTGAGTTTTCCCTTCCCCAAGTTCTCTAGTTTACTCTGCTTTCCCATCTACCTACCCATTTGTCCTCTATCCTAGCTTCCCCTTTAGGTCTCCATAACATCATTTTCTATTTATTTGAGAGATCTTCTCTCCCTAATTCCTTTCTAGATACCTAACTGTTTTAGTTATTCAGATTGAAAGTACCATATCAGGAGCTTAAGAGTTAGCATCTTCATATAAAGCAAACATTTAGTATTTGTCCTTTTGAGTCTGGGTTTCCTCATACACACACACACACACACACACACACACACACACACACACACACACACATATATATCTTTAGGTGTATGCTCAAGAGTGGTATAGCTGGATCTGGAGGTACCTGAGCAGGAATAGAATAGAAGAATAGAGGGAAGACACTGGTAGCCTACATGGATCCAGGAAAGTGGTAGCTGTAGTAGGTTCACAGGTTGAGGTTGTTTTATGGGTTCTGCAAGCTGGTGGTGTGGGGGGCATCATAAGTAAATGGAGGGGTGCTATTGGGCATAGCTGAAGGCAGCAACTTCCAAGAACTAGGGTGACCTTCAGTCCACATCATGAGCTCAGTCACCAATTCTTTAGATCTTAAGTGTAATATCCCACATATATTTTGGTAAAGATTTACTCTATAACCACTCTCCCAGTCAAATGTTGCCTAACATTCTAGAAAATTCCATTGATAATGCAAAGTAACTTTAGTAAATAGTCTATATTTGATTATAAAATTAATTTCAGTCAGAAATCTGACTTATTTGTGTCTAGAAACTAAAACAATATACATCCATAATACACTTTACTAGCGTCTTAACCAAACAAGTAATTTACTTTCACACTAGCTGGCAATTAAACATTGTCTCACACCCATGAGCTTATCAGTTGTGCCAAACTCATTTGGGAAATTAAACTTTACTCATGGGGTAGCAAAAGCTTGCTGATGAATTTAACAGTGAATTAATTATAAATAGCTTCTTCTAATTAGTCCAAAGTAGGAGGTTTTGTTTCATTTGCATCAAACATGTCCATCATTAGGTATCTTTTGGCCTCAGAAGGCAATCTCAGCTTTCCTGTTGTAAGGGACCAACGAGCCTCTGCTCCCCAGGAGCTGTGGACTGGAGCAAGAACTGCAGAGATTTTTACCTTTTGTATCTATTCATTCAATAGACTAAACCCTTACTTTGTGCCAGAAACTGCTGAGTGCAATGATAAAACAGATGAAAATCCATATCATTGATGAGAAGCATGACAAAATCAAACCAGAATAAGACAACAACAACAACAACAAAAAAGAAAACTCAACAATCTCCAACCCAAATGAGTCTATGAGACAGTGCCAGATAAGATGAGCCACAGGAACATGCAGCCAGGAAAAGAACAGCATGATGGACAATGGTCAAGGCTACTGTGAGGTAGAAGAAAGCCCCTGAGAAATTCTAATTGAGAGGGGGTATGGGAACCTACGGAGGCTTCTGGGAACAAAAGGTTACAGATCTTATTGGGGAATGTGCTAGAAATTGCCTAGAAGTACAGTTTGGGGAAGAGAGTGAGGAAGAACAAAGATACTAACAGAAGAAGTAAGGACACTCAACATTCTGGGCCATGGTGAGAACTTGAGAAGTAAGTAAGAAAGTATGAAAATGTGTTTTGTGGTCTTTTATTAAAGCTTAAAGGGTGTAAATGTTATTGTAGTAGCTTCTAGGTTACCTTGTACTGATAAAATTAAGAGTTAAAAAATCATTAACAGAAATTGGTATTCAAAAATAAAAGTTATTTACAGAAATATAAAAAAATTTCCTTTTCTGAATCAGATTTTACAAAAGAAATATCATTTTGGAATGATTTAGCTGTACAGAAAAGGAAGGTTGTTCACAATGTAACAAGCATCCTTCTTCCAGCTTTCCTTATTATCAGCATTTCATCTGCAATAAAGCAGTTTTTTGAAGATGGAAACATTCTATCTCCCAGGGAAGCTCCTTTAAGACAGAAAGTAAACAACACAAAATAACTTCAGGAAGTCCCTGAAACTCAGCAGAATCACCACCTGTGAGCTGTCACTCATGATCATCCCAGCATGGTGATGCAGCTGTCTTTGAGTAATTTGCACTCCTGTAAGTAATCCCTTACCTATGTTCATGTAAGTAACTCCTGCAAAACTCATTGGTTCACCAAGTTGGGCTTTGGTGGTATCTGTACTTTGGTCTGTCATGGGATCTCTCTCTGAAGTGAATAGATGTATGTATGTGTTGTGTCTCCCTAGGAAAAGTCTTGCCACACACCACATCTTACCACTGTCCATTTGTTAATAAAGGGCATAATATTGCAGTTGACTAAACTGTTCATTAAACTTTGTAACTTCTTGGGATTTTGCTGGTTTTCCCATTCTGTTGCCTGATGTATGGTACCATGTTACAGGTGTTGTCTCACCTCTCATGCCTTACCTAGGCTTTGGCCTTTTCTTATTCTTCAGGATCTTGACAGCCTCGAGTGAGGAATCCTGCTGAATGCTCTCAATCTGCGCATTTTTTGTTTCTTTCAAGATTAGATACTGCTTTACAATTAACCTATAGGGGCAAGTAACACTTCTTACTGCATGATGTCAAGGCTGTCTAAGCCTTTATGTCAGTGGTTCTCAACCTATGGCTTGCGGCCCCCTTAGAGGGTTGATGACCCTTTCACCCTAAGCCTTCCAGAAAACACAGATACTTACATTATGATTCATAACAGTAGCAAGGTTACAGTTATGATGTAGTGATAAAAATAATTTTATGGTTGGGGGGTCACACAACATGATGATGTGTATCAAAAGGTCTCAGCAGTAGGAAGGAAGAGACCCACTGCTCAATGCCGTCATTGTGATGTAAACATTGACCATCTTGCCAGAATTTTTCTTTATACCAAATAATTTTTCTTTTTCCTTAATTTTCTTTGGAATCCAACTCATGCTGGGTAGATCACTTGGAATTAAAGTTCTTTGGACTATTTCAAATAGATGAATAACACAATTCTATTTATGTTTTTAAAAGGTGATTGATAGCTGAACATTGGACAGAGGGACTGAAAAGCTTCCTGTCAGAGCCCATGGGTTGGCCTGGGGAGTGTGTGGAATTGGAGTCTACCAAGGCAAGGACACCTACCAGGATTATGCTATTTCTGTTTCTCCCTGCTTCTTCCTGCAAGGGCCACTGGCCATGAAGGACATTGTCTCTCTGACTAATGACTGAATCACTCCCTGGAAGGACACTGTTAACCTTTCATGATTTATTGGTTGTTGAAAGAATGTTGATTGATTGGTTTACATTCCTAGAACAAGCTGGACTGGTTCTAGGCTCCAAATGCCTCATAATTCAAAGGAAGAGAATTAGCATACAAAATTTAAGATAATCTAAAAAATTCCAGGGTAAATGAAGCCAGCATCTTTGGCACTTTTTATATTGTAGGGCCTCATCTCAGGTGCATTATGCTTGTGTTTGTTTCAAGACCCCTAAGAAGGAAGAATATGGCTATAATTTATTTTCCTCCATGCACATTTAAATTTACGTTTTTTCTTCCCTAACATACAACACTTAGTTAAGTGCCACCGAAAGAGTGAGACAGTTTTCATGAGCCATCCAAAAAGGGTCCCTAACCCTTCCTGGGCTAGGGTCTATGAAGGCTTCTGGGAAGAATGAGGCTTAAATCTCAGAGCTGCCCTTTGGCAATGGGTGCGGGGAATGGAGGAGGGATTCTGACATCCCATAGGGAATCTTTTGGGAAGTACTATTCTCCCATTCCAAAGAAGGACGAACTAAAGGCCAGGTCAGGCAGGGACCAAGGTTGCCCACCTACTCCTAGGCCAACCCTCTGAGGCAGCCTGCCCGTCCTAACCGTCTCTCAAACCTGGTTCTTATAGATTGTCTCTGAAAAGGCTTCTCATGTCCTCAGCCAGACACCTAACTTGCCAACCCATGGCGCTCTTTCCGTTGGGTCTGCCTCCTCTCTGGCCTCAGCTGAGCAGCATCCATGAAGGAAAATACCACAGGGGCAATCAAGCAACACAAATACAGAGAAAGGATACCGTTTCCTTCTACCCAGATTTGAAGGTTCTAGAAAGAGCAGACGGGAGGGTGACTCTAAGAGGCTGTGAACAGATAATGTTTAAACAAAAAAGGGACCACAGTGTAGTTATTTCTGAGGGTCGGTCAGTGTTTTCCATTTGTTCTTTCCCTGTGGTAGGCTTATATCCTATACCTAATATTTTCCCTTAGACACTTGAGCGTCTAGACTTATTTCACCTTTACTTACATATTTTAAGGAAGACAGGAAAAGCCTCCCCGTTATTTGTATTTCTGTTGGTTCCTTCTGTGGGGAAGTATAGGACACAGTTTATAACCCATGGTTGCCAGAGGGTAGCTCAGAGGAGCGGTGGTGAGTGAGTTGTGATGTGCATCCTTGGGGATTAATTGCTCTGATGGAGCATCTTACACCACACGCAGGCATCCTGCTTCTGGGGACAGAGGGATCCCTGGGGTCTTTGGAGGATGATTCAACAGGCTACATGCTGGGCTGAGCTACAGGAAGGCCAGAATCTGCTGCTGCCTCCATGGGTGTCCTGGAACCAGGACCTTCTGGTCCCCAGCTGCCACTGGCCAGAAGAGAAGCCTGAATGCAAGCCAACTGCAAACATTTTGTGGCCTTCAGAATTATGACAGTGTATGTGTGTCCTCCTCCTCCTCCTCCTCCTCCTCCTCCTCCTCCTCCTC
The DNA here is from genome assembly GCF_964271855.1 of Acomys minous. NCBI lineage: Eukaryota > Metazoa > Chordata > Mammalia > Rodentia > Muridae > Acomys > Acomys minous. The sequence goes on along the minus strand of NC_140499.1, from coordinate 15,081,994 downwards.
CTCCTCTTCCTCCTCTCTCTCTCTCTCTCTCTCTCTCTCTCTCTCTCTCTCTCACACACACACACACACACACACACACACACAGGTACATGAGTGCACACACATGAACTTAGCTTGGAAACTATGGTTTAAGTGATCTCCTTACGGAAACTGTAAAGAGGAAGTCAAAGGGTAAATAATAGGTTGATGGGGAGAGAAGGGTAGGAGCATTGAAGATCATGCTATACACATTTATTTCCTTAAAGAAGAGCATCTAAGCTGGACAGTGATGGCGCACGCCTTTAATCCCAGCCCTAGGGAGGCAGAGGCAGGCAGATCCCTATCATTTTGAGGTCAAGTCTTGACTACAGATTCAAAGACACTTAAGGCTACACAGAGAAACTCTGCCTTGAAAAACCAAACGAACAAACCAAATAAATAAATAAGTACGGTATCCAAGTTATGGCTTCCATTCCTTTCTGTATGGCGGGCAACATTTGGGTAACATGGCAGACACACACAGCTGAGAGGAGAAAGGAAATGCAGAATTTGACAAGTGGCTGTTGTCCTCTAATTAGTCTTATTATCCTAATTTTAGGGGCAAGAAAATTGAGGCAGAGATTATATAGCCATCAAGAAGCTTCTAACTGGCCAAGTCAAGACTACTAGTCTCTATGAGATGACAGGAACATCTTTAAGCCATGGCTGTGGGCCATGACCTTGAGATGTGAGTCTGACTTTCCTTCCTCATGTCCTTGGCAGCCACTTCCTCCCTTATAGTCCAAGTCTCAAGGTAATGTCGTCTTTTTGGCTTTCTAGGTGTTTTTGTGACAGCCAATAACCATGAAAGTACTTGCTAAGTGACACTGGGAGACATTGGGAGGGGCAAATGTTGACGAATTACCAAAATATTTACAGAAGGCCCTGCCACGAATGAGGCTCTGGGATGCACTGTGCTGAGGGCTCGTCGGTTCTGTACTGAGGAGCGTGCAGTCCTGTGACGGAGACTAGTGCCACCAAGACAGCGTGGTGCCCAACCACATGGCTCTACTTCTTCCCTGCATTGTGAATTTAGACACAGCACTTTCCCCCTTTCTCTATGGATCCATTTTAAAACCTCTGCAGTGGGGATGAGAACAGGCTCTGAAAGATTGTGTTGCCAAAAAGGTGAACAGAGTCCTGCAGGGCTCTTGGCATTGACACTGGGAACAGGAAACTACGATAAACGTGCCGACTTACACTACATGGATTTCTAGCCATGCTACAATATGCAAAAATCCCATAATGAGGTGAAGAAGGTCGGTAAGCTCCATGGGAGGTGGTCATGATGCAGAACCTTAGAACAGCAGCGTCCCCTGCAGAGAGCATCCTGTGCTTTACAAAGATGTACCTTCTAGGGCTAACAGTTCCCATTTGGGTTAAGTGCAAATCCCAGGCCTATTGAGGGTCTTGGAGCACCCTGCTCTTTTGGGTTAAGCTCCGTCCTCCTCTCATACGTCATGCTGGAAGTCCACAAACAGCACAGCGAATCATTTGGAGTTAAATAATGCCGTAAATCAAGGGGACCTAGCAGATATCAACAGAACACCCACCTAAACACTAGAGTATACTTTCTTCTCAGCAGCACATGGAATCCTTTCCAAAGATGACCATATAGTAAGACACAAAGAAAGGCTCGACCAGTAGAGGAAAATCAAAATAATACTTCGAAACCTCTCTGACCACCAGAGAATAAAGTTGGATATCAAGAACAGTAGAGCAGGGCAGTGGTGGTGCACACTGGTAGTTCTAGCACTCAGGAGGCAGAGACAGGTGGATCTCTGTGAGTTCAAGGCCAGCCTGGTCTACAAAGTGAGTCCAGGACAGCCAAGGCTACACAGAGAAACCCTACCTTAAAAATCCCCCTCAGGAACAGTCATAGGGGAGGGGAATAAGGGAAAAATGGGAGGGAGGGAAGAATGGGAGGATACAAGGAATGGGATAACCATTGAGATGTAACAAGAATAAATTAATAAAAAATTAAAAAAAATAAAGAATGATTAGGAATTAAAAAAAAAAAAAGAAAAACAAACCAACCAAACAAGCAAACAAACAACTTCCCACAAAATACAGTAAAAATGGCAGAACATATACAAACTTATGGAAATTAATAGTTTAGTACTGAATAAAAATAAGATCAAGACAGTAATTGAAAATTTCAAATTTATCTGAAACAGTAATGTGTCACATTCAGATGTGGCTCACATGTTTCAGCCTTTATTTTAATTTTACTTGTAAAGTATTTTAAACTTCATTCTTTAGAATATTTGTGCCAGTAGATATTAGTTGTACAAAATAATAGTTTTTGTGACATTTTCATATTGTATATAATACTTTTGTCATAACATCCTCCATAATCTATCCTTCATTTGTCTCATTTTTTCCCTCTCCCCAACAATTCCCCTTCTGTTTTTATTTTATTTCTTGAAGATTAATTTTCTAAAATAATTTTATGAGTATGAATGTTTTGCCTGCCTGGTCCCTGTGGTGGCAGAAGAAAGCATTGGATTCTCTGGAACTGGAGTCATAGACAGTTACTAGCAGCCCTGTGGGTTCTGGGAACTGCTCCTGGGTCTGCGGAAAAAGCAGCAAGTCTTTTCTTTTTTTCCAGACAGGGTCTCTCTGTGTTAACCTTGGCTGTCCTGGACTCACTTTGTAGACCAGGTTGGCCTCGAACTCACAGAGATCCGCCTGCCTCTGCCTCCCGAGTGCTGGGATTAAAGGCGCATGCACCATCGGTGCCTGGCTAAGTCCTCTTAATGACTAATCTACTTCACCGGCTCTCTATATTTAGATTTAAAAATCTATATTTCACATGTGTGAAAATACGATATTTACCTTTTTAAATTTAGTTTCAGTTAACACGTTGATCTCTAATTATGTTCATTCTGTGTGAATGATATTTTTTTTTGTTCTGCATGGAAGAATGAAATTCCATTTGTGTGCACTCATACACGTGTGTATACAAATGTCACATTTTCTTTGTCAGGTCATATGTTAATGGATACTCTGCTGGTTCTGGAGCTTGGCTATTGTGAAGAGTACTTCAGTAAGCACGCTTATACAAATACCTGTGTTTTGTGCTGACAGAGTCTTTGGGTTCAAATACACAGGGGGGAATAGCTGATTATACCATTGCTCTATCCTTAGTTTTTGAAGATCGTTCTATTAGTGGTTTCCATAGGGACTCTGTGGACTCACATTCCCGCCAGCTGTGTACAGCTTCTCTTTTCAGACACCTTCACCAGCACTTGCTGTTGTTTATTTTCTTAATAGTAGCCAGTCCAAGTAGGTGGGATGGAATCTTAGAGTACTTTTGATTTGCATCTCTCTGATGACTAAAGATGCTGAACATTATTGCATATACTTACTGGCTACTTGCATTTCCCTGATGACTATTTAATTTACTTGCCTATTTAGTCATTGGACTGGGATTTGGGTTTAGATTTTGAATTATGTATGCATTCCCGTGTGCAATGACTAGCTGACAAAGCTCTCACTGTCATCTGTCTCTCCATTCAGCTGATTGTTTCTCTGTTGTGACGTCATGAAATCCCACCAGGCAGTTCTCACTGCTCCTTCAGGAGCTACTTAGAAAGTCTTTTCTTACGCCTGTGTTGCACAGGGTTTTCACTCTTGGTTTTCTCTAGCAGTTTCAATGTTTTTGGTCTTATATCAAAGCTTTGGGTGTATTTTGAACTGATCATATTTTACTGTAATACATTTGATGGTTATTAGCAAAAATAATCCAGGTAAAGATGGGGTCAAAATGACAACACGTTAGGAGTTAACAATAAATTATCGGTTTTAGCTGTCCTGTTTCTTACAGACTTTAACCAGCCCGCAGACGGTTCTGACCACCTAAAAATGAAATATGTCATGACTTTGCACATCAGCCTTGCTCAGGCCATGCGAAGCTCAGGCCATTACATGTTTAGCATGTGCACTGCTGAGGTGAGCACTCAGTGGCTTTTTATCTAGGGAAGAGAGATGGACATCAGTGTCGTTCGTCTCCATGTACATCTCCAGTTTTCTCAGCAGCACTTATTGAAGAGGCTGTCTTTTCCCCAACACACACTTTTTAAACATTTTTTTGGTCAAAATTCAGATGGCCTGGGGCTGGCAAGGTGGCTAAGTGGTTAAGGGCACTGGCGGCTTTTCCAGGGAATCCAGATTTCACCCTCTTCTGGCTGCCACTTGCTTGTAAGCTGCACATACATTCAGGCAGTATATATGTATGTGTGTGTGTGTGTGTGTGTATACATATACACATACATCATATATATGTGTGCGTGTAATAAATATAATTTATGTATATGTATACATATAACCATATATAAACATACATATAAAAGAAAAAAGAACAATCAATTACTCTAATAAAGCCTAACCATAATAAACATAATTTTTAAAAATCACAAATATTAGATGGGTTTATGTCTTAGTTTGGGTTTTATTGCTGTGAAGAGACACCATGACAAGGCAACTCATATAAAGAAGAACATTTAACTGGGGCTGGCTTACAGGTTCAGAGGGTTAGTCCATCATCATCATGGCGGGAAGCATGGTGGGGTGCAGGCAGAGAGACATGGAGCTGGACGAGGAGCTGAGAGTTCCACATCTTGATCCTCAGGCAGCAGCAGGAGACTTCCTGCTCTGGCTTCTCTCAGTGACAAACAATAAATTGTAACCTGAAAGCCTTTCCTCAACAAGTTTGCTTTTGACCCTGGTGTTAATCACAGCAAGAGAAAAACAGACTAGAACAGTTTTCAGGCAGCAGATTCTGTAGAAGAAGAGAGAATGCACATTCTTGGTCCACCTCCCCACCCCCCACCCCTGTCCCTCCCCCATTTTAAAGGAAACCTTTTCAGTTTTTGGCTGTTTTGCATAATGATGGCTATACATTTGTTGTAAATAGCTTTTATTATATTGAGACATATTCCATATCCATCTAGTTTCTTCTGGGCTCTATCGTGCAGAGACCCTGACCATTGTAAAGGCCTTTACTGAGTCTATTGAGATAATAGTGTGACTCTCTTCCTGATTTTACTAGTGTGCCATGTTACACTTATCTCTTGCATCCCTGGAATGAAAACCAGGGTGGTCATGGCGCGTGGCATTTTCAGGGTGTTGTTGAATTTGATTTGTAGGAATTTTATGAGAAGCTCTACGACTACGCTCCCTGAAGAAATTGGTGTATAGACTTTTCTTTTTGTTGTTGTGGTGACTATTGGTTTTGGTTTAGAGTAATACTAACTTTGTAGACTGGATTTGGTGGTGTTTATTCCTTTTCTGTTTTCTGGAATAGTTTGAGGAGCATTGCTCGCAGTAGAATGCAACAGTGACTCTACCCTATCCTGGCACTTCGGTATTGGCATCTGCAGCACTTACTTTCTGTTGCTGTGACCTGAGTACCTTGTATTATGAAACTTACGGGAGGAAGGGTCTATTCTGTTAATGGCTTGTGGAATACAATCAATCGCAGCAGGCCAGAAATGTTGGCAGGAAGCTGTGGCAATGAAACATAAAATATCCGTCCATATCTGATTTGACCCATCATCCCTGCTTCATTCGAGAGCATGTTGTTCAGTAGCTAAACATACAGTTGTTTTTTATGCTGTTTTTTGTTCTTCTTTTACAATTTGAAAAGATATAAGACAGTGCTTTTTAAAAAAAATTTGTAAGTCTTGCTTTGTGACCTATAATGTCATCTATTTTGTAGCAAGTTCTTAGATTCAAAAAACAAAAAACAAAAACCCCTCTTGTGTTCTACAATGGTTGGGTGGGGTATTTCATAGATATGTATGAAATCTATTTGATCTGTGGTGAACTCTACCTCTGAAGTTTCCTTATTGACTTTTTTTCTGGATGACCTCTTTTATTTATGAAAGTGGGGCATTGAAGTCACTCACTGTTACTGTCCCTAGACCTCTAGACACCTTTCTATCTAGTCGTGAGGTTTCTTTGTGTTTTGCTTTTAATAAAATTAGTGATTCATTAGTATATAGATATATATGATATATAGAGAGATATAGATACAGATATTGTATCTTCATCATTAGTTACTCCGTTTTGCTAATATGTGGTGACCATTACTCATTCTGGCTAATTTTTGTACGCAGTTTATATGACAAACATAATCAGAGATATTCTTGCTGGTTTCCACATTTCACTTAATTGGTGTACCATTTTTCAGCTCTTCTCTTTCAGTCCTTCTGTGGGTCCTTGATGTGGGGGTATAGTTCTTGCAAGGAGCAGTTAGGTAATTGTATGTTAATGCAACCAGTGAGTTAGGTTGTCTTATTATAACCAACTTTTAAAGGATACTTATTTTTATTATTTAAAAATATTCCTGTGTATTTGTGTCTGTGTGTAGGCGTGTGCAAATGTGTGCAAATGAGTGCAGGTGCCTGGAGAGGTCAGTGGTATCAGATGCTTCTGGACCTGGAGTTACAGCCAATTGTGAACTGACTGAACTGGCTGCTGGGAACCAAACTTGGATGCTCTGCAAGGGCAGACAATACTTTTAACTACCGAGCTGTCTCTCCTGCTCCTGGTCTGCAAACTTATAACTGAAGAATTAAGACAATTTATATTTAAGGCTATTATTAAGTGGAGCTGGGTGAATGTTATGATTTTGTTCAATGTTTTCTTGGTTGGATCAAATGTAGTTTGTTCTTTTTCTTTCTCCCTTACTCACATTAGGAGTTTGATAGTTACTGAGTTGGCCACGTTCGATCATTCTCTCATTATTATTTGGTGTTCATATCTATTCCTTTCATGCATTTTTTTTTCTTTCCTGGACTCTAGTGTTTGTCACCGTCTTTTATCAGTAGAATTCCTTTAAGCGTCTTCAGCAGTTCTGGCTTAGTGGTCATGAAGTGCTTGAGATTGTACTTATTCTAAAAGGTCTCCATTCATGTGCTGATTTAAAAACTACTTTTCTTTATGTTTTGATTGACAGTTATTTCCTTTCAGACTCTGGTTTTATTATCCCATGATTTTTTTTTTCTGGCAACCAGGCTTTCTGCTGAGAAGTTCATCTCGTTCTGATGAATTTGCATTTATGAATGTGTTGGCAGTTTTCTCTCGAAGCTTTTAATATTCCCCCTTTGTTCTTAGCCTTAGCATCCTGTAGAATGTGATGTGGAGAGGTTCCTTCCTTGTCATGTCAATTTGGAGCTCTAAATGTTTCCTGTACTTGAATATCAACTTGAATAGTTGGTTTTAATTGTGAATTTCACCCGGGCCTAGGATCTCCTGGAGGCGAGCCTCTGGGCACACCTGTAGGGATTGCCTAGATTAGTGCTAGCCTCCGAGTGCTGGCCTTTTGACTAGGTTAATTGAAAGGGCAGATCCTCTCAATGTGGGCGAGCAGTTTTCTGCATAAGACTGTATAAGACTGAGAAGCTGCATGGAGCACAAGCAGAATACATCCGTTTGTCTTTCTGCTTGCTGACGGTAGGTTCAGTGTGACCGGATTCTCCAAACTCCAACTGCCTTGACTTTCTATCACTGACTCCTCAATGATAGAAACTCTCTCTTCTTGTAAGTTGCTTTTGTTGGAGGTGTTTTATCAAAGCAATTGGAAAAGAAACTAAGATCTTCATTTCCCTAGCTTAGGGAAATGTTCAGCTACAATTTCATGAAATAGATTTTCTATGTCTTTAGTTTGTATCTTCTATGTATAGGTTTTTAGCTTTCTTTTCTTGGTCATGTCCCAGGGATTGTGAAAATTGTGCTCATTCCTTTTATTTCTTCTGGATTTAGATTTTGCCCTTGATCTAGTCTTCACTCCCTATTACTGTTTTTGATACTTGAGGTGGAGTATTGGTGTTGCTTTCTAATGTTTTTTTTTAATTTGATTCACTGAGTTTTTCATTTTTTCTGTTGTTTCTACAAAATCTTAATTTCTTTGCTTACTTTCTCAGTCATGTTGCTGATTTACTCATCCAGATCTTGAGTTAACATCTTTACTTTTCCCATTGGTTCATTTGAGTGCTCTTTGGTGTTATCAATTATGTTTAAAACTAGACTTTGAAACACTTTGTTTAGAGGAAGGCCGCTGCCTTGACTTTTCATGTGTCTTCTGTTTTTATGTTATTTGTGCATCTGTTGGGGTGTCTTCTCTTTCTGTTTTAGTTGGTGAACTTTTAAAGCAGCCTTGTCTTGAGGGCTCAGTCCCAAGCCCCATTCAGAGAGGAGAAAACACACAGTTGCAACATCAACAAAAACCAGACCAAAACATACAGAAACATAATTAAATCCAGCCACTATTACAATTAATAATCATGGAAAACATAAGGACATAAAGTGTAGCAAGCTGTAAGGTTAAATGTTTATTAAAGTAAAATTAATAATTATTTTAATGGTAAATGAATGAGCTCAAGGAAGGATGAAGGGGACTAATAAAGAACAAACAAATTTAATTATAAAATGTGATGAGAAAGGAGAAGAATATGAAGAAGAAGATGAAGATGAAGAAGAAAAAGAAAAAGAAAGCAATCTCTTTACAAAATAAAATTGGATAACCCCAAGAACAGGAATAAACAATAAAAAAAAGATAAAATAGTTTAGAATATAAGTTAGTAAAACATCAATAAAATACTGAAGCAAACAAAAAGAGAGAGAAAGAGAGGGGGGCAAAGAAAAAGGAAAAAAAACCTTTTTAAGATGACAAAGAATTGGAGGTTTTCTTATTGTCTTGAGACAGGATTTTACTATGTAGCCCTGGCTGTACTGGAGATCACTATGTAGATCAGGCTGGCTTTAAATTTGAAGGATATATACCTATCTCTGCATCCTAAGTACTAGAATCAAAAATGTATTTCCCTGGGGCCTGGCAGGATGGTGACTTTATACAGACTCTCTCAATGTTCTTTCAACTTAGTCTGGTGTCTACTGCTAAGGGACGGGCCAGTGTCATGGGTCAGTTGCTCATTTCAGTGCCACATCCACTTTGGAAGCTTCCTTTGTGTGTGTGTGTGTGTGTGTGTGTGTGTGTGTGTGTGTGTGTGTGTGTGTGTGTGTGTGTTTGTGTTCTGGGAGGCACTGCGATTTGTTTTGGGCATTATGACCTATGACCTATAGACTGGGCAGATTCTCATCTGTGCCACAGACTGTCTCTACTTTGCATATTCAGGTATGGTTAATGGCCAAAGGGAGTGGAGTTCTTCAATTGCATTAAAAAGCGACAGAGCATGGAAACCTGTGCCGAAGGGGAGAAGTGAGGGACCCCAACCCGCTGCCTGGCAGTCTCGGCGCTTACAATCTTCCAGCAGTAAACTTCCAGCAAGAAGGAAGAGACTGTCCAAATCAAGAGCTTGCCAGGACCTGGACTTAGATGTCTTAATCCTGCTGGTCAGCAAACCACATCGCAGAGAAAGGCATCTCTAAAGGCCAAACAGGGCTGAAGCTTTTGGGCCCCATTGGTATCCAATAGTGATGGAGCTGGTACCCAAACACAGACAGTGAGACTAATGGCGACTGAGTTCCTCACGGCCCAAGAACCCCCACTGTTAAAGCTTCTCAGATGCTCAAGTCTCACCCTGTCCCCCTCCAGCATTTTCTAGCTGTCTGCCACTCAGACACTGGAGCAATGTGTGCCCAAATCCTTGAGCTGTGATTGTGCCTTGTAGTTCAGTTTCACACAAGCTTCCTCTCAAAGTGATGGCTATAGCATTCTGAGACGTGGCAGGGGACGGCGTGCATCTCTAGTCTGCTGTTAGCCTGACATGTAGGCAGTATCATGATCGTACCATGTCCCCCACTGGTCTGAGGGATAGGGGACTGGACTCTCCTGTGTCTGTTCTCACCACCAGTGTGGCTTCAGTTTCCTTCTTTCTTCCCCAGAGTGGGATGAAGCCGTGGCTGCTTCTTCATTGTCTCTGCATGGCTTTTCTATTCTCACCCACTTTCTGCTTTCCATTGTGTCTTTCACGATTCCTGATGTCCTTCCTCCCTTTCTCCTGGATGTTTCTCTGTTATCTTCATTCATGGTGCCACATGAGAAAGCCTCTAAGCCACCATCTAACTCATGAATGGCACCAATGCTCCCTGAGTTCAGTTCTCATCAGTAAAACTGCATACTCTAGGAGGAAAGGTGGCAGAGAGGAACATTCAGAAAATAAAGAGCAGCTTCTGCCCTTGAGGAGATGTCTGCTGGAGAGCTAACTGACAATCCAAGGTCTGTGAGGGAGTTCTCTGACAGCTACTCTGAGTCTTCATCCTTCTAACTCTCTTAGCCAGCATCAGTCTTTTCTTCCCGGTCCTTCCCCTTCCTCCCTCTTTTCCCTTCCTCTCCTCCTCTTCCTTTCTCCCTTTCCTTTCCCCTCGCTCCCTTCCCTTCCTCTCCCACTCTTCCTTTCCTCTCTCTTCTTTTTATCTCTATTTCTTCCTCCCTCTCTAGCTCCATTCCTCTTTCTTCCTTTTTTTAATCCACTGACCGTGGTCTCAGTCACTATAGTCCAGGTCTATAGCCTCTGAAATGAAGATATTTATTCTTTCCATATCTTCCCTATAATAAATGTTTATTGTTAATCTTCCATTCAGCTATTCATTACTTCTTTCACTACATTCAAAAGAAAAATCCACAAGAGTTTGCCTTCCCTGTCTACCTTAGAGGGTAACAGAACACCATGCTCTGTAAAACTGCTATTTTTTTTTCAGTCTCATACAAAAAGTGATCCAGATCTGTTTGAAAGTTTGCCAATAAAACAAGAAACCAGAGAAGCCAGAAACACACACAAAAGAAAAAAAAGACAACATCTTCAACAAATAGTACTGGTCTAAATGGATGGCTTCATGTAGAAGGATGCAAATAGACCCATATTTATCACCTCTCACAAAACTCAACTCCAAGTGGATTAAAGACACCAACATAAAAACAGTATATCTAGTAGAAGAGAAAGTGGGGAATAGTCTTGAGGGCAGTAGCACAGGGGAAAACTTTCTGAACAGAGCACCATTAGCTCAGGCCCCAAGATCAACAGTAATAAATGGGACCTCATGAAACTGAGAAGCTTCTGTATGGCAGAGGACACCATCATTCAGACAAAGCAACAGCCTACAAAATGGGAAATTTACCAACTCAACATCTGATAGAGGACCACTATCCAAAATATATTAAAGAACTCAAGAAAACAAACCAATTTAAAAATGGGGTACAGATTTAAACAGAGAGTTCTCAAAAGAAGAAACCCAAGTGACTGAGAAACGTTCAAAGAGATGTTCAATTTTCTTGGCCATCAGGGAAATGCAAATCAAAACTGCTTTGAGAGTTCATCTTCCACCTGTCAGAATGACGAAGATCAATAAAACAAGTGATGCAGGCAAGGATGTGGAGTAAAGGGAACACTTCCCTGTTGCTGTAGGAGTGAAAACTTGTACAGTCACTATAGAAATCAGTGTGGCAGTTCCTAAGAAGATGGGGATTGATCTACCCCGGATCCAGCTATATCACTCTTAGGCATTTACCAAAAAAAAACCCTCATCCTACTGCAAGGACACTTGTTCAACCATGTCCATTGCTGCTCTATTCAAAATAGCTAGAAATTGGAAATAACCTAGGTGCCTCTCAACAAAAGAATGGGTGAAGAAAATGTGGTATATTTACACCATTAGCTATCACTTGGGCACATAAAAATGAAATTATAAAATTCACAGGTAAATGGATGGAACTAGAAAAAAGTCATTCTGGATGAAGTAACCAAGACCTAGAAAGATAAATATGGTATGCGTTCACTTATATATGGATATTAGCTGTTAAGTCAATGATAACAATGCTATGACCCAGAGAACCACAAGGGTCAGGTACTCAGGAAGAGACTAGAGAAGGACAGGTGTATCTCCTGGAAAAGGAAAGTAGGATAGGTAGTTATCAATAGGTGGGGGTGGGTGGGGGCTGGAATGGGAAGATTAGGTGGGGAGGGGAAGGGAAGAGAGGGACAAAGGAGTCAATATTGGGAAAAAAACAAAAAATTAAGGGCCATATGAGGGGTAGTATTGAAATCTAATACAGAAGGAGTTTCCTAAAATATATACATATATGAAGGAGATCTAAATGAAATCACTAAATATTGGGAGAGAGAGAGAGAGCCTCAACTGGATGTCTCTTACACCAAATGAAGCTTCCTGTATCAAGATTGGGTTATGTCTAATTGAGCTGTTGGCAAAAGCGATCCAAAGGGAACCCCCGTACAGCCCAGGCTGTTGCCAAGACTATAGGTTGCTCTCTGGTAAGGTCCCATTATTAAAGAAGACAACACATACACAACTCATTGAACATGGAGAAGTTGCGCTGGTGTCTACATAGAGCCTTCACCCCTACATGCTAGTGTCTTTGGCATAGGAACATACTCTTCAGGCGACCAAGGGGGGATTGTGACCACCAACCCAGCCACAAACCCTTTGATCTATAGATGTCTTGCTGCCAGAAAGGCTAGTGCAACGGTGGCACAAGGCATATGGAAGTAAGCAACCAGTATCTGCTTTGACTTAAGCCCATTCTAGGAGATGGAACCTATACCTGACACAGGTGACCACGAACCTTAGACTAGGTAGCCCAGGGACCTAGCATAAAACCAAATACTACTGTTCTTAACAACAAAACAAAACAAACAAACAAATAAAAAACCTGGAGCAATAAAATGATTCCTAATGATGTTCTGCTATAGTCATACCTCAGTGCCTTTCTCAGGCATCATCAGAAAAGCTTCCTTGTCCAGCAGCCGGGAACAAATACAGAGATCCACAGCCAGGAATCACACAGAGAGTGAGAGGCTTTGGAACACTCAGTTCTAAACAGAATGTCTCCATCAAATTCCTCTTCTCAGGGCTCAGCGAACCCTGTTGATGAGGAAGTGGGAAGAATGTAGAGCCAGAGGGAACGGAGGACACCGAGAAAACAAAAGCCTCCAAATCAAACGTGACCAGCACACATATGAACTCCCAGGCACCGAGGCAGTGCGCACAGGACCTCAATGGTCCATATCAGATGATGCCTTAGGGCTGAAAGGAGAAGTGACACACGCCCCCAACCCTAGCTCAGATCCAATCTCCAATTGATGGCTGCTTGCTAATGAAAATTTCGGTTTCTCCAACGGAGTCTCACTAGGGAAACAATCTACTGTTAAGGGTAGGCTGCCTGCCCAGCAGTAGATGGCAAAAAGAAAAGAAACGCAATGAAATTTTTGGAGGTGTTTTGTTTGTTTGTTTGTTTTTGTCTCATGATGTCATTTTCCTTTTTAATTTTTTAATTTTTCATTTTTTTAATAGATATTTTCTTATTTTGTTTTACCTCACAGGTCCTTTGCATATATGTTATGGCTTCCAGTCTGGTGGTTTCAGGATTCCTGAGTGGGCACATGAGTGGGGTCCCTGCGGCTTTATCTAGTTCTCAAGCCTTTTCCTTGCACTCTTTTGTTTCGGTTTGTTTGTTTTGTCCTATTCCTGTGTGTTAGGTTTTGTTTTATATTATGTTATCTTATTGTGTTATTATCTCTTCAAGTCTGTTTGTTTCCTAGTGAGAGACAGAAAGGGGGTGGGGTGCGGTGGGGAGGGAAGGGGAGAGGAGGGGAGGGCAAGGGAGGGATAGGGAGGGGGGGGGTGAGGTGGGGAGGGGAGGGGGGAGGAGGGGAGGGGAGGGGGGAGGGGGATGGGGAAGAAGAACGGGGAGACGGGAACCATAATCAGGGTATATTATGTGAGGGAAAAAACTTGTTTGTAATAAAAGGAAAAAAAGAAGAAAATGTTACAAAAAAAGGAGAAACCAATCTTTTTGGTGTATATACCAGCAAATATTGTTTTAACTAGAATTTCTTTGATTACTGTCAACAGTTTTCCCATATATTTTATTTGTCATTTACATCTTACTTTGAATTCCATTGCTGTCTCTACATTTTGTTGTTGTTGTTGTTTATAAACTACTCATATATTAAGGCATGGTCCTTCAGTCTCCTGTGTTTCAAGCATTAATGTCTAGTAAATTTGAGTTGTGGTTTCTTATGTTTATTTGACCATATAGAAAATTATAAATGTGTATTATTTATTTTTTCATTGCTGTGATCACATACCCGACCCCCTCAAACAAAAACCAAAAACCAAAAACAACAACAACAAAAACCAAACCAACAACTAAAGGAGAAAGGTTTATTTTGGTTCAGTCTGAGGGCACAGCCTGTTATGTGGGAAGGCATGCTGTGATGGAGATGCCTTCGGACCGCAGTGGCGAAAGGCTTAGGTCGCTTGCTCACATCTGGAAGGATCAAGAAGCAGAGCAAGGGGGACGCTGCTGCCTAAGTGACTTCTCATTTATCCAGTTCTGTTCTGTCCTGCGGGATGGTGGCTGCACATCTGATGTGTCTTTCTTCTGTGAACACATCCGCAGGCATGCTCAGTGGTGCGTCTCTTAGGGGATTCTCAGTCAGCCATGTTGTCAGGGAAGATAAACCATGGCAGCGCGCATGCAGCTGAGTCTTTCAATCTTGAGCTTTGAAAACAGGAATGTGCCAGGGTCTGAAGAGATGGCTCTACAGTTAAGAATATTTACCGCTCTTACCAAGGACGCAAGTTCAGTTCCTGGCTCCCAGCTCTGGTAGCTTCCAGTTGCTTGTGATTCGAGCTTTAGTAGGACCTGTCACCTCTGGCCTCTGATAGCACCTTGTACTGATATGCAATACCCCACCACACAGACACACAGACACACACACACACAGACACACACAGACACACAGACACACACACACACACACACATACTCACATGCTTAATTAAAAACACTACAAACAAACCTTTTCCAAAAGTTAAAATGCTTCCAACAGATCTTACTTTCTATTTTTTAAGCACATTGGAGAGACAGGACCAGGGAGGAGAGTTATAACCCAGTGTTCCAGAGTGTTGCCCACCTTTTAAATGTTACTGAATACGAGGATCAGAAAACAACGATATCCCATCTCCTTAGAAAACTCTTCTAGGTAGTGAGAAGACATGAAGACACATAAACTTGTGTTGGCTAGGGAGGAAAGAGGTTCTGGGTACATTCATTGACAGATGCCACTTTTCTATGGAGTAATTAAGTGGGGTTTCAAAGTCTAAGACCATCTCTTTCAACTACCTTAGCAATGCTGCAGTACTGCAATAATGGGTCTAGATCCCCTTGACATTGGTTATGAGATATCATTACTCTTGCTGGGGTTTTGCCAGGAAGGCCCAGGCTAAGCCTGGCCTTGTGCTCTGGAATCGCAAAGGCAAGGAGGATCCACTAGGGACACTGCCACCTGTGTGTCACCCTGAGACCCATGAGCACTAGGAGGAGTGTTGGGGGCAATAGGCCATATGGCCAATGTTCAACCATCTTGTCAGAACCTGCACCTTAAAGTCTCTGTTTTTCCCAGAGCTTGCCTTTTACCAGAAACTAGCTGACCCTGTTGTGGGTCAGCAGTTAGACCAAAGACAGATAGAGATGGAGCAACCCTGTTATGGTTTAGCAGTTAGATTAGACAAGAGGGAGCCAGATACCCTGTGTGGCAGGACATTATGACCCTGCCTGGAATTCCCTGTGTTTTGAGAAAAGCCTGCAGCTGGGTTGCTATAGCAATATGGTTCCCTGCCTTCTGACTTATAAAAGCTGCTGCCTGACTAATAAAGTTTGAGAGCTTGATCAATCAGACTTGCTCTCCTTCTTTGTGTCTTGCATTTTTCAACAGGTGACCTTCCTCCCAAGTTTTAGTTGAACCCCACAGCTTGGGTCAGAAGAGCACCCTGCTCCCTCCCTGTGTCCCTCCTGCATCATGTGGAGACCCACCCACTACTCACCTGGTTTTCCATACCTGCTTTTTTCTTTCGTCGGTGCCCAGCCCTGAGCATAGGCATCTGCACGGGTGTGAGAGGAACAGAGGGTGTTAAAGTCCTTTCCTGCCTGCATAACAGGTGCTCGTGCCTCTTCTGCCATGCTTTAGATTGTTAGCCACTACCTCAGTTTCCCAGAATCCCTTAAGCGGAGCCCCTACCTTCATTGCTCCCTTGAGTGGGAGTGTGCTTAGGCTCTGGCTTCACCACTTTCCTTGTTTGGAGTTTGGAAAGGCTCTGTTTTGCTTATGATGCCAGGACTTTTCAACCTGAGGTTGAGAGGTCAGGGTCTTGGGGGTCAGGGTTTTGGGGGTTTGGATCTTGGCTCTTTATCTGTTTATATTTTTACATGGACCTGGCTATCCTAGAGCCTGCTGGTGAGGTTTATCAGGGTTGCTGGGGACAGTAAGATAGGATGAGGGTGAACTCGGGTGACTGAAACTGGCTCGGGCTGGTCTACATGGCAAGCAGACTCCGCTCCCATGCTGGCTCTGGTGATGGCAGAGCCAGTTAGTGAAGGAGGCATCACCTGCAATTAATTGACAATGGGAAAAGAGGGTTTACCTGAGGCTTTCTTGTCTAATAGACTTGGAGGTCTGAGTTAGTCATATGGCCCTTCTCAGACGATGGCAGGGGGTGGGGGTAGGGGGGGGGATGTCAGGTTTGTCTAGTGCGTGGCCCAGAGTGCTGTTGGCTTTTCCGCGTTCCATTTTAGCACCATTCTCATGAGGAAGGTTCCACTGTTGTGCTCATTTGACAGGGCGGTGAGAGAAACTTAGGCAAAATAATTTTGGTATTGTTTGAAAGCGTCTCCACCAAAGGCTAAAGATCAAGATTGATGCCACATGGCCCCCACGAGTCTTCCTTTCTCACGCTGCTTTTGACTGCCCTGGCACTAGACGGTCCACACCTACTGGATCATGTACTGGACTGATACAAGTCTAGGTCCAAAGCAATGGAACCAGAAGCCACAGGCTGAAACCTCGTGTGAGCCAAATAAATCTCGCTTCAAAGTCATCTCAAGAGCTTTGTTACAGTGACTGGCTAAGGCAGCAAGCCCTGGCCACAGTATTCACATGCCACCGAACTGGGTGGAACTGGAAGCCTACTAGTCTGAATGCCCACCTCCTCACCTCAGTGTGTGAGCTCACGGCTGTGGCTTGAGCTCAGCAGAGCTCTCCAGTTGGGGGAGATGCATAATTACCCAGGAGCCTCCTGTAGCAGCAGCTTTCTGGAGCCCCGTGTGATGTTCCTCCTTTTCCTCCAGTGCCCAGCTGGCGTGTTTGAAACATGCCTAAAACACGTAGTCTGCCAGAGCAAATCTCTTCCAGAAACAGGGTTCAGGTTTGGTGTTACCATCTTCAAACTCAGGAATTTAAAATCCAGAAACAAAGGCAGGCCCGAGCTCCTTCTCGGTGATCCTTCTCAAACACGCGGTGATTATGTATTCATGTGGGTCCAGGTGGTTTGCTTAGGATAATTATTCTTCTTGTAGAAATAAGAGAAATTAATCACTCTGGCTGCTTCTCTTTGATTCTCTAGTGTCCCGGCATGCCAACGCTTGAGCAAACATAACCTGCACAGTGAGTAATACTGGGTATAGGAGTGGTATTTCCACTGCTCGAGGTTGGGGAAATATTACTGAAATATAAGAGCCAGCCCTCTGTAAATGAAGAAGTAAATAAATACTAAATAAATCAGCGAAGCAGCTCTTGTCCTCTCCCCACAAAGTCTTGGTTCTCTGTTTAAGGATGCTAACTTCCCCTCTTTCCGTGGGCACAGTTCTGTAGTTAGATTTTTATGTACAAGACCCGGTGATCCTTGGGATTTGTTATGCTTTTCCCGTAGCAGCATTTTCATTGCAGTTCTCATAATGTAGTGCGCATGTGAAGGTGATTGACAGACAGATGACGGGTAGGTAGGCAGTTAGGTGATAGAAAGGTAGATGGTAGATATGTAGGTAGGACATAGATCCATAGATGATGGACAGATAGATTACAGATGTGTGCATTCAGAGACAAGAGCACCGGGAGTGGGGAATGTTCTCGTATTTAAAGACATGAAAGCTGAGGCATTGGGGACTGTCATTGAGCTTGTGTAGGATGGAGGAGGTATTGGAGAGTTGTGTGTGCATGTGCGTGTGCATGTGCGTGTGCATGTGCACACGTGTGTGTGTGTGTGTGTGTGTGGTGCATGTGTATGTGCATGTGTGTGTGTGTGTGTGTGTGTGTGTGTGTGTGTGGTGCATGAATCTTTAGTACACATATGTGTGGTATGAATGCATGTATATGCACAGTTGTGCGGCTATACACACATTCACAGAGGCCAGAGTTGGACATTGGTGTCCAATTTATTGGACCTTATTCCTTTGAGACAGGATCTCTCTAGCAAGCTCCAGGAATCCTGGGTAGCCAGTGCTGGGTTACAGGCATGCAGCCATATCTGGCTTTTTACACTGCATCCTGCGTATCACCTATGCTTGTATACCAAGTGCTTTTAAACACTGAGCAGACTGTCCGGCCCTCAGAACCCTGTTTTTATAGATTCATGTACTTTGTGTCTTGGGGACAAAGTGCAACCTTCTAAAAAAGAAAATGCCATAAGTCTTTGCATTAGACACTAAATGGCAGACAACTATTGTGCAGAGTTCATGCCAATTTCACTCTCCCTCCCCCAATACTTATATTCCTATTTGCATGCCATGTGCATTACCCTAACAACTAAGACTATTTCACAGCCTGATAGAAAGTGAGAGTTCTATTTCTACAGCTGCTTATTTTTAAATTGATTTTGGTCTTAACTGCATCTCAAGGAACGCTCTGGAACAGTGTGTCTCCATAGGGTTGAGGCTGGTGTTTGTTCTCTCACCGGTTTGTGCCTGTATATAATTCATCTGTCTCTTTGTTTTCTTTCTGCTTAAATGACGATCAAGAGCGCCGAGGTCTCTCCAACGCATTTGTGTTAGCCGTGTACAGCAGCTGATGTAGAGGGAGCTGACCACATAGCAGTTGTGAGGCCCTGTGCGCTCTGGCCAGCCAGAGAAACTTTGAGGAGAAAAAAAATTGTTGTATATGGAAGTGAATTTGGGACAGGCACTTTTGACATGAAAGCCAAATGTCACAGGAACATTTTAACATGTGCTCACACATGATGTGAGTACACAGTGCATAGACACACACTTTCTGGTGTGCGGCTGCCCATCCTCTGCCATAGAAAGTCACAGATTATAAGACTCAGTTCCCTCACGAGCTGCTAGAGTCCTGAGCCAGTGGGCAATTACCCCTAGACAGAGCTTGTTTCTCGTAAGGATTAAGGCATTTTTCTTGCTTTAAATACCAAAAGTAATCTAAACTAGTTTTTATACTGCCTACCCTATGGAAGGGTAGAGCATAGACTATAGTTTTGTTTGTGTTTGGGGTGAAAATGTCCTATTGTATAGTACTGGCTCTCCGCAAATTCCTGCACCTAAAAAGAACAGTTGACTGTAAATTCTCACAAAAGACTGAAACATTGCTTGCGCATATGGCATGTGAGAACATGGGCCCTGATGCGTTAGCTTTTCTGCAAGGTGTACGGTCACCGCACATCAAAACATACAAAGTTCATATCCTTTGATAAGGTCGTTTCTGGTTTTGAAATTGATTTTCAGATGAAAACCAGAAAGACATTGTAAAATGCATTCCTCAGTTTCTTCACATAAACTTGGTTAATAAAAATAGGAAGTGGGAAATGAGCTATATGCCCACTAATAAGCTAATAAGAAAGTATTTGAATTAATTAGGATGTACTTCCAGATATAAGAAGCACTCAAGGACTATTCAAAGGAAGTTATTGACATGGGAAGGCATTTATAATACAGTGCTAAGAGAGAAGAAAATTATAGACCTGCATACTCAGTGTTCCACTTAGACGTTATATTTATCCGTATGCACAAAACATATATGCTACGTGATGGTCTGTGGGAGCAGGGCTGGAGGAAGGATCTCCACTTTACAGTTGTTACTCTGGTGATTTGCTTAAACACTTTTTATAGTGAATGATACCTGTTTTATAACCAGCCAAAACCATAACTACAAAGGAGAAACAAAGGACCTAGAGAGCATTCAAATAAAACTTTTAATTTTATTGTTTCTACTAATTTCTCTGATTTGTAGTGTGACCATTGGAGCCTCTCGACTTCTGACAGGCTTGGGGCGCTACACACGACTAAAGAAAGGTAGATGACAAACTGGTTGGCCATAAACAATGACATGACACATAATACATTCACCTATTTAGGGAAAGAGATGCCCGCTCTCAGTGTGCTCTGGGAGCTGAGTGCTGTGACAGCCAGGTCACCCCGCGGCCCTTGAGCCGCAGGACAGCCTGGGGTGGGAAGCACCACCTCCCCACTGTGGATATGAGTCTGTCCAACCGCTTTTCTTTTTGGAGCACTCAGTGGGCATAAGAGACTTTCAGACTAGTCTGTCTTTATTTTGGCCAAATACTTCGGTGCTATCATGGACCAATATCCCTGCTCGTGCATGTTTACATGTGACATGCTTCTTTTTTGTTTTGTTTTGTGTGCCTTTGCATCCTTAGCTGAAAGGAACGAAGAATAAAAGCACCCACATCCTGGTGTGTAACTAAAATCCCCCAGTGGAATTTGTTTAGTGTGAGAGACTGATTAGTAATTTTTAGCAATTGGTAATTTTCTCCCTCAGGTGGTTTTTCTGCATTCCTGTAGAGATCACGTCCACAGCAAAGCTTCCAAGGGAGAAGAAAAACACAGTATGAAAGTATCTGAGTGTGCAGGCGGGCTAGCCTGAGTGTGTGTGTGTGTGTGTGTGTGTGTGTGTGCGCGCTTGTGTTTGTATATGGTGCATGTAGTATGTATGTATGTGCATGGTGTGTATGTGCATGTGGTATATGTGTGTGTGCATGTGATGTGTGTATGTGGTGTATACATATGGTGTGTGTATGTGGTGTGTTTGTACATGTCACATGTATGTGCATGTGGTATGTATGTGGGAGTGTGTATGTGCACATGGTATATGTGTATGTACATATGGTATGTGTGTATATGTTTGTGGTGTGTATGTGTGTGTGCATATAGTATGTGTATGATGTATGTATGTGTGGTAAATGTGTATGTGGTGTCTGTGCATGTGCACATGGTATGTGTATTTATATACTTGGTGGGTGTTATATGTGTGCTCATGTGCACATGTAGAATGTATGTGTATGTAATGTGCTGTATCCTGTGTTATGTGTGGGGGGGCATGTGTGCATATGGTATGTGTGTATGTGGAATGTGTTTGTGGTGTATATGCACATGGCATGCATATGTGTGCATGTGGTATTCATGTGCATTTTGTGCATATGAATATATTTGTATGTGTGGTGTTTGTGTATGTATAGTGTGTTATATATGTATGTAGTATAGTGTTTTGTGTATATATGTGTAGACTGAGTGTGTATGTATGTGTGTGAGTGTATATGTGATATGTGTATATGTGTGGCTAGTGTGTTTGGTATATGTGTGGGGTGATTAGTGTGTATGTGGTTTGTATGTTGTTAGTGTGTGTGTTTGGTGTATGTGTGGTTTGTGTGGGGTGTGATTAGTGTGTGTGTGTTATGGTTAGTGTTTGTGTTTGGTGTGTAGTGTGGTCCGTGTGTGTGTTTGGTGTATGTGTGGTTAGTGTGTGTGTTTGGTGTCATTTGTGTGTGTGTTTGGTGTATGTGTGGTGTAGTTATGTGTAATGTGGTTAGTGTGTGTGTTTTAGAAAAATATTTCAGTGAAAAGTGGTTTGATTTAGAATCACTGTTACATCTCCTACAATCTCTGGTCTTGCGGGAGGTCCTATTATATAATCATTTTATTCCAGGAATTGTAGCTGTCATCCATCCACTCATGATGGAGTCTCTCCCCTCAGTCCCTCCACTGGCTTGGGGGGCAGCAAGCCAATCTAAAAATCATACTTGAAGGAGACCTCTGGATTTTATATACCATTCTGAGGGCATATTGTGGAAATTATAGGGTCGTGGTAAGAAAAATCTAGATTTTTAAACAAAAGACAGCAGGTGTCTATGATGAAACACCCACGAAGAAGGACTAATTTTTTGTGTGTTCGTGAAGTCAGAGGATTGTACTTCTCAGTAAGGTTGGCGTTTCCGTGCTGGGAACACACCCAGCTCTGCCCCGGGAAGGCCGGGTTGTTTGTGTCTTACCACTCCCTGGGGACTGACGCTGTTTAGTACAAAAGCCAAGCAGCCTGGGTGGCCTTGGGATTCTCCCATTAGGAGCTTTCATGACTTTATTTTTGCATATCTATGGGCACACGTCCTGCCCCTGGTAACCTCATTCCTGATGGCCAGCTCCTCACATTCTGAAAGAAAGGCTTCACCGTGTTTGGGTGTCCCCTCACCTAACAGGGTCTCACTGTGTAGACCAGGGTGGGCTTGACCTCACAGTTCTCCTGGTTCAGTCTCCATTGTGTTGGGATTGTAGGCGTAAGTAGGCGTAAGCCATCGTGCCCAAGTTCCCTTTGTTGTCTACAGCTGGACTGATGTGCAGCAGTTAATGATATCAGCTTTGATATTAAGAGGAAAGCACATACACGGAAAAACTTTTATAATAGTTTGCCGACTGATGTTAACAAGATCAAATACTTTGCTGAGCGGCACAGTTGGCAGACGGGACTCATCTTCATCATTGTCAGCATCTTTCTTGGATCTATTACACTGTGCACTTACAAGCTCCCTCACGCGCACCGGTTGTACTTGTTTTATTTTAATGAACCACGTCTGCTATTACAATTTACAATAGTCTGTGTGGGCCTTTATTTCGGCTCTTTTGGATAGGAGGGGAAAGCACCTGGAAACACGAAGCCCAGACTCTACCCCCTGGTAACAGTCTTCATTACGTCTCTAGACTGCTGAAAGGGGAGACTTGGTCATATGAGCCCCCCCAAATGGTTATCCAGGATCAAGTGGTCAGCCCTGACATCATGTACATGCAAACAGCATTAAACAGACTAAGCAGGTTGTGTGTGTGTGTGTGTGTGTGTGTGTGTGTGTGTATTTTTTCAAAGAAAAGAGAAACCATGACTTTGGGGGTGAGTAGGGGCGTGGCCAAGGGGCACTTGGAAGGAGGAAAGGAAAAGGGGAATGATGTAATTATATTTTAACTAAAATTAGAGCTTTACTTTTTATGGTAATGGAGATTGAACCTAGAGCTTCATGCCTGGTGGTCAAGTGCTCCTACCACTGAGCTGCACCCGAACTCTGTCTATTCTGTTTTGACAGCAGGTCTGTGAAGTTCAAAAGCGTGTAAGCCATCTTTGGGTTTCAGATGCAGTCTCTGAAATTGCACAGATAAAGCAACATAGAGGCCCCTGGCTCCTGGCTCCCAGCTCTCTCTCTCTCTCTCTCTTTCTGAAGAACCACACGCAGAGCTCTAGGAAGCAAGAGGTTCATGCCTACTCTGAACTCTGATCTTGGGCACAGACCAATATTAGAGAGATGGCTTGGTATGGGTGGAACTGTCACTCTGTAAGTTCACTCAGTGATCTGGGAAAAACGCTCCCCTTCCTTTGTAAGCCAGGCGTGATGGTATGGGAGGTGTTGTGACAGGCTTGAGGTGCGGGCCTCCTTGTGAGGTCTGCTCAGAGACTGCCCCAGGTTACCTGCTGCGGAACACTTCCCAGGAGACAATTACAGAATTCACTTTCTTCGGTTCTTGAAACTTCAGTGTGGGTGGCAATTCCTAATTGGCTGTCCTAATTCACTCTGTGCCACTGAAGCGCTTAAATGTTCAACTTATGAGATGACTGACGACGACGACGACAACGACAACAACAACAACAACAACAACAACAACAACAACAAATCTGAGTGAAACTGACTCAAGGCAGAAGTGGGCAACTTTCCCTAGCGACCCCAGAGGGGCTTGAGCGCATTGTAGACACAATTATCCATTCTGGGGGACACTGAACAAGAGCAGAAGACTGGAAGCTGGGCCTTGGGCTTCCGGCAAACGCTGGGACGTGGGAGAAACCAAGACCTTACAGAAACCAGGCAGAGGCTTCCCAGCCCATGGCCTCCTCTCTCAGGCCCGGCGCTCGCTGAGGAGCTGAGATTTCCGCAATCACGGGGGGGGGGGGGGGGGGGGCGGGCGGGGGTGCTGGGTACATGGTAGATGCTTAGTGATTAGTCATCATCAGAACAGTGCTGGCAGGAATGCAGCGTCCATCAGCGCCACCTGCCCTCTGTCACGTGCACCATGCTCTCTTGGGTCTAAGCTGCAGGCCCTGCCTGATGGAGAACACTAAGTGGCCATTCTGGTTTGGATTCTACTGGGGACCCCGAGCTTCTAGCTCTGCTGCCTCTCATGAGACTCCAATGGTACTCACTAGGTTTTACAAATTCGAAGCCTTTGTCTTAGTTATTTAAAAAGAAAAAAACCAAATTGTTTGGGAAAAAATAGTTTCTTATAGAAAACTGTGAAACTCGATTTTGTAACACATTTTGTCTACATGAACAACAGTAACCTCACCAAGAGTTGAGGCCTTCTAAATCCTGGTTAAAGAAAGAATAATCATCTACCAAAAGAAAGGAAATATTAACACTTTGGGCTTCGAGTTGCTGCTCTAGAAATCAAGCTAAGAGGAGCACATGAGTGTGCCTGGGTGGGATTTCAGTGCTAGCTGGGACTGGGGCTGAGTTTGGTGGAGACCACTTGCCCAGCATGAGCAAGGACCCGAGTCCCCACTCCCTGCACATGCACAAAGAATAAAGCCACGATATTTGTGGTTGTAAAAAGATAAGTTGTTTTTAAGACCATCAATAAAGAGGTGGCTAAAAATTATAGTATATTCATGCAATAGACTATTTATTCATTGAGTGAAAATTAGAATATTATTCATGAAGGTAAATCCAGGCTATAATTTCATATTTAATAGCCAAGGATGGATATGTATGGAATCATTGGGTTGTTATTGTTGTTAAAAATCACATACAAAGCAAGTGACAACTCACACAGACTAGCACGTAGACAAAGGAGAATTCTCCAGAAATGCTGGTAGGAATGTAGGCTAGTCCAGCCACCATGGGAGTCAGCGTGAGGGCTCTTCAAAGGTGAAAACAGATTAGCCACGTGACTCCGCTACACTCCTCCTGTGATTTACCCGGAGCACAGCACATCAGGGACACACTTGCTCGTCAGATCCTATTGCAGTGCTCTTCACAGTAGCTAAGCCATGGCACCGACCTAGGTGGTGAAGGAGTGGGCAGAGGGACGGAGCTGATCACGTACAGCAGATGCTCCCAGCCTCATATAAGGATGGGGCTATTTCGTTTGCAGGGAGATAGATGAAACTGGAGATAATAAAATTAAATAGATTAAGTCAGTCTCAGGAAGACAGGTATCTCATATTTCTTTCATTTGTGTTGCCTAGATTCTATGTAGATGTATGAAATCATGCACGTATGTGTGACTTGAAAGTAGAAGAGAAACTGACTGGGTAAACAAAGGAGGGGGCACTTTTCAGGGGAGGTTAGGGGATATAGGGGGACACGCTCAAAGTACATTATACACTTGTATGACGTATTCTTATATAACCCACTACCATGCACAACTATATACCAGGGAAAGTAAAAAAGAGTATTAAAAATGTACATATAAGGGCATGCACGTGAGTGTGCGAGTAGCCACTGTTAATGGTGGAAATTCATGGAGGAAGCTGACGGAAGAGGGTGATCCCATGGTTAGCTGGCCACCTGCAGCTCACTCTCTGCTGTCTCTCACTTCAGAATCAAGTGAATTGTGGGAACCTTCTGCATTTCTTAGCATTCGCATCTTTGTCTTTTACTCTTCAGTAGCCTCTGACTGTGTGTGTGTGAGTGTGTGTGTCTGTATGAGAGTGTGTTTGTGAGTGTGTGTATGTGTATCAATGTATGTATCTGTGTGAGAGCGTATGTGTGTATGTGAGTGTGTGTATGTGTGCATCAGTGTGTATTGGTGTGTGCATCTGTGTGTGAGAGAGTGTGTATGTGTGTACATGCATATCTGTATG
Source organism: Acomys minous (assembly GCF_964271855.1). Lineage (NCBI taxonomy): Eukaryota > Metazoa > Chordata > Mammalia > Rodentia > Muridae > Acomys > Acomys minous. Next base: position 15,056,075 of record NC_140499.1, on the reverse strand, counting down.
TGAGCTGTATGGGTGTGTGAGTATATGAGTGTGTGTGAGTGTGTGTATGTGTGTGTGAGTGTGTGTATGTGTGTGTGAGTGTGTGTCTATGTAGTGTGTGTACAGGGAGTCTTTGATAAATGGATGTGGTATGAAATGTTAGGTGTGTTGTTTTGATGTGTGATGCATTGTGTGATGTGTGTGATAGGTGTATGTGGTGTGAGGTGTTAGGAGTATGTTTGTGTGTGCATGTAATGGTGTGTGAGGGGTATGCATGTTGTGTGTACATGTGTGTCTCTGTGTGTGTTATGTTGTGTGTGTGTGCATGCGCATGTACTTTATCTCTGTTACAAATCAAATGAATTAGCAAACTATTGCTAAATTGGAGATTATGGGTTCTCGGATTTGTATTTACCCTCTTATTTCTTCGTGATCACTGATCACAGGTAATCTGTAAAGCAGAGATTAGATGTGTGGTCCTTTATGGATGTGAATGGGATATAACTTCCCAGGTTTTGCTTGTGTAAGAAAGCAACGGCTTTTCTCAGCTTTGGAGACCTTAACGAAGTAGGAGGGAGGTGAAGGGTGTGGGCTATTGGTGCTTTAGAGCCTGCCTTCGCTTGCCCGGAAGCTGCAGGCCTGAAAGCAGACTAGGCATGACCTCCTTCAGTCACCAACGTCAGCATGGTGGCTACTCAGCCTTCCCAACCTAGGTTTTCATCTGACTAACATACTGATATCCATCAACCAGGGGATTGTGGGTGGAAAATGATAGCTCCTGGGTGCTCTGGACGTCACGGTCCTCTTTACGTGTCCTCTTTAAAACAGATCTGGGCTATGTTCCCAGAGGCTGTGCTTTAGGAACAGCTGCAGTGACATTCCTTTTCTGCCTTCTGTCCCCTGTCCTGCCCTCTGTCCCCTGTCCTGCTCTCTGTCCCCTGTCCTGCTCTCTGTCCCCTGTCCTGCCCTCTGCCCATGTCCTGCCCTCGGTGCCCCTGTCCTGTTCTTGGTCCCTCCATTTTGGTCCCTTTCTTCTCAATTCTTTTATGTTCATTTATTTCTCTCTAAACTTCTGCTTCTGCTCACTGAGACCAGGCTGAGTCCTCCCCGTCTTCAGTGCACATCTGCACATGCTACTCCAATCTTGCCTGCTGGCTTCTTACCTGTTCCGCCTCCCAGAGCCCTCTCCTCCAAAGCTCCAGCTCACCGAGACAGATTGTCCTTGCTGTGCCCACGCGTCTCCAACGTTCGCAGAGCAGGGCACCACCAGACAAGACTGCAGCTGCTCTGTCAGTGTTTCTCCTTACCCCAGGCTGGCCGCTTTCACAAGGAAGGCCTTGCATCTTCAGAGTCTGGGCCAGGGCCTCTCCCTCAGTAGGTGCGTCAAAAGAGACTGCAACTACATGCCACCATCAAGACCATCTGGGGAGCCAGCTTGTTTCCACAAGGTGAACTTCACCCTATAACTTGGGCCGTGTTGCTTCCCTTAAGATTTGTCCCACAGGGCTGTTGGAAGTGGCTCAGTGGGTGGCAGTGCCTGAGAGAACAGAAGCCTGAGTCTGAATCCCCAACACCCACACACAAACCCAGGAGCGACAGTGCATATCTGTAACCCCAGAGTTGGAGACAGAAATAGGAGAATCCTGGAGTTTGAAATAGTGACGCCTCTGCTTCAGGGAGAGATCCTGCCTCAAGGCAACAAGGTGGAGAGCAATAAGGGAAGAAACCTAACATCCTGCTCCGGTCTCCACGTGCACACATATGGGTGTGTATGCCTGAATACGCATGTGCATGCAACACACACACACACACACACACACACACACACACACACACACACACACACACGAGAGAGAGAGAGAGAGAGAGAGAGAGAGAGAGAGAGAGAGGGAGGGAGGGAGGGAGGGAGAGGAGGGGGTGATTTGATTTACAAACCTTCAGTAGGCCCAATGAAAAGAAGATGTGTCAAATATTACCTTTATCTATTTGTTACTTTAAACTTCATAACTCCTGAGCTTATGACCAAGGTTCCAGAAGTTTCTCTGCCCATCCTCCTCCTTGAGCCCTAGAGTGCTCACACCCAACTGCAGCTTATTTCCTTTTTTTTTTTTTTTTTTTTAACTGATGCTGTTTTCTGGTTTTCCTCATTCTTTGTGGAAAATCTTCTTATTTCTCAAGCTCCAGTTCAAAGGATGTTTTTTCATTGTGGGATTTCTTGTGCAAATAAACTGGGAAACGCATAAGCACATGAGGAAGGAGTTACCACAGAGTAAGAACTCCAGGTGGGTTAGCTGTTAGCATCAATTTACCAAAGCATCCAGAGATAGGCTGCAGACTAGTAGGTTGGCTATTGAGTACACGAAGGGTTACGTGGTCTAAACGGCCATCAAATAGGTCACTCTAAGCAATGAATATAGTGTGAAAATTTAATTTATCAGGATGCGGGGATACACACACACACACACACACACACACACACACATGATTAAATAGAACTGCAGTTGTTTAGGTTTCTAGAATTGATGTACAATGTTTTTTAGGAAGCCACTAGTAAATGATTATTCATTTATATTCATAGACACTCTAAGAGCACAAATAACACATAGATTTCTTTGGCTAGCTAAAGGTCCTATTTGAATGTGGAAAATTCTAGTGTAACAACAAGCAGAAATAGTTTTGTGTTTAGTTTGTTTTGATTTACCAGAACTTACTCCCTTTAATACCATACCCAGGGAGGTTCAGAACAACCTGCGCAAAGTCAAGTCCTGCAACAGTGCTTTTTCTACGTGGGACTTTTGCAGAGAGAGAGAGAGAGAGAGAGAGAGAAAAAGCATTTCTGGGGGACATTAGTTAGTCATAGGGGATAGGAATGGGATCACGATTTTAAAAATTATTTCACATTAATTAAAATATCAGTTCCTTTTTGAGATGCCGTCAAGGTGAGGATAGTTGGCCATGGTGCGCTTTTTCATATATATGTATCCTTGTACTGGTAATATACTCACATGTTTCAAACATGGTTCAGCTGTTAAGAGCACTGTCTATTCTTCCAGAGGTCCTGAGTTCAATTCCCAGCAACCACATGGTGGCTCACAACCATCTATAATATGATCCAATGTCTTCTTCTGCCGTGCAGGCACACATGCAGGCAGAGCATTGTATACATAATAAATAAATAAATAAATAAATAAATAAATAAATAAAATCTTCACACATAAACATACAAAGGCAGTTTACTAACAGGCTCTTAAATGTCCACCTTTGTCACCTAACCCCTGCCCCCCTCTGACAGATATCTATTGATTTTTAAAATTTTCATTCCATGAAAGACTTTTTTAAATGCAAATAAAAATCCATACAATTTATTTTCCATCTTTTTTTCTAAAACTTAAAACTCTACACTTAACTTATTGTTGATTAGCATAATTTTCAGATATTGACCTCTCAGTAAGTTCTCCTCCTCCTCCTCCTTTTCTGCTTCTCCTGTCTTGTGTTGTCTTGAGACAGGACTCACTGTATATCCTAGGCTGGCCTAGAACTTGCTGTGGCCTAAGGTGGCCTCAAATTCATGATCATCTGCCTTAGACTCTTGAGTGTTGAGATTTTTACAGATGGGTGCCTTGCCTAGCAGTAGCTCCTTTTCTTCTTCTGACTGTAGCATACCCCACTAAAGACATACCATAATATAGTTAGTCAATCTCCTCTTTAAAAAATTTTTTTTTTCGCTTTACATCCCAAACTCAACCCTTCCCGCCTCTCATTCCATCCTCCCGCCCTCTTCCCCTTTTCCTCACTCCTCTTCTTCTCATAAAAGAGAAGCCCTCTTCACTCCAGCACGTCAGGACTAAGCACACCCTCTTCCACTAAGGCCAGACAAGGCAGCCATGCTGGAGGGAAGTGATCTAAACTCAGGTAACTGAATCCATGTCAGAGACAGCCCCCACTCCTCTTACAAGGGGACCCGCTTGAAGGCCAAGCTGCCCATCAGCTGCCTATGTGTCAAGGGCCTAGGTTCAGTCCACACATGCTTTTTGGTCACTGTTCCAGTCTCTCTGAGCTTCCATGGGCCTACCTCAGTTGACTCTGTTGGTCTCTTGGTGGAGTTCTCACGCCCTTCCGATCCTTCTGTCCTTCACCCCAACTCTTCCACAAGACTCCCTGAGCCCCGCCTAATGTTTGGCTGCAGGTCTCAGCCTCTGTTTGAGTGGGGTCTCTCAGAGAACAACTAGGCTAGGCTCCTGTCGGCAAGCACAGCAGAGTATCATTAACGGTGTCAGGGGCTGGCCATGTCCTCAACCTCTGCCCTGTCTTTATTCCTGAATTTCTTGTAGATAGGCTCAATTTTGGGTCAAAGGTTTTGTGGGTGCGTTGGTGTTCCCCTCCCTCCACTGGAAATCTTGCCCAGCTATGAGGTGCCACTTCAGTCTCCATGTCTCCTGCTGCTAGGAGTCTCAGCTAGAGTCACCTCCGTATCCTCCCAGGGGCCTATCCTGTAGCAGGTTTCCATCTTTTCCCAGAGACGCCCCACCTCTGGGGCCCCGTTTCTTTCCTAGCCCGCTAATCTCTCACTCCTGCTCTCCCCACATTTGATCCCCAGCTTTGTGCCCCCCCCCACCCAGTTGACGCACTTCGTCCATTTCCACTGTCTATTCTATGTCCCCTTCTGAGTGGAATTCAATCATTATTCCCTTGGCCCCTTCTTGTTCCTTAGCTTCTTTGGCTCTGTGGCTTGTCATATGACTGGTCTGTGCTATATGGCTAATAACCACTTATAAGTGAGTATATATTGTGTGTGTCTTACTGGGTCTGGGTTACCTCACTCAGGATGATATTTTCTACTTCCATCCATTTGCCTGCAAAATTTCAAGATTTCCTTGTTTTTTAATAGCTGAGTAGTATTCCATTGTGTTAATGTACCACAGTCTCTTTATTCATTCTTTGGTTCAAGGACACGTAGGTTATTTCCAGTTTCTGGCTCTTATGAGTAAAGCTGCCATGAGTAAACATTGTTGACAGTTTTATACATATTACTCTGAGGGCAGGAGAGGAGGGGAGGTGGCTGCACCCCTTGCCTGGGTAAGTCAGGGGGGCTGGTGCCTGTGGTGCAGGCATAGTAGAGCTTGTGGGCTGACCAGCTCAGCTACCACCCAGGCCCAAACCCAGGGCTCTGAGTTGGCCCACACCAGCATCTATAGCATCTATGGACTGCTAAAGCCCCTGGAGGGGTTGGTCCTGCAGATCCAAACCAGCAGGCTCTCCACGACACAGGGAAAGAGTCCCAGGAGGATCCTACTGTTGATAGTGTGGTAGAAGCCACTGGCCTTGAACAAGACCAATGACTTATTCTAATAACGATTTTCAAGTAAAGGTGTAAGGACAAAATGGTGCATGTGTGAGACACTGTGAGTTACTACAGCTTTTATGGTGAGATAATTTTTTGATTATTTGTTCATTTTGTTTCCTTTTCTTTTTGGGGGGAGGTTACAGGGACAGAAGGTGGATATGAGGGGATGGGGAAATAGGTGGGATTGGGGTGCATGATGTGAAATTCACAAAGAATCAATAAAATTTTTAATTAAAAATGCTATACAGAGACAGTTTGCTTCCTGAATTGTCACGCAAAATTCTCTATAACACTGGAGCATCATCTTCAGCCTTCTGGCCCAATATATTTGACAGATGTATTTGTGAGGCAGGAAGGAACTACTGAGGACTTGCTTACCCTGTTCGCCCACTTTTAGGCAGATTTCTGTCTGTGGTAGAAATGAGGACATTTTCCCCAGTGTCTTGTTGGCCACATTTGAAGCCATCTCCATTGGGAAGCTGCATTTCCTGTATACTCAGGTAATTAATTTTATTCCTTCTCAAGTCTCTGATGGGGTTGAAGACCAGATAGTCTAATTTTGCAATTAAGCTTAGTTGTTTAGGGGCTAAGATGTTTTTACGTCTAGATAGATGTTTTAAGTTGATAATGAGGAGATACAATAAATATTGATTTACAGTCAAAATTTTAGACTCACCAATACAGGAAAGATATTTTCTTAAGGCTGTCAAATACAAATAGCCAAAACACAATGAATGTAACATTTATATAATTCCTGATTATTCTGTGGTTCTTCTTGCTGTAGGTAGTTTATTGTATATATGTGTAATAATATAAATGTATATGTAAAAATATTTAATAAAAATACTATACATAATATTATATATACTGAAGGCTGGAAACATTCTACTTATGTTATAAAGCTATGTTCACATAAAATCATATATGTATAAGTATATGTATATCCTTCAAGAGTATATTATATATAACTATATATAATATATAGTTATACACATTATATATTTTATATGAACATAAGTTTACATATGTGTTCATATAGTCATATATAATTATATATAAAGTTACTTTCATTATATATACATATATATGCATATATATATATATATATACTTTTTTTCCACTTAGAAGAATTGAAAAACAAATCCTATAAAGCCTATTTTGTAACTTTTCTGCAGTCTCTCTAGATTAGTTATTCATTAGAAAGGCTTTCAACAGTCAAGGTCATAAGAGAATTCTCAAAATTTTCTTTGTTTTACATTTAGATATTGACTCTACTTGAAATTTCAAAGTGTTGTTTAAATTATTTAAAGCAAATATGTCCTTGGTATAGTAGTGCTAGATGTAGTAAATAAAAATCTATGTGTTATTTTAGATAGACAACAGATACATTTTCCATATATTATCTCGAGTGTTTGGGACATTTGTATTTGTATGAAATAATTACTCATTGTGTATCTAGAGTTCAGATTTAACTGGGGCTCTTGAATTTTATCTGACAGCCACCTGTTTGCACATGTCAGCCTTATTAGACAATCATTGCAAGCTGTGCCTGGGCCTTGTGTTAGTGATCATTTGCCATTTAGAAGTTGGACGCTATTCTGCAGTGTCTATCTTCGTCTCTACAGGTTCTTCAGTTTGTATGTACTATAGGTTGTACACAAATCAAAATAAATTCACTCACTGGATGGATGGATGGATGGATGGATTGATGGATGGATGGATGGATGCCAACCTTTTTCTGACATTCTGTCCAAAGTTACCATGAGAGATCATATACTTGCAGGATCAGCAGGAACCCCTGGTTTTTCTGGACAGGTAATTCCTGGTTGTTTAGCTCTGATGAGGACTATTTGATGATCAAAATAATTACCATAATTATTATTTCAAAGAGTTAGAAGGTTAGAGTCCTTGAGTTACCTAACAAATTTATTATTTTCTTTTAGGGTCTTTAGGGTCTTAGTTTGACTAAACTGGACAAAAATGTCCACTTTTGAAAACAGATAGACGCAATGAATGGCCTTACCTCTCTCTTCCTCCCATTACGATGAACAAAGTGAGTGCAGCGCTGTGCTGCGATAGCATTCTCCCTTAAGACTGTGATGTTGCTGGAGCAGCAGTCTTGTTATGATGCAGATGAGGGATGGCAGTATACTTGTCTCTGTCTAATTTACTGCAGATTACTAATACAGCCATTCAGCAAATATTTCTTTAATGTCTATTGATGCTAGACATGGTGCTGGGTGTGAGGGTCAAGTAGTCATAGACTCTGGTCCTCAGGGGGCTTTGTAGAAGCCAAAGTTCGCTTCTACTGGTTGGTTGAAAGCTCACTGCTAAATTTTTCCAGGAACTCTGTGAGCCTCACGGTCACCAGCCATGAAAGAGTTTACACATGGATATTGGCCACCAGTACAAAGCAGGTCTTTCTTTTTTGCTCCTTTTCTCTCTGCCCTTTGCTTACTGGAGAGCTAGCGGGTAAACACAAACTTGCCTCTCTACGCCGTACTAGGAGCCTACAATACCAAATGCATTGTTTTCCCAAACAATAACCACCTTCAAATGTTGAAGGAATGGGTTATAAAATTATAATGTAAATCACTGGTCGTCTAAAGAAAATAAATGTGAAAAAATTTTAAAGAAAGTTTTCACTGGGTGGAGGTTGCACACACCTTTAAATCCTAGCAGTGCAGAGGCACAAGCAGGTAGATTTCTGAGTTCAAGGCCAGCTTAGTCTACAGAGCGAGTTCCAAGACAATCAAGACTACAACCTGTCTTGAAAAAACAACAAAAACAAAAACAAAACCAAGAAAACAAAAAGCCAAACCAAATCAAACCAAAAAACGAACAAACATAAAAACCCAAATAAACAAACAAGGCCATTTTCATGGGGAAAATTTGATTTATTGATTTATTTTTTTATGTTTTAGGCATTTGATTTGTTTATATCCCAGTTTAACAAAAATTAAGAATAAGAATATTAAACAAGGTAGCATTTATAAGGCACATCGACAAGTACCTGGGCAACTAGAGCAGGCGGCACCCAAGTCAAGGTCCAAGCTGTCCACCGGATCCATAGTTATACAGACAAGGTAACTCTGTGCTATTAGTTATGTGAAGATGAGCAGAAGATTTTGTCCACTTTTGTTCTCTTCAATAAGCTAAAATCACCTCTTTAACTAAAAATAAGGAAAACATTTCAGACATAGGAGCTTATGGGCTAACAGAAAGGACAGACAGCAGATCGCTGTGGCAGGAGGGATGCTGAAATGCTTCTCTTTGCTTTTGTTTTGGTGGGGCTAGGAAGTGAATTTTGAGTCTCTCTGTCTTAGTTCTGTTTCTATTGCTGTGAAGGGGGCACCCTGACCAAAGAAACTTAGAAAGAAAAGAGCTTAACTAGGGCTTGCATCCAGCACAGAGGGTAAGTCCAGGGCCCTCATAGCAGGGAGCATGGCGGCAGGCAGGTGTGGCACTGAAGCAGTAACTGAGGGCTTACTTGTTGACATAACAACAGTGAGGTGGGGCGCCCCAGGGACACGCCTCCTCCAACAAGATTACACCTCTTGATCCTTCCCAAGCAGTTCCACCATGTCAGTTTCAAGCATTCACACAAATGAGCCGATGGGGCCCAGGCTCCTTCTTACCTTGCAGGCCTCTCACGTGCTAGTCAGTCACTATTTCTGAGCTCAGCACTCAGCCGGCCTGTGCTCCTTTCTGCTACCTTCCAGGAAGCCTTTAATAAAAAAAAAAAATGTTTATAAAACCCAACTTACTATTTCCTCTTTGTGCTTACCTTAGCTCTCCTAAGTGAGCAGTCCACACCTGGTCCTCTGTTGTAGAGGGCTATAGAAGGGAGGGGGCCAGGAAGCCTCTCATAGGGTGCTAGTCCTAGGATTCGAAATACAGAGTTTGACCTCTGACAGAACATTCCAGTCTATAAGGAGAAAGATTATACTTCCTCTTCAGTTCTCTTGACTTATTTTTATGGGCTAGAAAGTCTTGGTTTTTTTTTTTTTCCTATTTTTTCCACACTAAAGATAATTTTTCCTAGAGGGAGCCTATGTGCATTTTAAAAATTGTACCTTTATTGTTATTGTTTTTGGTGAAATTATAATGCAAATTATAAATAGTGTTACTCCTTAATTTTAAATTCCAGTTTCTCTTGGATGGTGTGTAAGAAAGCAATGACTTTTATCTTCTGACTTGAACTCTGCCGCCTTGTCCAGCTTACTCATTTGAGTTTAAGTTTCTGCGGTGTTTTCTACAGTAACAATCATGTGACATAAATAAAGAGATGTTTGTTTCTTCCTTTCTAGTATGTGTATACCTCAACTTGCTTTTCTTGTCTTATTGCACTAGCTATGACCTTAAGTAAAGTAGACTTGTGATGCTGTCTTTGTCCTATTACGGTTGTGAGGGGAAACATGCTCATGCGCTCTTCTTTAGGCTAAGAAATATCCTTTACAGTTTTTGCTTTTTTATGATTCCCAGAATGTAACTGATATCTTTTCATCTGATCTATCGAGATGTTTGGTTGGTAGCCTTCTTCTCTGGCTCTGAGAAGGCAGAGGAGAACCTTCTGCTCTCCAATCTCACAGAGACAGACAATCCTCAGGGTCAGCTCTCGGCAGCCTCAGCACCCTACGCCTGGTCTCCATGATAAAACCAGGAATCTCTCTCAACTTCCTCAGGAAGGAGGCAACTTGTGGTGGAGTGCTGAGCTCTCATCTGGACAGCTGCCTCTTCTTATCTACATGACCTTGGACAAATCACAAAACCTCATTTCTAAAATGGTACAATAATTACCTTATCAGACTGTGGAGGTACTTTCAAATGGTAATCGCCCTGAAGTACTCTGCAAATTTAAATTATCATGGAGGATACATTCTTGGAGGGCAGGATTCTTGTCAGCTCATTTTTTGTATCCATAAGTAAATGCTTAATGCACGTCTAATTATTGTCCAGTTACACATGTCCGTCCCTCAGGGCTGAGGAAGCGCATAGTGTCTTAATGGCCTGGCTGTCAGAATCCAGGTCTGGGACACAAGACGGAAGCGCTGTCACAACAGTCTAAAAAACAATTAGACCATGTGGCTGGTTAACTGTCATGAGCTAGAGAAAGCTTTTACAATATTGGCTCACGTCATCTACAAATGCTAACTGCTTTCATTTTTATTTGGAAAAGACCCTCATGAAGGGACTGGAAATCTAGACAAGAGAAGAGAAATAGTGCAGTTGTGGCGTCTCAGCTTTGGGTTTTCTGTCTATTGCCTGGAGGGAAATTCTTGTTTCTCCTGTTTGATATCAGAGTGAGACTAGGGACACTGGAGCCCCAAGCCCACACTTGGCCTTGCCTTTCCTTTTTCCGAGCATCATGCCGACCACTAGGTGACACTGTTTACCCATCTATGCTTCTCAGCTTGGGCCTCTGTGAGGATCTTAATTCTTAACTAGTGTGTTTTGTTAGGCGTGTGGGTGCAGGAGAAGAGTGCTAGGGATGAAAATACAAATGAACTTTCCAGAATCAATCTGGAGGGCTGATTAGGGGTCAGCTTTCGCCAGTGCTTATACCAGACTTTGCAGGCTTCTGGCCAACTATTTTTAAAACGAATTTTAAGAGTAACATGCAATTAGTTTCCATTTTCTTAAACCTTTAACAAATGACAGGATGAAACGAAATGTCGTGGCTTGAGATGCGGGACTGAAGAGATGCCCTTGGATGCTTACGTCTCCCCCCTTCTCTCTCTCCAATAATCATTAATGAGGTCATAGACCACTGAGAGCCTTGAAGCCGCTCCGACATGAAGCTGAAAGGGGTTTCACCCCTCCTCAGAGTCAGCTACCATCCAGGAGAAGCCAAGCGCTGGTGTGTGCTTGGACGTGGCCTTGGGAGAAGCCTTCCTGATCTCCAGACCAACAATGGTCCCTTTCTGCCTGGCCTTGTGCCACACCCTCACAGAGGACTGTCATTTCGCTGGAGACCACACAGATGAAACTTGTGAGGCTTCCAAAATGGCACATGCAACTTTTGGTGAGAGAAATGAAAGACAACTTCTTTTCATCCGTCCCCAGGCCTCAGCCCTCAGAAAGTACAGCAAACATCCCCAACCAAAGGCCCCAGAAACCGACAATTGCCCCCATCTTGTTTTGGAGCCGGGAATCTGTCATTACCTTTTCATTATCCGTCTTAACTTTGAAATTGACTTGCACTGTTTCTGTCTATAGATTATTTATTTATGTATGTATTTATTTATGTATTTATTTAGACTTAGAAATGACACAATTGGAACCATAGCTTTTCCCCTGTTCTGACTCTTCCTAAAGCTTCCTGGGCGCCCCCTCCCCGCCCACGTCCTCCCATTTTCTCTGCTTTGCTGCATGTCTACCAGCACACAGCACCTTGAGCTGATGTGAGATAAACAGCTAAATATAGTCATGGTTTTGGCAGCTTACTCTTGGAGCCTGTCAAGGCCCACTAACATGGGAATTAAACAGGTTTAAGACATACAAGAGCCTCTGCTATGCTTGGGTAAAGAGGATGGCTTCTCTGCTATGAGCAAGTGCCTGTGTTGTGTGTCTGTGCCCTGCTTTATTTAAGTAACAGTAATAACTTTAATGGTTGTTAGCAGACGCACTGTTAGATACTCAGAACCCCTTTCAGCAATGAGGCCTCATGCAGAAAATTCTGTATGTGAAAGCAACATTGTGTAACCAGTGGTCCTGTGAGGAACTGGGCGCCAACTAGATGTCAGTCACCTCTGCTCGGATACCCATCACGGCAGGCACTGAAATAGGCATTCAGTTGGTTCTGTGTGGAGAACCCATGGCATCTAGGCCTCCAGCCTGCACAGAGGGAAATGAAAAAGCAGGAGAGAGAAAGAGAGAGAGAGAGAGAGAGAGAGAGAGAGAGAGAGAGAGAGAGAGAGAGAGAAGAGACATTCAGGTTGGCTGCAGTACATAGGAATTCCAGCTCTCTGGGGCTTTCTCCCCAGCAGTGAATACTAATTATACTGAATGTGTCGAGTCTTCACAAATCAGGCAAGTATTCCCAGGAGATAGAAGGGCCACCAACCCCACTCATGATGTAACCTGAATTTAAAGCCAGGGCTCTCACAGGGATAGGCAATTGAGTGTATTAACTCTTCCGACATGTGATAGCCCTTTCACTTCTACCTTGACCTAAGGGATGTGCAAATATAACACTTTCCTTAAACAGCTAATGTGCCACTAGGGCTGCCTGTGAGGCTAGTTTTTGCGGACACTGAGAATAAAGAAATTGTTTTGAGGAACATACAGTTTGCAGGGCATTTTCTCAGGGAAAAGAAATCAGCTGTGCTTTATGGCTGTGTTGCTTCCACAAAAAAAAAAAAGAAGAAAAAAATCTGGGTGGGCTCGACTGGAACTTCAGCCAGGTAAGTGAGCACTCTCTGTGCGGAGCCAGCAGCCTCCTCCGCACGCTGCATGTGAGCCTCATGGTCTTGTTGGAGATGTTCCGAGAAAGACAAGTTTCCTTTGGGTGCCATGCGGATTGCTTACTCCCTTTTCAGATATTTGCTGTATTGTCTTTGTGGAAAGAAGTCCAAAGTCAGTGGAGGCCAAACTTCATGACCTAGGGCCTTATCTGATGGTTGTACTCCCTGGTGTCCTGCTAACTTTCAAGGCTACCATATGGGACTCTACAGTGACTCCTGGACCCAGACAAGGCTCTTCTGGACTTTTCTGAAGTCTGCCATTCCTACTTTTTAGGAGGCCCTAATATCCATTTCTAATCACAGGGGACCTGCTCATCACTAACAGGCAGAAGGAGTTCTCTCTGATGCTTTTCCATCTCCTTTCTCCTTACTTTGGACCTCCTTCATGGTAGTCGGCCAGCACTTAGCCAATCACATCCATCTCGCATGCAACATCATGTAGGTCAGCCAGTCACATCTGTCTCATACAATATCATGTAGATTAGCCAATTACATCCATCTCACATGCAGCATCATGTGCAGGATATTATTCAGAAGTGTATTTTGAAGGAATAAATGATACAAAAGGTGTCACAGGTTCTTGTTGGCTTAATTTCAATAATCGTATCTAAGATCTGATAATTAATGTAACTGTGTCAAAAATAATTAGCAATGTGTGTATTTATTCAAGTTTTGCTCCCATGATGCTTTTCAAGTGTTTGAGTTATGGAAGATAGTCAACATGTACACAGGTAGCCAGCTCAGGACTGATTTGCTAACATCAAATGGAGCACTCCGTAGTGAAGAGATGTTTCTTCTCCTTCTTCTTCTTCTTCTTCCTCCTCCTCCTCCTCCTCCTCCTTCTCATCATCATCTTCACCATGTTATTTATTGATTTTACATGCCAAACGCAACTTCCCTTTCCTCCTCTCTACTCCCAGTCCCTCCCTCTCATCTCCCCTCCTCCCCATCCACCCATCTTTCCTGTCTCTTCAGAGGAGGGGAGGCCTCCCATGGACATCAACCAGCCTAGGCAAAGGAAGGCACAGTAAGACCAGGCTCATCTTCTATTGAGGCCAAACACAGCGCAGCAGCCCAGTCAGGGGAAGGCAATCCAAGGGCAGGCAGTGTAGTCAGAGACAGCCCCTGCTCCCACACGAAGATCCAGCTGCATAACTGTTACATATGTGCAAAGGGCCTTGGTCCATCCCATGCAGGCTTGTTGGTTGGCAGTTCAGTTTCTGTGATCACATATGGGCCCAGGTTAGCTGAATCTGTAGGGTTTTTTTGGGTGTCATTGACACCTCTGGCTCCTTCAATCCTTGTGAGGGGAGTTCTTCATCAAACTTTTTTTTTTTTTTAACTTTCTAGCTTAGAGAACAATTTCCTGCCATTGTGTGGAAACTTTGAGTTGTGCTTGCCCAGGAAGAACCCATCATTTCTACCCATCCATGTGTAGGCTGCTGGCAGTCACGGTGACATGGGGCTGCGTGCCTTATGGACTCATGTTTCTGAACATTTACTGCACGCCTGCTATTCTGCTTCATTGTTTATGTGCATTGATTATCATCTGTGTTTACAAAAATAAGCAACAAACCCCAAAACGTCGGAGTCTTCATAGCTAAGCAGGGGACAGAATCCACATTAGGATCCAGGCTTGAACCCAGGCTAAGTGCAGAAACCCTGACACACTGCTCATTTGTGACAAGGACGTGTTTACCCAGGCACAGCATAAGAGAGTGATAGGGGATGAGAGCTCCCATTCAGATCGCCTCAGTGCCCCATTGTACAGGCGACAGAGCTGAGGTCTGGGCTGAGGTGAAGTGACTTATCCAAGGTCATAGGCCTAGTATGCCCATGACTGGACACCCACTCCAGCAAGCTAGGAAGAGGTTAGATAATAGTGTTTCACCACATTAATTTGTACATACACAAAGCTAGCCAGTTTCCCCTAAATACAATGCCTATCTGTGTATACCAGAAGCCATCAGAGTGGTGTTCCTCTGAGGGTGATGTAATGCTGTCTGTCTGTTCTACAGTGGGTGTGAGTGTCTGTCTTTCCACTGGCTGGATAATGTAGTATAACTCAGTATAGGCAGTTATTTACTTTGCTCTTTCTGAATGTCTAACCAAGTCAGCCAGGGATACTGAAGTCAGCCATCTCTGTACTAGAGGTGGAAACAGTCTCTTTTCTCTGGCCAAGTTTGATAGGGTAAGGTGCTGGCCAGGTGCTGGTGGGCATGAAGTCCTCGGTAGTATGCCACTTGAAGCCTCTTCAGCTAAGGGTGTGAAAATGGCAGAGGCAAAAGAGGATGGGTAAAAACCACCATGATAACGAGAACCTGAAACAAGGAGGCTGGCAGCAAGAGGCCAGACCAGAGGGGGTGTCGCCATCTTTTCCACTGGGCAGATGGTAGCCTGACTTGTGCTACACAGGCACAGGGGCCCTCGGGCTCCAGATGTGAAGTCGGACATGCTCTTGCTTGTTAGTGCTGAGTTCTCAGGGAGAAGCTACCAGTGGCTCCTGCCGTTGGGCTGCTGGTTAAAGTTTCAATCCGTTCCGTGAGAGACGATGACACCAGGGTGGGTGAGATGTAGGCGGTGGCCTTGCTTGAGTTGGGCGCTGGGACCTGCAGAATGAAGCCAGGAGATTCCAACCAGCTGTTTAAGGTCAAGGCCACGGCCACATGATGGGGTCGGGGGAGGAGGGTCTAGGGGCAGAGGAAGAAGGAGAATGGAAGGGTTGGGTGACCGCTTCTCAGACCAGTTTGGCCAAGGGTGGACTTATGTGCAGGTGTTTGAATGTAGGTGGTTTTTCTCAGCTACTGGGCTTCCAAGCCATTGCCTATCTCCACCCCCAAAGTACTGTTATCTAGCCATCGACAGGTGTTATGGTTATCAGAAGATGGAGCTCGATGCCCCCTGTAGTAGAAGAAGGGTGGCAACGAATGGAGTGGACCCCTACTGTGTTTCATACACCTGTTGTCTCCGCTCAGAGGTGTGTGTGTGGGGGACCTGTGTTCTACAGTGTTCATTTGAGGGAGAAGCGCATTCAAATCACTAGGGTTTGGCTTTTCCACGTAGACAGCCGGAATCAGCCGGCAGCACCAATCCTTATGGTGCCTACAATGCAGCTATGGCTTTATTGCTAAGGAGAAAAGGACAGTGAAGCCTTGCCGTGTGAAAGTAACGAGATATTTTCTATCCTCTGTACACATTTAGACCATTGTAAACAAACATGGAGTTCTGCGCCTGAAGGGAGATGATCAGTGTCCCTTGAAAATCTGCTTCAGTCTTTTGTATGGCTCTCTATGTCCCTCCCATGTGGGACTGGATCTTCTCCTCCTAAGAATGAGGCCGTATTGGGATGCCTCATGAGGGGGCATCTTTAGCTTTGGATTGGGGTGCCTCATGAGGGGGCATCTTTAGCTTCGACCCATGTATGCATTTCCATTGCATTCTAAGGCACAGAGTATTCAGGTAGTGCCTGATGTGAATGAAAAATAACAATGAAAATTGAATAGATGAGTTTTCTCAACTGAGATATCTCCTTTTAAATAATTATCCTTTGGCTTTAATACTTCCTGAGGAATTTTTTTTTCCAGCACAGGGATCTTTCAACTGGCTCTTAACTTGCTCCTCGGTTTTTCATGTTTCTTTTTGGTTTGAAGGCCTGGAGCCCAATGGAGTCTGCCAGTAAAAATTCTGAAATTCTTCCTCAATTATAAGCCCGAGCAAAAATGTTCAGTTTTCAAAGTGTGTGGCTAGGCTCCTGACTAGTCTAGTGGGTGGGAGCCACTGGGCCTTGGAATGTTTGATTTGAAAAGGACAGAAGGAATTATTGCTAAGTGGTTTTGTTCCTTTGATTTTGGTCCTGTCAGTTGGTTTGTTTTGACGTGGTGACGCACAATGTAGCTAAGGCAGACGTCTTTATCTCTAAGAAAGGCTTGAGCATTTACAGATGAAATGTTGTGATGTGTCGGGCCTGCTCAACAAACATCAGCAGGAAAGGAGGGAGGGATGTTAAAGTGGGAGAGATGAAACAAGATAGCGCAATAATTATTGAAGTTAATTATGCTAGTCTCTCTTCTTTGGAAATTATTATTTTTTCAATAATAGTAAGAAAGTAAAGAAAATGTGTTTAGGTAAACTTACTCATTCTATTACATTTTTAATTTACGCGTGTGTGTGTGTGTGTGTGTGTGTGTGTGTGTGTGTGTGTGTGTTGGGCACACATGTATCCCAGCACATATACAAAGCTCAGAGGATGACTTGTAAGAGCCTGTTTTCTTCTTTCATTGCATCACTTCTGGGGGGTGGAACTCAGGTCATGAGCCTTGGCACTAAACAGCATTACCCACTGAGCCACTTGGTGAGTAAATACCCAACTTACTCATTCCAGAGGTTGAAAAACAAGCAAACAAACAAACAGATGTAGAGGGGCAAGACATCATGCCTCATGTTTGAAAGTCCAAGAGTGGAAAACTTGGATGGACAGGAAGCCCCTTCATACCTGTTCGAGTGTCCTTTCTTCAGCTTGCCATGCTCTGTCTGGGGACTGTTCCTGTCACCATCCTTAGCTTCAACCTGCCAAGGTCATTTATGAGTCTAGTCTTTTCCAACCTAACAGCTTACTGTCCTGTGACTTTAATTAGCAAAGAGATCCCCCAACTCCAAGTGACTATCAGAATAGAAGCCAACGTCAATAAATGGACCTCTTTGTTCTACCGCATTCCTAAGCACTTAAGAGAACAACGCTGGGCAGACAAACGTACAAGGAATTTCAACTAATGAACAGTCACTAACTGTATCTAAACTTTAAAAGAGGAAACCACACACTACAAGAGTGTCCAAATAATGTCCCCAAAGTCATTACTAATTTAAGTATGTAATAAAATGATAAAACGCTTTGATAAGACTCTGGCCTACAAGTCTCTGGGATACTTCCAGCATCCTGGCAGGCAGCCAAAGCCCAGTGTAGCTCCCTGTATGAAAGTCTCTCTCATCAGAATTCACCTGTGCCCAGAATACATCTCACTCCTCTCAAAAGGGCCAGGGCTTGGTCTGTGTGCGTGCGTGTGTGCGTGTGTGCGTGTGTGCGTGCGTGTGTGTGTGTGTGTGTGTGTGTGTGTGTGTGTGTGTGTCTGGGGGTGCTCTCATGCATAGGTGTGCCTGGGTAGAAGTTGGGGGGTGGTTGTCTCTGACTCTGCTGAAAGCCTAAGGAAAAGCCAGGAAATGGGCAGCAGCAAACTGTTAGGATGGAATCGCTGTAATACAAGTCAGCGAAGAGGAGGCGCTTAGGCAGGTGTTTGGTCCTCGAGAGCTGTTTCAGAGACAGCCAGCCAGCCCAACAATCCAGTGCCCTTTGCAGTCAGACCCTGGAGGCCAGGAGTGGAGATGACTCCATAAACCAGACGGGCTGTAAATGCTGGAGGCTCACAGAAGGGAATTCCCAATCCAACGTGCAACTCAAACAGCGTTCACTTCCTTAACCGGGCCAGGAGGCACTTCTCATTACGTTTAAGGTGCATTAGCTAAGTGATTTGTACTCTGTCAACAAGATAAAGTATTTTATCCATTTTCCCAAAACAGCCCTTAATTCATTTTGTTCCTAAGATGCATGTCAGCAGCATAAAAGTGTTCTTCATTTTCCCTGTACTTTTCCCATTGTATACTCTAGTTCTTGGGTGATTTGAAACTTCTCTTGGATGCCAACTATAGATCTCAGTTTTAAACAAGTCCCTCACTGAGACATAGCTAGAGTGAAGTCACATTTCCAAGAGAATTGTGTATTCATTTAAAGTTCAGGAAAATAAAAACAAAACAAAACAAAACAAAAAAACCCTGCCTACTCCCGCCCAGCGTGTAACTGCAGGTCACCACCCCTGGAATGCTGTGCTTTTGAGCTTTTGACTGCCTTTGCTTCTGAGGTTAAGAGAAGTGTGTGGCAGATGTTGGGAGGCAGTTGGGGGTGAGGGTGGGGCAGAGGATGAAGAGGCCGCCAGATGTTGAGCGGGAGGGTGGGTGTGAGGATGAAAGCCTGCCAGATGTCTACAGTGCAGCCTGCCGGGCACCTGCTTTTCATGATCTCAGGAAGATGATTTATGCCACATCGTGGACGCTCATAAAGGACCTCCCGTCCCTGGAGAGCACAGGACCCACTGCTCCAGTAATGATTTTTCTTCGTGGTTTCTTGCCTGGGATCACATCTTAAAAATGCAAGTTGCGGGTTGTGTGAATAAAAATATAGACCATCAACCAATATACTCATTTGTAAATAAAAGAGGGTGTGGGGGTGCTCCACACTCAAATCTGTTGTTCTAAATTATAAAGACAATCACCTTTTATTTTCTATTTATTTTCTCTTTGCGACTTGTAATGCCTTGCTCTCCTTTCTTCCCACAATGGATTTAATAGATTTATTCATCAAGTTTTCTAAAATTAGATACCAAACTGATGTTTTTCTCCCACTGGTTAATTTTATTCTTAGCAGCACTTACATAAAGCCAGGCAGTGAAAGATATGGCAAAATTACTAACTTGCTGTGACCTGGAATGCTCTGAGAATAAAATAACAATCAAGAAGGTTGATATACCCGAGAGACTTAAGACCAGGTGGCCTTAGGGAAACCTATTTGTTTCCCCCGTGCTTCCTGTGGTTTTTTTTTTTCCCCGGAGTCTAGGTTTTCCTGTGCTATCTGGACCAGACTGTGCTCTTGGGATAACTAAAGAGCCACACAAAAGAAAATATGTGGTTCTTATAATTTGCTTGGATTTTTGGGCAACTGTTGTGTTTTCTAGGACATGATTTGATTACAGCAGGTAAAATTCCTCTCTTAGATTTTACTTGAAAGGATTAGAATTAAGTGTTCTTTGAGGATGTGGAGGTGAACCAAGTAACTGGGGAGATGCAGCTAATAGCTCCGTGTGTGCTGGGGGCGGAGGCTCTGGCGGTGAGATTCCCCACCTTCACGGTGTCCAAGTGTGTCCCAGGACCACACAGGGCAGCGCTGTCATTGCTCCTGGAGATGCATTCATGCGTTCAGCAAAGAGCTGCTGAGCACCTAGTAGGCAGCTCTCATCAAGTTCTGGGGACCCAGTGACAGGCATGTTTCTTCTTCTAGGCCCTCCCAGTTTCCGGGGGTGGGGATGAGAAACAGACACTAAGAAGACAGTTGTTGAAAAAAGTAAAGTCTGCAAAGAGAAATAACAGCGTGTGCTGTACTACTAGGAAAGAAACGGGGGGGCAGGGGGAGGAGGGAGGTAGGGGGGCGGCTGGAAAGATGGGAAGATGTCATTTAGACATGGTCCAACATCATCTTGGAGACTAACCTCTGGGTGTGACCATGAGGAAGTTTCTAGATTGCACTAAGGAAGTGGGAGGACCTGTGCTGGGCGAGGGCAGGAGTATCTCATGGGCTGGAGTCCGGGACTAAATAAAAAGGAAAAAGCAAGCTGAACACCTGCGAATATCTCACTTTGCTTCTTGACTGCAGATGCAAGGTAGCCAGCTGCAAGCTTCAGACACCATGCCTCTCCTGTCATGACCGGCTATGTCCTCAAGCCCGATTCAGAGCAGGCTCTTCCTTCTTTATGCCACCTTTGTCAGGAATGTGGAAAGTAACTAATAGGGACACTATGGTTGTTTGCATTTCTTGGCTACTTCCAGGAGCTGAAATGAGCAGGGAAAGGCAGTGCTCGCTCTAAGGCCCAGACTTCTTCGTCATGCTGACCAAAGACATCAGTTTGATATCTGTTAGGTACCAGTGGTGGACTTTCTAGGTCATATAGTGCTTGTGTTAATTTTATAAGGACCTATAGTTGTTTTCCATGCTGTCTCTACTCACCTATGCTCCCACTAATTTTGTGTGAGAACTCCCTTCTCTCCACGTCCTCATCAGCACTGGTCTTTTTGTTTTCAATTTTCTTGTTATCTTTGGTTTGGTGCTCGGGTGGTCGACTGTGAGGCACCCACAGCCAGGGCATGCTTTCAGGGAGCTCCTGCTCCCAGAACCAGCCTTTGTCTCTTAGACACAGGTCAGTAACTAGAGTGAGTGGCAAAATGCAAATTTTGATTTGCATTGCCCTAATAATTGGTGCCTGTTGGTATTTGTATGTCTCTTTGGTTGACCCAGTCTCTGCGTTTTTAAAGAATAAACTTTTAATTTTAGCTTCTGGATTTGCTGAAAGACTGACTATACTGTGAAGAGCTCTCAGCTTGTTTTATGTTTCCCCTGTTATTGGATTAATGATACATTTGTCACTATTAAGGAACCGCTGTTGAGGTCGTACTGTTAACTATAACACATTTGAATTATTTTCTCTAAACATTTTTATTTTCTTCCCAAAGCCTTAAGGGCATCACAACACAACTGTCATGTTGGGCCTTTGGGCTCCTTGGCTCAGAGTTCTTTTGTTTTTGGTGACCCTGGTGCCTTGGAGAAGTGCTGTGCCTGTATTTTGCAGTGGAGCAATTCCTGGGGATCATCTGATATTGCCTTCTTGATTTCACAGGGGTCCGATGTGTGGGGCTGGAGGATTCACAGGCTGTCCTTCCCATGATGAGATATCGCTTCTGGTGTGGACCCCATCTCTAGGCTGAAGGGGCCCTTGGTAGGTTTCTTTGCTCTCAAGTTGCTCTTTACCACACTTCCACACTATAAGTGTCTGTGCAATCTGTCTTTCCTGTGGCCCAGCTCCTCAGGAGGGCATATCCACACACATGGTCAGTTTTCTGAGAAAAACGTTGTGGATCTTTCCCTACTTCTTTCTTCTTTGTAAGATGAGGTCTCACTGGCTATCTAGCCTGCCTTTGAACTTGGGAAGACTGTCCTATTGCTTCTGGGGTGCTGTGATCACCAGCCTTTGTATCATGAAAGGCTCATAGATATTTATTTATTTTTCATTTGAGCTGTCCCACAACACCAGTTTTGTTTCAGTTGTCCTTGGGCCACTGGTAGCTCTTTACTTGGCTCTTGTGGTGCTTAGGAGCAGGCTTGTTGCTGTGTTTATTTCTCATTAAAAGTTTTGTCTTGCTGGGAACAGTGGTGCACATATAATCCTGCTTTGGTTCCTAGAAACATACTCCGACATAGAGAGGTAAGAATGAAACAATGGAAGGAAGGAAGGAAGGAGGGAAGGAGGGAAGGAAGGAGGGAGGGAGGGAAGGAAGGAGGGAGAGAAGGGGGAAGGAAGGAAGGAAGGAAAGAAGGAGGGAAGGAAGGAAGGAGGGAGGGAAGGAAGGAGGGAAGGAGGGAAGGAGGGAAGGAAGGAGGGAGGAAAGGGGGAAGGAAGGAAGGAAAGAAGGAGGGAAGGAAGGAAGGAGGGAAGGAGGGGAGGAAGGAGGGAGGGAGGGAACGAGGAAGGGAAGGAGGGAAGGAGGGGCTTCCTTTTTCTAGCACCACAGTATAATCAGGCCTCCCTGTGCATCTCCTGCATTAGGCCTGGAATCAGCAGCTCTCCAAGGAGGAGCCTTGTCTACAGCATCTGTCTAGATGCCTTTGGTTTGTTTTCCTCACTATAAATTGCCTGAAAAATTGTGACTGAATAGGAATGTGGGTGGAGCAGGAAGTGTAGGCTTCAGAGGCAGGCCAAGGTCTGTTTCCAACAGTCCTTGTTTCCGGACTATAAGGCTCTCCACAGACCATGTAGCTGCCCAGATCCTTACCTGGGTGACCTAAATGGCCACGCCGGTCCTTTTGCAGAATTATGGCGAGAACTAGAGTAAAGTGTTCACAATGCGCCTGACAGGCAGCCTCTGTCCGAACAGGCATGTCTGTGGCACAGGGTGGGTCCAGATGGGTGTCACCACCCCAGTGTTGGCTGGACACCAAGGAAAATAAGTGTTCAAATTTTAAAAATTGAATAAACAAAACCATATTATTCGTGAAGGAAATAAAGAAGAGGATGTTTTCTTTCCCCTCTTGCTACTCTGCACATGTTCCTGTTTACTTCCTGTCAATATAGAGCTACATAAAAATATTTTCATCACATTGTACATAATAACAGAAATAACATTTGACCACACTGTGCACAGCAACAACGGAATGACAACACTTATAGAGTGCTTCCCTTTTAATTCTTCATTTCTATGGATTGGAAACTGAGGCACGAATCAATTAAAACCTCCCTAGAACATGTTCAGGCAGGATTTGAACTGAGGTCTGACTGATGTCAGAACGTGGAACCATTAGCTATTGCATGGTGGTTACTCTTTCTCTACAAAATCTCTCTGTGGATGTAGGCAGATGTGTATGCACACGTGTTCACATCTTAGTAACGTTCCTCCGAGTGTCCCCCATGCTGCCAATGCTGGGAGAATTCACAATATAGACTGCTGTAGCCTCTGTGCTTCTTGGCTGCTCAGACATTAGGATTTCCTGAGAAATATCACCCAGAGACAGTGGTCCTAATTGCTGGACTGGTACACATTTTGGTGTTTAGAACATTGGATAGGTATGCTTGCCTCATGGGGTCAGAGAAAGGGGGTGAAGAGAGGGAGAAGGAGAAGGAGGTAGCATTTCAGGTTGGATAGGGTAGCTTTACCAGACTCCTGTGTCAGTGAAGCCAAGTGTTCTGAGGAAACCAAATTGTGGACATTTGTGATAGATTAGGTGATGACCCACAAATGATACTAATTTGATTCTTCAAACTGTCTTGGATGGACCGTATTTCCTAATCTACTGTTGAGTGTGAGCTTGTTCTAATGACTGTCTTGGACCAGTGGGTTGTGGGTAGAAGTGACGTCATGATATGAGTCCAGGCATTAAGCTGGGAGTGATAAGTTCCTACTGGCGCTCAGGAAGCGTTTTCCTCTGAGCACAGCGTTTCCCCAGGCATCTTCTGCTCCTTCTTCCTGGAGGAGGAAGGAGGCCCTGGAAGGACAAAAAGGAGGCGACATGAGGGTACTTCTCCTGAATTCAGCCTGGCCCAGTGAGCTCAGCTGAAATCAGACTATGAGAGAGTTGTTAGCTATTACCAACCCTTGGAGGTTTAGAGAGGAGAATTGCTTGTTATGTGGCATAATCTCAGCAAAAAGTCTGACTGATACAGGAAGGAAAGACCAAGTGCCAAGTTAACTGGCTAGACTGGCTGAAGAGTCTATGTAAAGCCAGCATTTTTATACAGAGAATTTAAAAGATAGAAATAATGGACAAAATGATAGCATTTGCTGGATCTGGCCACAGAGCAGCCAACATTACATTTAATCATGGATTTACATAGAACTGACAGAACTGCAGACAGTGTAAAACCACAGTGGCCCAGCTGTGTTCCTTCACCTTCCATCAGGCCCAGCATGTGCCAATCAAGGGGAAACATTGCAGACACGGTCCTTCCTTAAAAGGCCTTGATAATTAGTTTAGTCAACAAAACATATTTGTATGTGAGACCTAAGAAAGGAGTACTTTCAATCAAGAAAGAGGCAGCTGTTGAAGTTAAGAAGGAGACAGACAGCTTTTATTGGTATAATGATCGGGCAGATGTCAGTAGGAGGTCAGCGTTGGCAATTCAGTGGGTAAGACTGATTTATCACTGCCTTGTCCTCAGGTCTGGTGATTTTAGGGTGCTCTCCTCTTTTTACTTTTCTCTTTTCAGTCTAGGGGTATAAATGCATATTCTAGCAACAGACAGAGCAGCAGGGTCTTAGCCCAAGGTGGAGCCCTCCTGCGGGGGTGGGGGTGGGCAGGGCAGTGGGTTTTACAATGTGTTAAAAAGCAAAAAATGGTATGGAGCTCTGTGGGAATACACTATGAAGGAGACTCTTTGGGGGAAACGTCCTAGAGTCTAGAACTGGAACACTGTGCTAGCTGAAGGAAGCCCAGGACACGAGGCAGGACAGAGAGCCCTTTCCTTAGGTATCTCTCCAGGGTGTCACTCCAGTTCACAGTGAGGATGCCTCCCTTGGTTTCTCAGTGAGGACTGCATCTGCAGCTGTTTGGCTATGGGCTACGCCATGCTCACATCTTATTTGCAAAGCTTCTGTGCATCAAAGCCCTCCAAGGCTTTGTCTCTATGCCTTCACTACCATGCATCCTGTATGCGTCTCTTGGGAGGGAGACTTGTACCACCAGTGAATGGAGAACACGCAACATAGTTTTCCTGTGGCTTAAAGACGAGAACATTTGGGCCATGGTGATGGCTGAGGTGCTGTCACGACCCCCTCAGTCTTCAATGAATCAGTCCAAGGGAACTGACTATTTCCGGCTAGGGCAGAAGCAAGGGGTCCTCCAGCTGAGTTGAGTGTGTGGTGCCCTACCATCCCAGTTCATGTAACCACAGGGCTCCTGATTGCCGCCATAAGACAGCTCCTTAGGAAGCCTTACCACTTAAAGAATCACAAAACATATTTCACAAACATATGTTCAACACTTGCCTATGACAGGCACTGTGATTGGTGGTGTGGTAAGGGGCACCAAACACACATAACGCGCAGTTCTCTCGTTCATGGGGGTTTGCAGTTAAGAAGAGGAGCTAGGTAAGGACAGAAACCACACGGCCATGTGGGAGATGGAGAAGAAGGACACGTTTGAGCATTGGCCAAATGCAGAGCCACCCAGCCTCCAGGTTCCAGATTGGAACACAGTGTAACGGAAATCCTACCCTGGCCACATACAAAGCCAGAAGCATGCCGGATGGAGGGGCTGATTTAAAACATTATCCTAGCAGGGTGGTCAGAGCGGAAGCCCCTCTTTTGCTGTAGGGAGAGATCAGACTCAAACAGATGAAAGAGCCTCTTGTTAAAGCCACATTTTGCAGCATCTTTTCTTCTTAACCTCCTGGGGACATGCATGGCACAGGAGGCTCCTGGAGCAGACTTGTCTGTGACATGGAAGGTGTATGATTCTAACCTTTCTGGGGGTCAGAACCAAGGGGGTTTACTTTTTTTTTTTTTGGCAATAAAACAACTGCAACGACCATGAACTGGTTTCCACGGTGGATGGAATTATAGAAATTAGAAGCCTCTCCGCTTCCTTGCGCTCTCAGGAGGACCATTCCAGAGATCTGGTAGCAAAAGTACCATTTGCTAATAATTCATTTGTTTTCATTATTTTTTTTTTTTCCTTAGCTGTAGCAGTTTTGGAAGGACATGCCTGGGAACCAGGCTCATAGTCTGGGGGGTGGGGGGCGGGGAAGGCAAGGAGTTGAGCAGCAGCTGTTTCCAATGTGCTTGGAGGCTACATAAGCAATATGTAGAGAACACATTGCATCCAGGAGGATCATAAAATATGCATGTGAGTATGGTTAGAACACGGCAGCAAAGACAGACCTGCCACACAATGGGAGCACTTTGCTATGCCGTCCGAACCGTGCGGCTTCAGGTTATTGCCGTGTGCTCACCCGGCTGCCTTCTTGTGAGAGGTCCCCCCCCTATTCTCACCTTTCATGCCCCACTTTCCCCCAACAAGGCTGGTTTCCCCATGGCTGCAGTCATCTTTCTAGCTTTCCTGGGGAGAGCTCCAGACTCTCTCCTGGAACTATGTATGGTGTAACTTAAACGTGCATGGAAGCCTTCATACACTCAGTTCTCCATAGACGGAGGCACGGGGGGTGGGGTGGGGGGGTGGGGGAGGGGGGAGACTTTGAAAGGGAGAGGAGATGTCATGATGAAAGAAAAGACGCTTTCACACTCTCATGCAGAACACCCCAAAATGTCAATCTTTTTGCCAATAGGTTTTTTTTTTTTTAAATTACAAGAAAAACAAAACAAAAACCTTTAGAGTTACAAACAAATTTTCCCATATAGAGTTCTCTTATACCTTCCAGTCTGGCTTTTTTTTTTTGTTGTTGTTGTTTTTAAAATTATCTCTTTTTTTTTTTTCCGAGATAAGGTTTCTCTGTGTAGCCTTGGCTGTCCTGGACTCGCTTTGTTGACCAGGCTGGCCTCGAACTCACAGCGATCCGCCTGCCTCTGCCTCCCGAGTGCTGGGATTAAAATTATCTCTGTGCTGTTGTTCGAAATCTAACGCAGGATGCCAGATTCCATTTGTTCCTTACATTTCTTAGTCCCTTCTTGTTCCGTGCAGGCAAGAGACAGCGGGAAAGACGGAGGCTGTCTCTTATTCTTAGCTTCCATACAGACCTGCAGACCAACGGTGGCTCAACCTTCTTGCTTTCAGCAGTCTACCTCAAGGATATGTGAGAATTATGAGGGGAGCATCAAAACACAAGATGTCCAGGACCCACTCCAGAAAAATGACATTGGATTTCTAGGCATGTGACTTTGGTATGGGTGTGGTTTCATAGCACACCAGGTGAATATAACATTCAGCCTTAGACCGACTTGTGCTTCTGTCCTAGAGAAAAGGACATCTGAGAAAGACACATTTCTCGGGCATCAATTTACTGCTTACCGCTATCCTAGTTGCTTCATTTTTATACCTGTCTTGAGGACAGAGTGAAGTGCTCCACTGCTTTACTTAATGAGCCTGATTTGGGGCTGCTGAGCTATAGATGCCTCTTGTTCATTGTTACCTTCATGTCTGCTCTGTAGTCGGTACGGATGACAACGGGAGTCTAGTCCTTTCTTCAGAGCAAAGCACAGCTTCGGTCCCAGAGCTTTGGATGCGTTGGTCCCTGGCCAGTTGAGGCACTTGACCTCTCTGAAATCAAAGCACTCACCAGAAAATAAAGGATTTAAATTAGGTCACTTGGCTTTCTGGTTTGTCATTTATTAAATGTTCCACCTTGAATGAGCTTCATGATTTTGCCAGGCTTATTATCTCATCATCAAATAGGGACAGGGCTAGCAACATGGAGGGTCATCACAACCGCCACCTGCCGTGGTCCTTGCTGGCTGCTCATGATGCATTGTGCGAAGTTCTGCCTTCCTGGTTGGCATCATTGTTATGCACCAAGTACCTCTGCAAACCATGGAGGTGCTTCTCAAGAGCTCAACACATACGTGTGGATTGAGTAAATGGAATCATTGGAAATCTTAGTAAGGCAGGAGGTCCCGGCAACAGCCTCCCAGGAGGCTGACCTGAGGAGCTCTGGCAACAGTAACAAGGCTCCCGGAAGTTCCATTTGTTACACTGAATGAAACTAAAAGAATGACATTCTCTTAAAAACAGGTATGGCATCATCTCATTTTATGGGGACTAAAACAGTCAATTCAGAACTTTGATGATTACCAAAGGCTACTCAAGGCCAGGGGTGGATAGAGGGTTGGGGAGTTGTTGGTCAAAGGATGTGACGTTTAATTAGACAGGGTATGTTCTGTGACCCAGCAGGATGACTGTAGTTAATAATGATGCATCACATATTTCAAAATAACCATGAGAGCAAATTTCAAATGTCTTCCCCAAAAGATGACATCAGGTGATGAATATGTTAATCAGCTTGATTTAATAATTCTACACTGCATACATATATCAAAACATCACACTTTACCCTACAAAGGTATACAATTATGATCTGTTAACTAGAAAAATAATGTTAATGAAATAAAATAGTTAAAAAAGAAAAAAAACGCTGCAACTTTCACAGACAAATCAAACAGGAACCTCGGGGATGGAGTCCGAGTCACCAAGCAACACCAATGTGCTGTTGAAGCTGAGAACCCCAGCCTTGGGAGGGCCAGTTTTTCTTGCTCAGCAAGTTGAGAAAAATAGGAGTGGTCCAGGTATTAAAGGGGTTTTATTTTACCTTCATTTCCCTCCCCATCCACCACAACTCTTGGCTCAACCCAGGCTCAGGGCAGGGGTAGCATGTATCTGTAGAAATGGATGGAATAATAATAATAATAATAATAATAATAATAATAATAATAATAATAATAATAATAATAAAACCTACAGCTACATCTTTCTTCCTCTGTCCTCAGCTGCCTTACTTGGTCCGTGAAATATGTGAAGAGCAGGCAAACGAAAGGGTTCTAACACACGCTTCGTGGGCAGACATCACCCCGCCGTGGAGAGCGGAGGCTCTTAGGATGTGTACGATTTATGGAGTCTAACTTGGAAAAGCGCTGTTTTCTTACTACAGCCTACCCTGCGTCCTTTTGCTAGTTTGCTCCAATGTGGAAGGCGCCTGTACCCGAAACCAAAGAGCCCGGGTTAGTGCTTTAGCGCCGAGCTGATGGCACCTCCAGGAGCTGGCATTACTGGCATGAGGCTTTTGCATACCACCATGCTACTGAAGAAGGGGGCACCTGGCTTGATCTTACTCTCCCTCGGTTGCAGGCTTTATTCATCCTCACATTAAACCGTGTTTTTCAAAAGGCTCTGAGATGCTCATCTTATTATTAATACAGGTGCTTACTTAGTTGCTGATAAATTCAGAGCCCCCACTCTCCGAATGTGTTGTAGCTTTATATGAAGCTAATGGAGCAAGGCAATGCTCAAACGTCAAATTAAACTGCACAGCTCTGTAATCACTCAGACTGACATGGCATAAAAGGATAATTAGTAGTTCATTACACGAAACATTGTTTGTTCAGCTAAATTGATTCCTCAGCTGCCCATGTTTTCTGTTTACTTAGCAAGCGCTCCGCTGCACAGTTTTATCTGAGGGCTAGGAAATCCCTTCCCCTGGACTTTCTCGTTCTCTCTTTTTGATCAGTGTAGTTTTAAAATATAAGTTGCCGGAGCTGGGCAAGCTGTCGAATGGCATACAGGTGTATAGTAACAATCGAGAGTGTGGATTGACGCTTGGAACCCAAGGCTGGCTGTGGTTAGAGATGCTGCAAAGCCCTCACGGCTGGCTTTCTACTTGGAACTGCATTTGTGGCTGTTTGCTTTTCGATTTAAGGGTGAACTTCTCTCTCTGAAGGGGATGCAGGGAGAGAGAAAGAGGAATAGACACCTAATCCCATTGCTGTTCAAAGTAGAAAATTTTCAACAAAGTTTTTTTAAACCCTTAGCGTTGCCCGATAATGCCAACATAAAGAAAACAGGCGCCATTTTAGGATTTCCTGGTACCTTCCTCCTCAACAGCAGGATGTAGACAAAAGGCTAAATGCTGCCTACAAACCTTCTTGAACTTGTCACCAGTAAAGATAATGTGAGTTTTCTAGTTTGGAGCACAACTTTCTACAATAGACCCGCTTTGTCTGCTCCCCTGTTCCTTCTCCCTGCCTCTCTGGGGAACTTGCCCAGAGAGACTCCTTGACACTATCCCATCTGACTTGCAGCTTATTTTTATCTTGGTCATTGGCTTGTTCAGCTCTGCTTGGCCAAGAAGCTTTGCACAAAACGACACCTTGCAGTTGTGACAGTCGCAACGGGGAGGGAGAAGCCAGTTCTGCAGTAAGACCAAGCAATGGGCACCAGGGGGAAAAAGTTAAGTTCAGGTGCACAGTGGGCTGGCTTGCATGGCTGCAGCAGCCACTAGGTATTGCTTGTCTGTAGGGAACTTGGAGATCTGCTTCTGGACACAAAATGCTTCGTCCTGTTTCTAGGGAGAAGATAGGAAATGGAAAAAGTGGATCAGTCTGAGGAACAGCTATGCCAAGGGAAGTTCCGGGGCTCCTGCATATTGGAAATTCTTTGCAGTTCATCAGTGCAGCTGGGGTGCATGTTGGTGGAACTAAAGATTGTATTAAATTCCACCACAGCCAATTTTCTCTCCTGGGCCCATTAGGACATTAGGAGGCTCATATAACATAAACACAGCATATTGAGCAGGCATCTCTCACTTACCAGTATTAGTGGGAGGAAACAGAGCCTGTGCAAATGAAATCGGCAGATAATCCCTAAGGCTCACCAGGGCCTTTGGTTTAATCTCCTTTCCCTAGCAACATTGTCAGGTGCCAGACTCAGAGGAAGAGAGTCCTGACCTTTGAAGAGAATGTGGGCGCACTTCATTTGTATTTGCAGCACACAAAGACCCAGTAGCAACTTTGAAATTCCATTTCAAAGTTTATTCACTGACGAAAGTAAATTTCAGGTCAAAATTCAGGGCAGGCTGTTGCCTTGTAGACTTTTAAGTCTGGAAACCAGGCAGTCTGTAGGTCGGTGATCACTCTGTGTACAGGAAGATGGATGATAAAGCAAGAACGATGATTTGATGATGATTTCATGACCTGGTGTGGTGCACTGAGGACAGACCCAAGAGTCCACTCACATCAACCTTGATGAGCCAGAGAAATTGGGGGAGGGGTCACTTTAAGGATTCCTTATAGGAATGTGGCTCACAGCCGGCTATGTAGCTTGAAAGTCCATCTTGGCGTGGGTGAGGGCTCCTAATGCTGTACCCAAGGGACCCCCAACATGACTTGCAAGCAGGGTCATGAGGTCTCCAGCGGCTGCTGCTATTTATATAACTTTGAGGCCTTGCCAATGTCAAGAACCCCTAAGATCTGTAAAAATCCCCTTTACTTCCTGAGCCTTGGACAAGTTCTCCTGAGTCTTAGGACTTACCCTCTTCCCTCCAAGAGGGAATGTTTCACTCTGGAGAGAAGAAGAGAGGCTTAAGACAGTCTCCGACTGCAGTTCCTTCATGCCAGCTCCCATCGCAGTCTTCCTCTTCCTTCTCGGACTATCCCAGTGCTGCTGGCTAGGGTCACTGTGAGGTTGTCAAGACCACTGTCCTTTCTTTCTAAGTCAGTGGTTCTCAACTTTCCTAATGGCACGGCCCTTTAATATACTTTCTCATGTTATGGTGATCCCTCAACCATAAAGTTCCTTTGTTGCTGCTTCATAAATGTAATTTTTCTACTGCTACTAATCCTAATGTGAATAGCTGATATGCAGGATATCTGATATTTGGCTCCCTGTGGGGGTCGTGACCCACAGGTTGAGAAATGCTGTTCTAAGCTATTGTGTGACAAGGCTTTTCATAGGAGATGCTACACACAGTCTGCTCACTCCAGATAGGGAGCCCAACACAGACCAAAGTACGGATAACCACCAAAATCCAACTTGGTGGACCAGTGAGTTTTATTGTCTTATGTACAGGAATATGAGTGAGGGGCTACTTACAGAATCAGAAGTGACTCAGAGATGGCCGCATCACCAAAGGTCATCCCAGCATGGGGGACAGCTCACAAAAGTTGGGAACCTGGAGAGCACTGCACAGCCTGCAGGCCCCTCAGCAGTTGGAGTGTCCCTTCCAAGTGACTCAGTTGTTCTAAAGCCCTTCCAGGAAGTTTGGTTGGTATCTGCTTCTTCCAGGCAGCTGGTCTAAGCGTTTTCTGGTTTTGTTGTTGTTTGTTTGTTTGTTTGTTTTCAGCTCAGCTTGTCTGAGAGTGACTCTCATCAGTCTTCATCACTTGCTCTACGATGGAGAGGCCTAAGCTATCCGGTCAGCTTCAGGGATTTCCTGTAGGTATTTTGAATTGTTTACTTTTTGGTCTTAAGATGCTTTCCTGATGGAACTTTTCAATCTTGGAGGAAAGTGTGAAAGTTATTTTACAAAACTGCATTTGTTTCTCAGTTTGTCTCTTAACCCAGCTATCACACAGATAATTGAGACTCTCCTGGTCTCTCTTGGACCTCTCCCATAGCTGAATCCCCTACTTCCTCCTCTAACTCCTCCTCCTCTGGCTGCAGGAAGTCCAGTCCCATTATCGTCCCTGCTCAGTGATTGGCTTTAAGCTAATTTATTGGCATATCAAGTGACAATTAGGGAGCAGTGTTTACACAATATTGAGACAGGAGATTTTCAGAACAAGGGTTTCAACCAGATATGGGGTGTGGGGAAGTGTTGGAGAAGTCAGCATTTGAATTTCACAATAATCTTATGACTACAGGAAACTGCTACACAATGTAAGCATCTCCTGAACCCTAGTTGTTGAGGATGTCTGCCCACCTGCTCAGCTCCTTAACATCTCCCTGTCTCCTGGTTTCTCCTATTCAAGGGGTGGACCTTCTGGTTCCTTTTGGTCAATGTTCATCTGGGTTTTCTTGTTGCTGTCTTCCCCAAGGTTTGGTGCTCAGATTGGCTATTGCTATCCCTGCATCCAATATCCACCACTACTTGTGGGCTTGAACACAGCCATGGTCCTAACCTAATGCTCACAGAGGCAGGATTTGTTCTAAAAAAAAAACCACCCTGAGATTTCATGAAGTTTCTGCCAGAACTAAGTTACTTAACCTTGTGTTGCTCTCTCCTTGGGTGTCAAAAGAGATGTGTAAACTGTGTCTCTCACGGCAACCCCCAGACTCTATAGATCTCTGTTCTCTCAATCATAAAGTACTTTAGCCTGTTTGCAATGACTAGGTCACTAGTTAACAGTATGCCTAGATGGCGTTTTCAGTTATCAAGTGGACACTCTTCCTTTTTTTTGCTTCCTCAATACCAAAATTTTCCTATTAAATAAAGAGCTATATCTTCCCCCACCCTTTCCAGTTTCTAACAGTTGGAGAGACTGGAACCTTCCTAGGCCAGTCTCTTATTATCTTTCTCTTTTCTTTTCTTTCTGTGTGGGTACATTTCTTTCTCT
Organism: Acomys minous; assembly: GCF_964271855.1. Lineage (NCBI taxonomy): Eukaryota > Metazoa > Chordata > Mammalia > Rodentia > Muridae > Acomys > Acomys minous. Next base: position 15,022,925 of record NC_140499.1, on the reverse strand, counting down.
CTACGAGGTCAAATCCCATCAGCACCAGCACTCACTGGTGTCTCTCTATGTAGGACCCCCAGTTTCCAATATCCTACCGACATTCTTATTTCTAGCCCAGTGCCCAGGCAATGCCTCACCATCCTAGGAGAGCTTAACAAGAACTTGAACCTTTTTCTTAGATATTTTTCTGTGTGTTTCTGCTGAGTTATTTGCATATGAATCACCCCCTGCATCCAATGATATTAAGCAACTGGGTCTCCAGCAGGTGGATCAGTCATTAGAGACTATGGAACCTTGGTGGTGGGTGGTGCTGGGGGTACAGTCAATGGTGGCAGATGTCTAAGGATTACACCTTAGCCTTACTTTTGGAAACACAAAGAATGGACAAGGTACATCACAAACTCCTGCAGTCACAGCCCAAGTTCAACTGCCATGGGGGACTGTACCCTCTAAACCGTGAGCCCAAATAACTCTCTCTCCCATTAAGTCACTTGGATGAGAAAAGTAATTAATGCTGAGTGCATTCAGCTGCAAAGGCTAAAATTCTAAGATTTATCCCCGATTGTCACCTTCACCTCCTTCCCTCTATACTCAATTCATCTGCGAGTTCTGTTGCATCTCTTGAAGCGACATTAGCCTACTCGAGCATGTGGCTTTGGCAGGCCTTGCTCTTCTCCCCAATTCCCTCCACCTTGTTAAAAACTGTTAGATTACATTCCTAAAGCTGGTCCCCAAGGTCCCATTTTTTGGTCACTTCTTCCTCCTGAGGCTGACTACCAAGGTCCAGCTATCAGAGTACTGAAGTCCAGCAACCTAAAGGCCCTTTTGGCTCACCTAAGGTCCATGTCTGTCTCCTCTGTCGAGAGGTATTTCTTTGTCCCTTTGGAAAAAATATTCTTGCTCCCTCCCCCTTGTTCCCTTCCCCTTCTCCCTCATCCTCTATTTCCTGTCTTTGTCTCTTATTCCCTGCCCTTTGTCCCTCTGGGGCAAATAAGTCTCCTTTGTGCTGAGAACTTGGTCTTGGGGTGTCCTGAGCCAATTCTGATCCTTTCATCTCTACTCAAGTATATTTTCAAGCCTTGGCATAACTCAGTGGTAGAACACGTATCTAGCATGTGTGAGGCTCTGGGTTTTAGTCCCAAGATTTCCAAACTCACACCAAACAACATATAATATGTGCATTAACTTTTCTGCATTTCTAAGTCACAATTATCCATCACTGAGCCCTAGCAACAGCCTCCTGAATAATTCTCCCTGGTGTGCTGTCCAGTTTTGTGTCAACTTGATACAAGTTAGAGTCATTTGGAAAGATCGAACCTCAGTTGACAAAATGTCCCTTATCAGATTGGCCCATGAGGGCTTTGATTTATGTGGGAGAGTATAGCTCACTGTGGGTGGTGTCATTCCTACGCAGGTAGTCTTGGATACTACAAAAAAAAAACAGGCTGGGCCAGCCATAGGTAGAAATCTAGTAAGCAGCCCTGGTCCGTGGCCTCTGCTTCAGTTCCTGCCTCCAGGTTCCTGCCTTGAGTTCCTGTCCTGACTTCCCTCAGTGATGAAATCTGACCTGGGAGTTGTAATATGGAATAAAGCCGTTCCTCCCTGAATTACTCTTGGTTGTGGTGTTTTATCAGAGCAATAAAAACTCTAACTAAGACAGGGAGTCTTCTCCTCCTCTCTGCTTTTCACAGAGTGTACTGAGTACTCATCAGGGGTTTCCCAGTGTGGGCTTTCCTGTGGCTTCCCCTTGTGCTTGTGTAGCACCTGAAACTCTTTAGCAAAGCCATCTGTTCTCATGTAACCTTGCCTGTTGTCCCTTTCTGATAGCACTTCACCTTTTCTTTTCTTTTCTTTTCTTTTTTTTTATCTTTTACACTTCACCTTTTCTTCCCCCACTTCCTTCTCTGAAATTGCTAGATTTCTCTCTGATATGTCTCTTGTATTTTCTTGCCCGTGGCCTGGGATGTTCTTCCCCACATCTTGGTGTGGCTGTCTCATCTTCATAGTGAAGGTTGAAATACAACTGTCCCTTAGAAAGGCCATGTCTGAATTTTTCCTACACTCACCCCAAATCTTTTGTTGTTTCCCCCCTTGGATGAGTAATTACCTGACTTCCTAAGTGTCTTTGGACTTGTTTGGGTTTTGGCTAGCTCTCCTTTCACATGAAGAAAGAAAGTATCATGAGGGTACAGCCTCTTTGTTGACCATTACTATGCCCTTGTGCATGGAACAAAACGTGACATATAAGAGCCACTCACTGAGTACTTGTTGAATTAATCAAGTCCAGGGTGTATAGCCACACAAAAGGATCTAACTAGTACCTGTGATGCTCTTTCCTCTGCTTTTGACCATCTTAAAAACTGATGTCAAGAATCTGTTTTTATAGCCTGTGGCTTTGCATATGTTCATCTTACCTTTGGAGCTTGTTTTCTTCAGCCTGTTTTGCATCAGTCTGGCCTATTCTGTGTGGCAAGAGAGCTCTAATGCCTCACTTCTTATCCTACGGTAGCTTTGTCCTCCAACTTGTCCTGCAATCTCTTGGCTTTTGTCTGTGCTCAAGCTTCTGGAGTGCAGCAGTGTTGTCTTCTCAGCTGGGGCTTAACTTTGTGTCCAAGGTTTCCATCTCTTCCTGGTGGTAGCCTTGAGGCCATGGTCCCTCAGGACTGAGAAGGTTGGTTCATCACAAGTTCGCCTCCCACTGCAGCCAGCCTCACTGCTACCCTTTCTTCCCCAAGGCTTTAGTGACACCAAAGCCTCCTGGTTCCCTTTAGCCCTCCTGGGGAAGAGCAGGTACATAGGCCATATGAAGGCCCATTGACCTTCAAAGTAAGGCTTTGGTGCAAACAAAGGGGAAACAACATTTACAGTATTCCAGTTTTATGGAACAGTGTAGAAAAATGGAAATGGAAAAATAAGTATAATAGAAACCTTAGAATTAAAGGGGAAATTGCACTTGTATGTCCTAACTATTGTTTGGCTTTTTGATAGTAGGTTTGAGCGTGTAAGTTGAAATAATTTAGATATCTCTGTACTCCAATTACAGGTTTATACATCATGCATGTAAAGTCTAGTGATATTTTAATTTTACTTTAATGAAAAGTTATAAAATGAGAAACATTTATTGATGCATCTGGAATAACTCCTTTGGATTTAGTTTTTACTTGGATGATTAGGCCAGGAGCACTTTTAGAGAAAAAAAAATACACACATATATATTCCTGAAAGAACAAAGTGTTAGCTCTAAAGCATTTCAACCTGTCAGGAAAATATATATGTACATGTTTTTCTTTTGAAAGGCATATTATTATGTACCTGGTAAATGAGCTCTTCTGAGCACTCGCATCTGTCAGAAAATTATATATATATATATATATATATATATATATATATATATATATATATATATATATAACCTGTTGACCAAAATCTAACTCAGTTATTCAATGTCTTTTCAAATAAAATAGAGATTTATGCAGTAAGATAAAATGCAACATTAAAATTGCATTTCATAATCTGTGTAACATAATTGATTTAACTATTCTATTGATAGACATTTGGATGATCTATTATGTGCCTATAAACAACATTTATGTTTATTTTCATGTGAAAATATTTAAGATTTAATTGGAAAGTGAGTTTCTGTTTTAAAGAGAATGTGCATTTTAATTGATAGATGCTGTAAGAATTGACTTCTGGCCAACATTGTAGGAGAATCTGGCTGCTGTCATACTCTCTTCTACAGCTAGATGCTTAGTTTGCTAATATTATGTGTGAACACAATTTCCTAAAGTTTTATCTGATTTATTTTACGGCTGTACTGAAATATAATTGACACTTAATGTGTAATATATGTCTCTGTGTGCATGTCTGTAAAAGCGTTTCACAACTGAAGAGATAGTCATTGCTGTGAGTTCTAAAATTTTCCTTATGCCTTTGTAATTTGTTTGGTGATACTATCCCCTTTTCTCGCGTTTTTAAGTGTACTCAAGCAGAATGCTTCAGCTTTAATCCAGCTTCTTCACTTTGGCATGCCTTGAAACCCACTCACGTTGCTCTGTGTTAATATGTCATGTTTTTATGAGCCCTTTATCAAACTGTATGGATGTAATCCCAGCTGTCTTCCTATCACTTATGTGTGGACATCAGGGTTGCATTCAAATGTTGTGGCTATTAGAACTTTCTGTCTATTCACTTTTCTTTCTCTGGGGTACCTAGCATTGAAATAGCGATAACATGTAGATCAAAGTTGACCGTTTGAAAGACTGTTAAATGGCTTCTAAAGTGGTTGTTTCCATAGTGAGATCTCCAGCATTTTATCTAATGCCCAACCTCCCAAATTTAGTTATTCTATAGTTTATATAGTGCTATAAAATTTTAATTTGCATTTCTTAAATGACAGACAATGTTGAACATCTTACTTGTCATGCACAAATCTTCATTGGTAATATAGCTATATAAATCTTTTGCTAAATTTTTTTTAGTTGTTTACCATTTTGCAAATATTTTCTTCTGATCTGTGTCTCTTCCTTTTCTGTTCTTCCTTCTTTTTCTTTCTTCATTTGAAGGGCAAATGCTCACAGATTTTTTTTATTGAAATATACTTTATTGGCTTATTTCTTTTGAAACTTAGTTTTAGGAACTCAATTTAAAATTTTTGAGAATTTCAGGCATGAGTACTGTATTTATATTGTTTATACTCCCCTCTTTACCCTCTACTCTTCTCATGCTCCCCCTCAAACTCATGACAATATCTTTAGCATTACTATTACATAAAATATGTACAGTTACATAGATAAACATAGCCTGATGAGTTTACTTACTTGTGTATGTGTGTTACCTGTTGCTTGTGTGTGTTGTGTGTTTGTGGCTGACTGCTCAGGATTGGATAAACTCTCAGGGATCATCATTGGAGAAGACTGACTTTCTCTCTCTCAGCAGCCATCAACTGCCACCCAAAGGCAGGGCTTTGCGTGATTTCTTCTATCCACATTAGCCTATCAACTGGTTCTGTCATCACACTGGTCTAGTTTAGGTGAATATAGTGTTGAGATCTTTTGGGTACAGTTTTCCAGTCACAGGTAGCAGAAACTGTCTGATAAAAGATGCCATTGTTCTCTGGCTCTTGTGATCTTTCCATCCATTCCCTCTCCCTTGATATTCTCAGAAATTTAGACATAGGAATTCATCGTAAATTTATCAGTTGGTGTTGGAGACACATGATTAGTTGTTTTGTGTGTCTGTGAATTTTTGTAATGGCCTCTGTCTACTGCAGAAAAGAACCCTTCCGATGAGCAAGAGCTACACTTGTCTGTGGGTAGAATGCAGCTAGGAATCATACTGGCTTAGGGAAGTAGCTCTAGTGGGTTCTCCTCTGTGGTCCGTGTCCTCAGCAGCCACAGGCAGTTGACTGGATTTACTATGTGGGCATGAACTGTCTGCTATTGATGGGCCTCAAGTCCAGTTTGATGGTTGTTGGCTGCTCCCAAGATATAAACGCTACTGCTGTACTTTTTGGAATATCTTGCCATTTTGGTCATTGTTGTTGTCCATAAGCTTCATAAACTGGGCGGAATGGTTAATCGCTTTTCTGTCTTGGCAGTGTGCATAGTACTTCCTGATACTATAGGAGTTACTCCTCAGGGAAGAGGCTTCTGGGTTGTTTTATGGCTATTTGTCCAAGTCCTGACTCCAAAGTGTATGGCGTCTTCAGAAATAAGGCCTGCCTCTCAAGTTCTAGGAGGCACCAAGGTCAATGGCAACAGCCGGTGTTACATTGGGAGTCTCTTCGACTCCTCTGACCAACAACTTGGGGGGAAATTTTGCTTGCCTGGCACTGGGGTTTGGTTAGTCTATTGCTCTGAGGGGCATTATCACCTCAAGTAGGGTAGCTGCATTCAATTTTTGTATACATGTAGACAAATATATTTATATACTATGTGTGCATCTTAAGTAAACATAAAGTAGCATTTCCCTGGTGCTTTTTCAAATAACTGTAGTGTTGTTTATTCCTCCTCCCTTCTCTCCTTCCGTATTGCCCCCTTTCTTCATCCCCAGCTAAATTCCTGCCCACCCCAGTTTTCCCTTTTTCTTTTTTATAACACTTGTGTTCTGGTACCCTCCTATCTAGAGCCTCTCCCCCCAGCTCCCTTCCTGGTATCTGCAGTGACTCCAGATTCATAGCTAAAGTTTAGGAGCTAGGATTAACAAACATGTGGCATCTGTCTTTCTGGGTCTAGGTTACCTTACTTCATGTATTTTCCAGTTCCACCCACTGACTTGCTAATTTCATTACTCCATTTTCCTTGTCTGCGTTGGTGGTATAGTGGTGAGCGTTGCCACCTCCCAGTCCTCCTTAAAACTGGATGGAATCCTAGTGTGTACATGGGCCACGTTTCCACCATGCATTTATCATGTTGTCTTGCTTCCTGGATAGTGTGGAGAGTGCAGCAACGAACACGGCTGAGCAAGTATCTGTGGAGTAGGACGTCATGCCATTTTGGCATATGCCAAGAAGCAATATAGCTGGATCATAAAGATGATTTACTTTTAATTTTGGGAATTCTCCATACTGATTTTTGATAATGGCTACTCTAGTCTGCCCTCCTTGTTAACGTTTATTGTCAGTTGTTTTCTCGGTCTTAGCCCTTCCGCCTGGGATAAGATGAAATCACGGTTGTATAAATTTTCATTTCCCTAATTACTAAGGGTGTTAAACACTTTAAAGATATGTCTTGAAGAGTTTTATTTATTGGGTCTGGTGTTCCCTTGAGTCCTTGATTTTTTGAGTGCCTCCTATATTCTGCAACTTAATTCTCTATCAGATGTGTAGCTAAGATTCTCTTCCGCTCTGTGAACTTCATCTTCCCTCTATCAATTATTTCCTGTGATGTATAGAAGCCTTTTAGCTTCATGAGGTCCCACTTGTGAATTGTTGGCAATTGGGATCCTATTCAGAAAGTCCTTTTCTACACCTGTATCTTTTTTAAAAAAATTGTTTATTTAATCACTTTACAACCTGATCACAGCCTCCTCTTTCTTCTCCTCCAAGTTCTGCCCTCACCTCACCCCCATTTTCTCCTTTTCTTCTTCTCAGAAAAGGGGAGGACCTTAAGGGCTACCAACTCATGCTGGGACCTCAAGTCACAGCAGGACTAAGCACATCTTCTCCCACTGAGGCCAGACAAGGCAGCCCAGCTATGGACCAAGCTGCGTATCTGCTACATATGTATAGTCCTGGCCCATGTAAGCTTGGGTTGGTGGTTCAGGCTCTGTGAGCCCCCTTGGACCCAGGTTACTTTACTCTGTAGGTCTTCTTGTGGTTTCCTTGACCCCTCTGGCTCCCTCAATTTTTCCTCTCACTCTTCTACAAGATTTCCTAAGTTCAGCCTGTTGTTTGGCTGTGAGTTTCTGCCTCTGTTTCCATCAGCTGTTGGATGCAGCCTCTCAGAAGACAGTTGTGCTAGGCTTCTGCCTGCAAGCATAGCAGAGTGTATTAACAGTGACAGCGGTTGACTCTCTTCCATGGGGCGGGTCTCAAGTTGGGCCAGTCATTGATTTGCCATTTCTTCAGTCTCTTGCTCCATCTTAATCCTTACACTTCTTGTTGGCAGGACAAATTTTGGGTTGAAGGTTTTATGGGTGGGTTAGTGTCTCCCTCCCTCCACTGGATGTCCCACCTGACTACAGGAAGTGGCGAGTTCAGGCTCCATGTCCTGTCCCCCCACACTTTTAGAGATCTCGGCTAGAGTCACACCCATAAACTCCCAGGGGCCTCCCCTCTCCTAGAGATGCTCCCCCATTGATTTCCATTCTCTCTCCAGGTCCTCCCCTTCCTACTCTCCCTCCTCCCTCCTCCCCACACCTGATCCCTTTCCTTGTTACCTCCCCCCTTTTCTCCTGCACACTGCCTCCTTCCATCTTCTTCATAGACTGTCTTATTTCCTCTTCTGCGCTAGCCCTATGTCTTATAGAGAACTGCCTTTGTTTTTTCTTCTAGTAGTTTCAGCATTTCAGGTTTTATGTTGAGGACTTGGAGCCATTGAGTTTTCTGGAGAGTAATCAGTTCGGGTCTAAATTCACTCTGCTACACGTGGGAATCCAGTTTTCCTAGCACCATTTGTTGAGGATGTTTTTTTTTTTTCTCTCTCTCTCTCCAGCTCATTTTCTTCACATCTTTGCCAAATATTAAGTGTCCAAAGTTGTATGACTCATGTTTGGGTCTTTGGTTTTGTCCCATTGGTCAACATTTCTGTTTTTGTACCAGTACCATATTGTTTTTATTCATATGACTCTGTATCTTAACATCTGCAATGCTAATCCCTTTAGTATTGTTATTTTCATCTATCCAGGGTCCTTTGTGGTTCCATATGAATTTCATGGTTTTTCCCCCTATTTCTGTAAAGAAGGCTATGGGAATTTTGACTGGGATAATATTGAGTCTATAAATTCTTTTTGGTAAGAAGGTTGTTTTTTGACAATATTAATTTTACCAATCTATAAGTATGAAAAATCTTTCAATCTTTTTGTGTCTTTCTCAGTCTCTTTTTGGGAGATTTACATATTTCATTGCAAGTTCTTTCATCTCCTTGGTCAAGTTTTATTCACAGGTATGCTGGAATAAAATTCTACTGGAGACCACTGAGAAGGAATGAGAGAGTTTCCATTATTTCTTAATTTGCACGCTTCTCACTGCTTCTTTTAACTTTGTTTTGTATGCTGCCCCTTGGCTGAAAATACTGACTGCTTTAAAGAGTTTTCTAGTGAGATTTTTGGGATGTTTATGTATGCTATATTGTCTTCAAATGAGGATGCTTTGGCTCCTTATTTTCCTATTTGTATTTATTTATTTTTCTTCTCTTGTCTTACTGTTCTAGCTACTGCTTCAAGCTATATACTAAAAGTCATTAGGGATAATGGACAGTTCTGTCTCATTTCTGATTGTAATGGGATTGTTTTGAGTTTTTTTTCTATTTAGGATGATCTTGTCTTTGAGTTGGCATACATAGCCTTTATTATCCTGAAATAGGTTCCCTCCAGTCTTTCTCTGGGACTTTTATTATGACAGCATGTTGAATTTTAGCAATTTTTCCCCCTGAACCTATTGAGATGATCATGTGATTTTTGTCTTTGAGTTCATTTGTGGCTCATTACGTTTATTGGCTCATGTATAATGAACCACACCAACATGTAAGGTATAATGTCAGCTTGGCCACAGTGTTAGTCTTGTTTATGTAGGTCGGTATTCTGTTCGCAAGCATTTTTGAGTCTATCTTCATCAGGGATATTGGCTTGTAGTGTGTTGTTTTTATGGGCATGTGTGTCTTTACTTGTTATGCCAGTTTTGCAAAAAGGAGTTCAGAAATGCTCTTTCTGTTTCTATTTAGTTGAGTGATTTAAAAAATACTGCTTGAAAATCTTTGAAAGTCTGGCAGAATTCTGCTGAGAGTCTGTCTGGGCCTGAGGATTTTCTTTAATTTTGGAGGTTATTTATTATGCTTCCATCTCTTTCTTTGATATGGGTCTGTTTAGGTTGTTGATCCCTTCTGCTTAATTTTGACAGTTTTTATAAATCTAGAAATGCATCCACCTATTGAATATAGGTTTTAAAAGTATTCACTTATTCTGAGGGTTTTTAAATAATGTCTCTTGTAATGTTTCATTTTTCATTCCTGATTCTGCTCGTTTGGATCATCTTGTCTTTTCTTTTGGTTAGTTGGGCAAAAGGGATATAAATTTTGTTTATCTTCTCAGAGAACTAGCTATTTGATTCTCTGTATGATTTTTTGTTAGTTTTTTTTAAGATCTCATTAATTTATGCTCTGAATTTCCTCTCCCCCAAATCCTCCTAGATCCTACCCACCTTCCTACCCATCCTATTCCATATCCTTTCTATTTTTTAGAAAACAAATAAGCAAACAAAACTCAAACAAGCTATAATTAATAAAAAAGACAAAAACACAAGATACAACCTATAAAAGCACAAAATTGGAAACTACAATACACAAACAAAAGGCCAGCAAGATCGAAAATATATAAACAAATAAAAGGCAAAAATTACAAAGGTCCTTCCCTTCCGTTCAGTTAATACACTCAGTGAGACTCAGTTGGACACAAGTCATTCTTCCCCTGCAATGGATTACAAGTGGGAATAGCTTCTTGGTTAGAGGTGAGAGACTGAGCCCCATTCCCCTTCTTAGTACTGAGGCTCCATCTGGCTTGAACTTGTGCAGGTCCTGTATGTGTTGCCACAATCTCTGTGAATTCTTATGCCGCTCAGTCTTGTTGTCTTGGAGTCATGATCACCTCTGCCTCTTACAGTGTTTCTGTCTCCTCTTACACATGGCTCTCTGAGCCCTGAGGGTATGGGTAGATAAAGACACCTCATTTAGAACTTAGTGCAAGTTGGCCATGGTGGCACACACCTTTAGTCCCGGCACTCAGGAGGCAGAGGCAGACAGGTCGCTGTGAGTTTGAGGCCAGCCTGCTCTACAAAGTAAGACTAGGACAGCCAAGGGTACACAGAGAAACCCTGTCTCAAAAACAAAACAAAAAGACTGAGTGTTATAAAATCTCTCACTCTTTGCCCATTGTCCAGTTGTGGCCTTTTTTTTTTTTTCTTGTGCAATCATAGCCAACTTTATTCCAAGCACCCAACAACTTATACTCTGAGGGTTACGAGTAAAGTGCACAATCACAAGAACAAGCCACATGTGGCAATGACACGCTTCTCCGTAGAGGCGTATAAACAAGTAACAACAGCCAGTTGGAATGAATAACCCCAAGTAAACTGACTGTGGTCCGCTACGCCTGCGAGAGGCTCAGAAGCATAATCCTGAGAAACTGAAGTCACAAGTCTCTGGTTTTCTTGGAATTTTCTCTCAAGCACTCAGAACTCTTCTCACAGGGCTCCATTCTCGGACCATATTCCAACAAAGTAGCCTGCTACCTTTTAAAACCATTATTAATTTCTTTTCTTTTCTTTTTCTTCCTTTTTTAAATTAATTTATTCTTGTTACATCTCAATGGTTATCCCATCCCTTGTATCCTCCCATTCTTCCCTCCCTCCCATTTTCCCCTTATTCCCCTCCCCTATGACTGTTCCTGAGGGGGATTACCTCCCCCTGTATATGCTCATAGGGTATCAAGTCTCTTCTTGGTAACCTGCTGTCCTTCTTCTGAATGCCACCAGGTCTCCCCCTCCAGGGGACATGGTCAAAGGTGAGGCACCAGAGTATGTGAGAAAGTCATATCCCACTCTCCACAGGGGTTTAAAATTTTACGGCCTGTATTGTCCTTGGCTGGTGCCTTAGTTTGAGCAGGAACCCTGGGCCCAGTTGTGGCTTTCTTTATTAGGTCCCATCTACTACAAGAAGTGTCTCTGATGTTGGTAAATGAGGCACTGATCTATAGGAATAGCAGAGGATCATTAGGAGACCTTTTATTGCTATGTCCCTTTAGCCAAACAGTAGTATTTAGTTCCCCCCCAGGCTCAGAGACTATCTAGTCTCAGGTTCTTGGCTGCCTAAGCAGTGTTATGCATAGGTTTCATCTCATGGAGTAGGCCTTAAATCCAACAGAAAGTGGTTGGCTATTCTAATAGCCACTATTGAACCAACATACCATGTGGCCAGGTCCCTGTTGTAGATCTCAGGACTTGTAGCTGTTTTGGTGGTTACTTTTGTCTGGTACTATGAAGACTGCCTTTCAGTTCCATGCCTTTCAGTAGAGGTGGAGGTTCTATTGAGGCACCAGTTGACATCTCTGAGATATGTAAGCATTTTCTTCAGCAATCAGCCCTTACCGACAGTTTGTAGAGAGTGATTAATAGCTTGTCAATAGACTAGGATGTTTTGGGGTTCCCATGGGGCCTCTTTGGCCAATGACTCAAGTAGACATAGACCAATCCTGCCACTGGAGTGCCAGAACATTATCCAAGAGTGGAGTCACGCAAGGAGAATTTTGAGTGCTGTGAGAAAAGAAGACAAAAGTCTTATGATCTCAGTTTCTTCAAAATATGGAATTGTTCTTGGGATATGTTTCCATGTCCCTCCCACATGTAACAGATAAGAGTAAGTTTACTTCGAGTTATTCATTACAAGTGGCTACTGTTAATTGTTATATGCCTCTAGAGAAAAAACAAACATGCCTACCATCTGCATCTTGTCTACCACATGTGGCTTATTTGTGTGACTGTATGCCTTACACACGTGACCACCCTTAATCCCCAGAGTATAAATTGTCTGATGCTCTGAATAAAATTGATGATTGCATGCGACTTTAAGATGACTTGTTTATTGGTTCCATTCTCCCAAGTCCCACCAGGTGTTATAAATATGTTTAAATTATTTATCTGATCTTGATTTAACTTTGGTAGGTAATATATATTAAGAACTTCATCTATTTCTTTTTGGTTTTTCCACTTGCATAGTACAAAATTTTAAGGTATGGTCATAGTATTCTCTGGACTTCCTTGGTATCTAATGTGATACCCCAATTTCATTAATTTGCATCTTCGCTTTCCATCTTGTAGTTAGTTGGACTAAAGGTTATCAGTCTTTTTGATCCTCACAAAGAATCAATTCTTTCAGTGATTCTTTGTGTTCTTTTTGTTTGTTTGTTTGCTTAGTCTATATTTCATTGATTTAAGCCCTGAGTTTATTTTTCACCATCCTCTCTTTTTGGATATTGTTTATTTCTTTTGTTTTAAAGCTTTCTGACTTGCTGGTAAGTTGCTAATATAAAATTTCTTCACTATTTCTATCTATCTATCTATCTATCTATCTACCTATCATCTATCTATTTTTTATTTAGGCATTTAGTGATATGAACTTGACTCTCTCAACTACCTTCATTGTATCATTTAAGCTTAATTATATTTTGTTTTAATTTTCATTAAATCCTAAAGTTTTTCATTTCATTCATTTCTATAATGACCAATTTTCATCCAGTAGTAAGTTGTTCTATTTCCGTGAGTTGGTATACTTTCTATTGTTGATACCCATCTTTAATATGGTGTTCACATAGGATGGAAGATGATGTTTCAAAATTTCTTATAGCTTTTGAGGCTTTCTTTGTGTCCAAGTATTTAGTAATTTTTGAGAAAGTTCCATGGGCTGCTGAGAAGAAAGTATATTATTTTGTGTTTGGGTCAAACACTTTGTAAATATCTGTTAGTTCCATTTCACTTATGATGTCATTTACTGAAAGCATGTCAAGTTAGTGTTTGTGTGGATAACCTGTCTGTTAGGGAAGTGGAGTATTGAAGTCACCATCACTGCATGAGGGTCAACATATGATTTTAGATCTAACAGTGTTTCTTTTATGAACTTGGATGCCCTTTTGCTTGGTGCATACATGTTTAGGGTTGCAATAACCTCTTGGTGGGTTTTTCCTTTGATGAGTGTATAATGTTCTTCTCTATCTCCTCTGGTTATTTTGGGTTTTAAGTTTATTTTATCAGATATTACAATACTAACACCTGATTGCTTTTTAGATCCATTTGTTTGGAATACCTTATTCTATTCTTTTGCCCCGAGGCTGTATCTATCCTTTTTGGCAAGGCATATTTCTTGTAAATAGCAAAAAGATGGATCCTGTTTTCCAATTTACTGTTTGCTGCATCTTTTCATTGTGGACTTGAGACTATTAATATTTAGAGCTATCAATGAGCAATGTTTATTGATTTCTGTTATCTTGTTTATGATGTGGGTCCTCCTATTATTTTGATTTAATGATCTACTATTATTTATTCCTTGCATTTTCTTGAGTGTGATTAACCTCTTCAAGCTAAAGTTTTCCTTCTAGCACCTTCTGTGGGGGTAAATTTGAAGATAGATACTGATTAAAGTTGATTGCACCATAGGGCATTTTTCTTCCTTCATCTATTGTGATTAATAGTTTTATGGGTATAGTCTGTATTATAGTAGTCTGAACTGACATCTGTGGTCTCTCAGAGTTTATAAATGAGGCCCTTCTGGCTTTTAGAGTCTCAGCTGAGAAGTTAGATGTTATTCTAATTTGTATGCATTCATATTTCTTTTCTCAGAATCATTTAATATTCTTTCTTTGTTCTATAATATAGTGTTTTGATATTTGTATTTTTCTTGAAACTTTATAGCTTCCTCCTTCTTTAGGTTGGAGAAATTTTCTTCTATGATTTTGTTGAAAATGTTTTCTGTGTCCTTGAGATGAGCTTCTCCTCCTCCTTCTGTTTCTTATCTCTTTGGTTGTGAGCCTAGCTTTTCACTGCTAAGCCATCTCTCCAGGCCTTTTCCCTCTATGCCTAATATTCATAGATCTGGTCTTTTCATACTGTCCTAGATTTTCAGGATGCTTTGTGCCTGGAATTTTTCAGATTTAACATTTTCTTTGAGCTATCCATTTCTTCTACCTTGTCTTCAGCACCTAAGAATTTTCTCTTCCATGTCCTACAGTCTGTGGTTGGGGCTTCAGTCTGCTGTTTTCGTTTGACTTTCTAAAGTTTTCATTTCTAGTTTTACCTCAGTTTGCATTTTTCTTTAGTGATTATATTTCTTGGATATATTCATCTTGTGATTTTTTTTCATTATTTCATTTAACTGTTTGTTTTCAAAGATGTCGTCAGATTTATTCATGTTGTCTTTAAAGCCTTGAACATATTTACAATTTCTATTTTTAAGTCCTTGCCTTGTGGCTCAGCAATATTACATTTCTCAGGGTCTTCTGTAGTGGGGCTGCTGAGTTCTAGGGGAGCCATATTGTTTCCGCGGTCAGTATTTGTGGTTTTGTGCTGGTGCCTAGGCACCTGGAGTTATGATAATTGAGATGAATCCTAGGTGTTGATGTCTGATCTTGTCTTCTTTGTGGGGTGTTCCGTTCAGTGGTTTCTTTTGCCCTTGGTGGATCTTAGGAAAGTGTGATGGCTGTGGGTTCCCGTAGAGAGCGCTTTTGCAAGTTGACGAGCGGCAAAGAGGAGTAGAGATGGCTGGGAGAGTCTGAGAGGGGCTGTAGGAGAAAGCTAAGGGATCCAGTCCACACTGAGAAGACGGGTCTCCGGAAGCTGGCCATGTGGTAAGAGAAGGGATTCTTGCAAGGAGGTCGTGGTAAGAGGAAGAATGATCTGGATGAAAAGGTCAGGGTGCCTCTGGGTTTGTACTAAGAGTTCGAGCCTCTAGCGCACGGATTTGCGGTAGGAGAAATGGCATCTGTATGTAGGCTGCTACAGGGCTGGGCAAGACAGGAAAAAAACATAATGTCAGACAAGATGGAGAGAGAAAATTGCTTCTCTGAGTTCCAGGCTAGAGGGGAGGGCTCAAAGGGTCACAGGAAGGACAAAGCTCGGTGTGGCAGAGTCCCTGAGGAATGGTTGATTGGTTCTTCCTCAATCTTAGGTTGCATTATTAAGTCACTTATTTGTACTCTTTCTAATTTCTTTTCTTTCTTTTTTTTCTTTCTTTCTTTCTTTCCTTCTTCTTCTTCTTCTTCTTCTTCTTCTTCTTCTTCTTCTTCTTCTTCTTCTTCTCCTTCTTCTTCTTCCTTTCCTCCTCCTCCTCCTCCTCCTCCTCCTCCTCCTCCTCCTCCTCCTCCTTCTTTTGAGACAGGTTTCTCTGTGTAGCCCTGGTTGTGCTGGAACTCACTCTGTAGACCAGGCTGACTTCAAACTCAGAGATCCACCTGCCTCTGCCTCCCAAGTGCTGGGATTAAAGGCGTGTGCCACCACCAACCGGCTTCTGATTTTATTATTTATTTTTCAGGCACTTAGTTCTTTAAATTTCTCTCTTAAAACTGTTGTCAGTGTGTCTCAGAGGTTTCTTTGTGTTGTGCTTTCACTTCCATTTAGTGCATGGAATTAAATTTTTTTCTTTGATCCATTCATAGTTCAGTAATGCATTATTATGAGTTTTTGTACTTACTAGAGGTATTTTAAAAACATTATTGTGTTGAGGTCAGACAGTATATACAGAGTTATTTCAATGTTTTTGAACTTGTTAAGAGGTATTTTGTGTCCTAGCATATGGTGTATTTTACATAAACTTCCGTGGGTTGCTAAGTAGATTGCATGTTCCTTGGTACTTGTGTGAAATAGTCTGCAGATGTCTGTCAAGCCCATTTGGTGTACAATGCCACCGCATTGTGCTTTTTAATGCATCTGGTTTTGTCCTGATGACTGTCTGTTGGAGAAAGCAGGGCACTGGGATCACCTGCCCTTATTGGGCTGAAGGTGATCTGTGAAAGTTTAGTAGTTTGCTTTTTATGAAATCGGGTACAGCAAGAGTTCAGTGCATATATATTTAGGCTTGTGATGTCTTCTTGATTAATTGCTCCCTTGATTAGAACGAAGTGTCTTTTGTCTCTTCTGATTGATTTTACTTGGAGTTCTGTTTTGTCAGATATTAGGGTGGTGGTACCTGCTTCTTTCCTGGCCTCATTTGCTTGAAACTCCTTTTATTTTTTTCTCTTTAAGGTGGAGCTTACCTTTAAGTTAAGCTGAGTTCCTTATAGATAATAAAAAGATGGGGTTTGTTTCTTTTGTAAAAAAATACTTTATAAATTTTTGTGTGTGTGTGAATTTCACATCATGCACCCCAATCCCACACATCTTCCTATCCCTTCATACCCTCTCCCCACCCTTGAAATCTCAACATGGTCAGCTCTCCCATGTTCATACCCTCAAAGCTGGCTCACCAGCATCTGGGGTGGGGTTGGGAGAGTTCTCTCTCTCTCTCTCTCTCTCTCTCTCTCTCTCTCTCTCTCTCTCCCTCCCCTGAGTATTGCAGGTGGCTGGGTGTGGGGTCAAGGGCCAGCTCTTCCACCAGGCCAGGGACATCTGCCTGTGCTTTGGTGGTACCAGATCCCTGCAAGACCATGGATTCAGATGGGCCCTCAGGTGGCAGCACAGGCCAGGACCCCACCATGGTCCCAGGTGGCATCGCAGACTGCTCACATCATGTTGTTCCTTACTACCCTTCATTTCTGCCTCTCCTCACTGTGGCCACATGCTTCTGTTTTTCTTTCCCTTCCATATTCCCACCACTTACTTGTTCCTGCTAGTGGTGCTCACAGTCTCTGAGTGTCTGGGGTCATCTCAGGAGTGGTCTCGGGAGAGCTATGCCCTGCTCATGCATTATGGCTCTGGGCAGGGGTCATCTCCTGCACTGTCTGCATGTGTTAGACTAGTGATTGTCTCAGGCTAGCTCCCTGTCCAGGCCCCAAGGTGCCTGACTGATGCTCTTTTCAGGCTCCCCGCCCCCCTCACCCCCACCCAGGGAATAATAGGCTACCAATCATTCAGATGTTCATAGGACAGAACACTGAGTGTAGACATAGCTTCTCTCCTCTCCGCTACCTAGTGGCACACCGGTGACACAGAGGCCACATCTGCAACGCCTCTAGCAGAAAGGGGGGTTTGTTTGTTAATCCACTCAACTAACCCCTGTCTTCTGTCTGAGGAGTTGAGGCTGTTAATACTTAAGTTAAAGATGTGTGTTGATTGTGCCATTTTTTTCCCCATTGCATTCGTAGTCTTATTTTATGCTTCAGTAATTCTAGCTGAGTTTGTTTTCTTCCTATAGTCTCTTGGCTCTGCTCTCTTTAGTCTGAAGTATTGCCTCCATAACTCTCTGTAGGCCTAATTTTGTGGACATGAATTCTTTTAGCCTCTTCTTATGTGGAAGCTTTTCCTTTTCTCCTTCAACCATGACAGATAGTTTTGCTGGGTATGCTAGTTGGCATCCATGTTCTTTTAGCTCTTCTGGCTTTTCAAGTTTTCTTTTTCTTTTTCTTTAAGAGACACATTTACTCAGGGACATGATCAGACATTTAGCAATCAACAACATGGGTGAAAAAGATATACAGTAAAACTCTTTGTTGAATTGCTTTACATGTTCCATAGAGCAGAAACTAAAATAACAATTTTAGTCAATGTTAAACAATTTTAAACAATTAGTCACAAATACAGTCCTGGTGTTCTTTTTGCCCATACACATGAGTATTTGCCTAAAAACATGTCTTCTTTGTAGCAGCTAGGTCCTGCCACCACTGTGTATGGCTGAGTTCACAAATCTGTTGTAACCTGTAACTTCCCTGTCACTTCTGTGGCTCTCCTCTCCTGCTAAGCTTTGTTCCTGCCACCAAAGCCACCAGGGCCACTGAAGTTTCCTCCTTGACCAAAATTGTCATTGGGGCCAAAACTGCCTCCACAACCACCACCCAAGTTTCTGGAACCACTCCAACCTCTCTGGCTGGAAGAGGCACTAGCCATCTCTTGCTTTGACAGGGCCATCGACAGTATGATATTTTTGAATAGCAATCTATCCACAGAGTCATGGTCATCAAAGGTGACAAAAGCAAACCCCTCTTTGCCCCACTGCCTCTGTCAGTCATGATTTCAATCACTTCAGTTTTCCCATACTGCTCAAAGTAGTCTCGTAGGCGATGTTCTTCGGTGTCTTCTTTAATACCACCAACAAAAATCTTCATTCCAGTTAAGTGAGCACCTGGTTTCTGAGAACTTTCTCTCGACACAGCCCTTTTGGGTTCGGCAACTCTTCCATCCGCCTTGTGTGGTCTGGCATTCATAGCGGCATCCACTTCCCCCACAGTGGCGAATGTGACAAACCCAAAGGCCCTGGATCTTTTCGTGTATGAGTCCTTCATTACCACACAGTCGGCGACGACGGTCCCCCATTGCGCAAAATGGCTCCTCGGGCTCTGGTCGGTTGTTTCGAAGCTCAGCCCTCCGATGAAGCAGCTGTTGTAGCTCCTTGGGAGACTCCGATTTAGACATGGTAGCAGGGCGATGGGAGCCATCAGCGATGCCAACCACCAGAAACCTTAAGTTTTCATCGAGAAATCAGTTGTTATTGATTACGTTTTCCTTTATATGTGACTTGTGGCTCCCCCCCCCTGCAGTTTTCAATATTCTCTCTTTGTTCTTTGTTTAATGTCTTAAATGTAATATGCTATGGGATATTTCGTTTGAGGTCCTGTCTGTTTGGAACTATGTGGGCTTCTTGTATTTCTTAATTTGGGGTGAGGGTCTATTCCATGATCCTGTTGACGATCTAATTATGTCATTGGCCTGGGATCATTTATTTTCATCTATGCCTGTGATTAGAGTATTTAGTCTTTTCATAATTTCTGCATTTAAAAATAATTTATTTATGTTTTCTGTTTATGTACATTGTGTTTGGCCTACATGTTTGTCTGTGTGAGGGTATTGGATCCTGGACTTATAGACAGTTGCGAATTGCTTTGTGGGTACTGGGAATTGAACCTGGGTCCTCTGGAAGAGCAGACAATATTTTTAACTTCTGAGCCATCTCTCCAGCTTCTCTTTTTGTGTATTTTTAATTTATATTTTTCTTTGAATGTTCCTCTATTTTATCTTCAACTCCTGATTTTCTATCTTCTACCCAAGCCACTCTACTAGGAATTTTCTAATTGAGTCATTGATCTTTTCAAATTCATCTTCATTGAAGGTTGCGTTCTCTTCAATTTTTTATCTCTCTACTAAATTCAGTTTTTTTTTCTTCTTTTTTTCCTCCCAATATTTTTTTGAGACAGGGCTTCTCTGTGTAGCTGTGGATGTCCTAGAAACGAACTCACAAAGACCTTCCTGTCTCTGTCTTCTAAGTGCTGAGGTTAAAGGTGTGTGCCACCACTGCCTGACCTGAATTCATTTTTTAGACCCCAGTTTGTCCAAAACACGTCATTAAGCAAAGTGCTTGTCTCTCTTTGGGCATCATCCAGGACCTCATTGCTTAAGTTCACAGATTTTTTCCCCCTATCTTCTTTTAACTCTTTGAAATCTTGGATCAAGCTCATGATTATTCTTTTAAATTCTATGTGTAGGGCTCATCTAGGTTAATTATTATTGGGAAACACTTCAGTAGGACTAGGGTGTTTAGAGAAATGCATACGGTCTTGGCATTTTACATCATCTGTGCTTTATGTTGTAACCTGGGCAGACAGACTTCTTTCCTTGGTTGCGTGTCTGATGTAGGATTCTAGCTTGCTTCAGGTTGGGCCAATATAAACCAGAGCTGAGCCTGAGAGTGTGGGGGTAATCCTTGGTTCATTGCCACAACAAAGGTTGTCTATTTGTTTTGGGTGTGGAGTTAAGATAATAAATTGTGTTGTACTAGGCCATATACAATGCTTTGAGTATTTTGTTATATCAGCAACAGAAAAGCAATGTGATGCAGTTTTGTTTTGTTTTGTTTTGTTTTTTTAGTTCCTGATTTTCTTTGTGTTTTTTTGTTTTGGTTTTGTTTTATGCATCGACCTTAAATTCTTCAGCCATGCTGAATTTACTTGTTAGTTCTGGTAACTTTTTTCCTAAAGCCCATTGCGGTGAGTTAGCGCCCCCCCTTTTTTTTTCTGTTTCATGCCTTGCTACGCTGTCATCTCTAGTTCAGAGTTGGCTGCAGGTGGTAATACTGAGCATCTTTATCTTGTTCCTAATCTGTACAGGGAGATTTTCAACGCCTCACTATTACATATGATGGAAACTATGTGTTCTCAGATTCCTGTTGCATTGGGGACTGAACCTTAAGCCTCACACAGGCTAAGCAAGCTCTCTACCACTGAGCTGGATCCCAGTGCCATCTTTTTGTAGTTTCTTTTTATCAGTTTGAATTTTCTGAGGTTATTTTCCCATCAACAACAGATGTTGGATAGTTTTCAAATTATTTTGGACAGATCATTTATTGAGATCACCATATGGTCTTCTGGGCTTTTAATGTAGTAAATTATATTAATTGAGTTTGAATGGTAAAGCAATCTCATATTCATTGACTATTCCTACCCTACTTTGCCATGATATAGTATTCCTTCTGGTTACATTGTTTCAATTGTGGAAAATTGTATAAATTGTGAATTTATCATAATGAGGGAAATTGATCTGTCATTTTCCTATCTTGCAATGATTTTGTTATGTTTCAATAGCAGGCCAATACTAACCCTGGAGAATTAATACAGAAGTATTAACTTCACTTCAGTTTTCTAAAAGAGTTTGAATAGAATTAATGTTACTTTTTACTCAAATGACTGGTGGAGTTCAGCAGTGTAGTCTTCTGTGCCTGGAGATGTCAATGTGACATAATTTTAAACAATAAATTTAATTTGTTTAATAGAGGAGAACTACTTAGGTTGTCTGTTTCTTAAGGAGTGAATTTTGACTGTGTTTCCTAGTAATTTTTTCATTTCATATAACTAATTGAATTCACTGGTGTAAAGTTGTTTATAACATTCTCTGTCTTTTTATTGGCCGTTTATCACTCATTATATCATATTTCACATAATGTAAATATCTCAGGCTATTCTCAAAACTACAGTCATCTTGCCTCTGCCTCACTGTACTGGGATTACCAGTGTGTCCACACACAAGTGGCTCTTACCTCTTGTCATGGTCGTTTGTATCTTGTTTTATTTCCTAATCAAACTAATTACAGTGTTCTTAATTTTAACAATCTTTTTAAAACAGCCACGTTTTTGTTTTCTTTATTTTTTTCTGTCTTCTAAATGTTTTCAATTAGTTTATTTCTATCTTCTTTATTATTCCTTTTATTCTGACCACTTGGGTTTTTAAAACCCAGTGTTTTATCTATATAAACTTATGGAATGAAGAATGATAATTTGCTAAATGTGTTCAGTATGTACTTATCAAATTATGTTAAGTTACCTTTCTATCTCCTTAAACATTTGCCAACTTCAATTTGCTCTTTTCCTTCCTTGTTTTATGCACAGAGGTTTCAGCTCTCTTTGAAACATTTCTTTTTTTAATTCTAATTTTTGGAGAGTATAAGATAATTATAACATTTCCCTTCACTTTCTTCCCGTTTCCATAAACCTTCATTACTCTGTTTCAAATTCATGACCCTTTTTTCATTGTTATTACACACACACACACACACACACACACACACACACACACACACACACCCCTAAGTTTAACTTGTGCAGTCTGTATAATGTTATTAATGAATATGTTGTCAGGGCTGACCATTTGATATTAGAAAACTAAATTGATGCACTCATCCCTGGAGAAGACTGTTTCCCCTGCTCTAAGCATGCCTGTGGTTTTCTTTTCTATGGGGCTGGGGTCTTGTGGGCTTTTCCCAATGCACTTTGACATATCTATTGGTGCCACTCTTGTCCAACTAATGTTTAAATTGACATGTTGGTAAGGCTTTCTGGGTCTAACGTTACTAGGAGACACAATTTCATAGTAAACTTCCTAGTCTTCTGGTTCTTATGCTCTTTCTGCTCCCTGTTCTACAGTGTTCCCTGAGCCTCTGCTATAGAATTGTTTTGTAGATGAATCCACTGGGACCAGCTCCAAAACTCTGTGTTTTGATTAGTTGTAGTTTTCTGTAGTAGCGTTTGACTGCTGCAAAGAACTGTTTTCTTGATGAAGGCTTGAAGATCCATTTCCGTGGGTACAAGGTCAGATGTTTAAACCGTTAGACATTATGCTGACTGTAGGTCCTCCTCCACTAACCATGACTTCACAAGCATTAAGTAGTTAGTCAGGTTTCCAGGAGTAGGCATAGTTGCCTTCTTGTCTAGTGGGTTTGGGGTCCAATTAGAGAGCTGTTAGTTACTGCCAAGGTATGCATGCCATTACTGCACTTTTATGGCTACCAGGCCATGGTGGTCCCTGATGTGGTCCATATGTGTCATAGCTAGGTAGGACGGCTGGTTGTCTCCTTTGGAAGTTTGCATGATTCTTTTTGGGTACAATGAAAGCTGGTGCTCAGGGAGGGGCTTTTGGTTCAGTTCCAGCTCAATGTCCTCTGAGCCCTTCTGATTCTGACATGCATGGCATCTTTAGCAATGGGGACCTTCTACTTCTGGGTACAACAGGAACAAGCTGTATGTTTGGGGAGTCTCTTGAACAGCCATGACCAATAACTCAAAAGCTGCTTGTCATGTCTGGTATTGGGGGCTTTGTTAGGTGGTCTTTGGTTCTTGGAGGAAGAATTGTCAGCCCAGATGAGAAAACTTTATTTAGACTATATATATATTTATACAAAGAATTATATGTATGCTAGAGGTTTTTTTTTTGAGAGTTACTAGTATGATTTCTTATAACTTTTTCAGACATCTTTATAGTTATTTTAACCTTCTTCCGGAACCCTTGCCTCCCTGTCTACCCAACTTCAAGGTCCCTGTTTTTGTGTGAATTCATCAAGTCCAGTTTGTGTTGCCCAAATTCTTCTGGGTGTGGAGCCTGCCCTTGGTCATGTTCAACCTATCAGGGGTTCCACTGTGGTTCTCTTATAGCAGCAGAAAAAAAATAGCTCCTCAAACATGGATGAGACATCATGCTGACCTCTCTGATTCCATGCTGGGTTTCATCTGGCTTGAGCCATGCAGGTTTTGTACATGCTGTCACAATTGGTTTCTTATGTGCAGCTGCCCTATTGTGTCCAGAGAACACCATATTCTTATCACTATCTACTACCTCTGCTTCTCCCTGTCCTCTGCGCTCTTCCATGAAGATCCCTGAGACTTTGGAGGAGGGGTATGACACAGATGTCCCATTTAGAGATGAGCAGGTCACAGCCTTTTATTCTCTAGGTGTCAAGAAGTTGTAGGTCTGCAAGAAGAAACTTCTCTGCTGAGAGTTCAGAATAACACATTAGGCTACTTTCTATTTAGCAGAATAATAGAAACAGGTTCGCTCCTGATGCCCCTGACCTATGTAATCACCATAAGGCACATGGGTTCCATTTCCTGGAGTCAGACTTAGATCCAAGCAGAAAGTGGTTGGCTACACCCATAAAGTTTATGTCACTTTTGTAGCAGTAGGCATTGCCCGGCCAATCTTTATAGAGTCTCATAGGGTTTGTTGCTGGGTAAGATTGATGATTGTATTTCTTCTTGGCTAGTGTGCGCAGAAAATTATGTCACTACGAAAGCTAGTCAGTAGGAATGAAGCTTCCAGTAAGCAGACGCTAGATTTCTCCATGCCAAGTAGGTGGGTTTTTTTTGTTTTTGTTTTTTTTTGCAATAGTGTCTTACCATCAAGTTACTAACAGCAACAGCCTGTAAAGTTTGGGAGGTCTATGGGACCCCAGTGGCTATGGTATTATACCCCCATTATAGGGTGGGGGAGAATATTATTCTATTGTTTCCTCCATTTAAATTCTTGCTTTTTTTTGAGACAAGGTCTCTTTTATGTGGCCTTGGCTGGCCTTGAACTCATTATGTAAATTAGTCTGACCTTGAAATCCTCCCATCCCCCTACCCCTGCCAAGTGCTGGCATTAAAGGTATGCACCACCATGCTCAGCTTAAATTTTTTTTTGTCTATGTATATGCATAGAGTTTAAGAAGTTTCTACAGTAGTGGATTTCTCTATGGCCTTTTGCAAAGAACTTTAATTATCTATAGTTTCTTCACATTCCCTCCTTTTCCTGCTCCTTACTTCACACATTATTTCTCCCCTTTCCCCCTTCATAACACTGTATACCATCTACCGTTCCTTGAAAGGTTTTCCCCTCCCCCATGGCCTCTTACTAATTTCCTAAACACTAGGAGTATTCTAAATAAACCATACACACCTAAAGATTCAAAGCTAACATCCACGTAGGGGAAAAAAGCAGGAAATGCTTCTCTGTCTGGTTAGCTCACTTGGGATGACCATGTCTAGTTCTGTTTATTTAGCTGTAAATTTAATAATTTCAGTTTCTTAATAGGCAAGTAATATTCCATTGTGTAAATATACCACATTTTCATGATCTATTTATCAGTTGATAGACATCTGTGTTGTTTCCATGTCCCCCTTATTGTACATAGGTAAACAATAAACATTGATGAGCAGGTATCTTTATAATAAGATACAGAGGCCTTTGGGTATACACCCAAGAGTGTGGTACATCGGAACCATGTGGCTTCTCTGTTTCTGTCTCTTTGAGGAATCTCCATACTCATATCTGATTGCATCAGTTTTCACTCTCACCAACAGGGAGTGTTTTCCTTTCCCCACATCTATGCCAAAATTTGCTTTCATTTGTTTTTCTTGTTTTGTTGTTGTTGTTTTGTTCTTCGATCTTAACCCATTTAGGCTTGGGTAAGATGAAATCTCAGAGTTATTTTAATATGTATTTCCTTGATGGTTAGAATGTTGTACATTTAAAAAATATTTCTCAGCCATTTATATTTTATCTTTCAATAAATCTATTTAGTACCATGCCCCAGTTTTTAGTTGTTTTTTTCCTTGATATTTAGGTTTTTGTTTTGTTATTTATTTGCTTATTTATATTTTAGACACCCATTCCCTGCCAGATGCACAGCTACAAAATATTTTTTCTCATTCCATAGGTGGCCACTTCATTCTAATGAGCTTGGTTTTTGCTGGAGGGATCCATTTATGTTTTGTTTGGTCCCATTTGCCAGCTGTTGGTCTAAATAACTGCACTACTGGTGTCCTGTTTAGCAAGTCCTTCTCTGTGTTCTCTTAGTTACTTTTTCAACTGCTGTGACAAGTTAACATGACCGAGACAACTTATCAAAGACAGTGTTTAATTTAGGGCTCTCAGTCACAGAGTGTTAGAGTCCATGGCCATAGCAGGGAGCATGGCGGCAAGAAGGCATGGGGCTTGGAGTGATGGCTGAGAACTCACTTCGCCATCTGCATCCCAATTCAGGAAGACTGTTAACTTTGGATGACTCAGGCTCTTGAAACCCCAAAGCCAGTCTCCTGTGACACACCTCCTCCAACAAGACCACACTTCTTAATCCTTTTCAAACAGT
Source organism: Acomys minous (assembly GCF_964271855.1). Classification (NCBI taxonomy): domain Eukaryota; kingdom Metazoa; phylum Chordata; class Mammalia; order Rodentia; family Muridae; genus Acomys; species Acomys minous. Next base: position 14,997,204 of record NC_140499.1, on the reverse strand, counting down.
TCCTCTAACTGGGAACCGAATATTCAAACACGTGAGTCTGTGGAGGCCACTCTCATTCAAAGCACCACAAGTGTCTATAAACTCGAGGGCTGTGGTCGTTTGAATTGGCTGGCCTCTATAGTATTGGGCATTGGAATTCTCAATCCTTAGTAGGTTTCGCAGTTTGGGTAGGATTAGGAGGTATGTCTTTTCGGGAGAAAATATGGCAAATCAGAGTAAGGAGCTTTGTTTCAAAGTCATGAGTCACTTCTCTCACCACCCTCTCCAGCCATTCCTTCTAGCCCGTGTCCGTTCTATTGTGACTTCCATAGCCGTCACAGTTTGCTGCCATGTGGTCTAACTATACGCTCCGCCTTTCTCTTCTGCATTCTGCTCTCTCCAGAGTATTCTTAGACCTGCCGCTGCCTGCCCACCTCACTCCTTCTCCCCAGCCTATTCCATCTTCTTTCGACTCACTCACTGCCTTCTTTGGCCAGAGTCAGGGTACTCCTGGTTCTGCCTCTGCTGCCCTAATGGATCTGGACCCTATGTCCTGCCTAAGACAACTCCAGAGTCAACTTCTTTCTTCCACTTGCTAACCTATGAGCCACTCCGCTTCTTGCACCAGTGTGGGGATGCTTGGTATATGTATGAGCCCAGTGCTACAGGACATTAGAGCCCAGGATATCAGAGTTTGACCTCTATAGCCTAAAGAGACCCTAAGATTGAAAACCAAGCATCATTTCTTTGGTCTATAACCTGTCCAACTGGGGCATCAACAACCAAAAAACTGAACACCCACTTAACCAAGCCAATACTAGATATTTGTGCCAAAAAACACCACAATTGTCATAACTTCAGATGTCTAGATCCTAGGACATGAACAACCAAGACAATATGACTCCTATATAAGCCATCACCCAATTGCAATATGCACCGGGGGAATCAATATAACTTAATCACAAGACAAGGACTTCAAGATGCCCATTATTAATATGTTCAAGGACCTTCAAGAGATTATGAATAAATGCCTCAATTAAGACCAAGAAAACAGAAAACAAACAGTTGGATAGAATAATGAAAACAATTTAAAATACGAAAGTTGAGAATTTAGCAAAGAAATAGAATCTCTGAAGAAAATCCAAACTTGAAATAAAACTTGAAAAGAAAAACTCAAGAAATCAAACAAAGACTTCAGAGACAATCCTCACCAACATATTGAAAGAAACAGAAGAGAGAATTTCAGATCTTGAAGAAAAAGTAGAAGAGATGAATAATTCGGTCAAAGAAAGTCTTAGGCCAAAAGCATAATGCAAAATGCATACAGGAAAATCAGGACACTATGAAAAAATCAAACCTAAGAATAAGCTATAGAGGAGGAGGAGAAACCTAAATCAAAAATAGAAAGTATTTTTAACAAAATCATTGAAGAAACTTAATCTGACAAAGAGATACCTATCAAGGTGCCAGAGGAACACAGAGCATCAAATAGAGAGGAATATTAAAGAAACTCTGTATGACACATAGCTATCAAATGTACAAACAAACAAGTAAAATGAACAAAGAAAGGATATTAAAAGCTGCAAAGGAAATGGACCAAGTCACAAAAAAACAAAACAAAACAACAACAAACGTGCTCATTAGAATAACATCAGACTTCAGTGGAGACACTGAAATCCAGAAAGGCCTGGACAGATGTTCTACAAACTCTGAAAGACTACAGATGCCATCTCAGACTACTATCCCCACCAAATGCTGAGTGACAGTCAATGGAGAAAGATAAGAACTCGTGATAAAAACAAAGTTAAACAATTCCTGTTCACCATGCTTCATCTACAGGAGACACTAGAAGGAAAACTTCAGTATGAAGAGAATAATAATTACCCCCAAGAGGAGAGAAGTAACCCACAGTTTCAGAACAATTAAGCAAAAGAGGAAGAAAAGACTTCAACAACAAAATAATAGGAATTAATAAACACTATTCAATAACAACTCTTAACACTCATGGTCTCCTGTAATAGAAAGACTCAGGCTAACAGATCAGATTTGAAAACAGGGTCTATCTGCTCTATCTGGGAAATACACATTGACATCAAGGTAGCCATCATCTCAAGGTAAAGGATACTGAAGGTATGCCAAGCAAGTGGACCCAAGAGGAAAGCAGATGTAGCTATTTTAATATCTCACCAAACAGATTTCAAACCAAAACTAATCTGAGATAGGGAAGGTCACTGCATACTCACTATAGAAAAAAGCCACCTAGAGGACATTACAATTCTAAAACATTTACTCACCAAACAGAAGAGTTTGCATAAAAGAAACACTATTGGGTCTAAACCCGCATACTGACCCTCACATGGTGATAGTGAAGACTTCAATACACTGCTCTCACCAATAGATGGGTCATCTAGATGAAAACTAAACAGAGAGATGCTGGGGTTGAGTAACATCATAAGTCACATGGGCATAGCAGCCATCCACAGGACATTCTGCCCAAACATGCCCATCTTCTGCTATTTCCTTACATTCCTTTCCCCCCCTGTGTTATAAAGTTCTTATTGTACAAGAGTTTGACTTGTCTGGTGAGAGATAGTCCTTGGGAGGGCATTATAAAAAGTAAGTAGTCCTTACAGTCTGTCATTTGCATTTAAGGGGGCTACTGATTTTTTGCCTTTCATTTTGTACCTTGCTACTTTGCTGAAAGTGATCATCAGCTGTGAACGTTTCTTGGCGGAGTCTTTAAGCTCTTATGTATAAAATCATATCATCTGCAAATAAAGATACTCCAACAGCTTCCTTTCCTACTTCTATCACCGTGAACTCCTTCCATTGCCTCATTGCTCTAGCTAAGACTCATGCACTATATTGAATAGGTGCGGGAAAAGTCCTTGTCTTGTTTCTGATTTTCAGAGACAAAAAACTAAACATAATTTCATCTCAGACTATTAATATTAGGAAAAAGATATCAACGTACGAAGCATTTAAAAAAACTAAAATGATGAATATAAATACTATTTTATTAATGTTGTTTTCTGCTTTTGAAAGTTTCCCTAGGGGGTTGGAGAGATGACTCAGAGGCTAAAATATCATATTGCTTTTGTAGGGGACCCCAACGGGGTTCTCAGTGCCCAATTGTGTGTCTTGCAAGACCTATAGTAACTCACAGCTAACTGTAATTCCTGGTGGATCTGACACTGCTGGCTGCTCATGAGCATATACCCATACTCAAACTCATAGACATACACATAATTTAAAATAGTAAAAATAAATGTTAAAAAAATAAAATTGCACTGGGATTATATGGATCTCCTCATCTTTTGGAAATATCCACTTGCTTGGGAAAAGATGTCATGTAAAATCTACAGAGACTAAAATTGGATATAATATTAAAAATTGGTAATTGGGCAAATGAGGACTTTCACTTTGTACAACATTGGAGTAAGGGGAATTATATTAAAATCAAATTAATTTAGTGTAAAACACAAATAAATAAAAGGAAAGATAGAAAACATGCAAGGCAGGAAATTTATTAATAAAATCACACACACACACACACACACACACACACACACACACTCACCACTTGGTTGTAAAAGGTAAGTTAGAGAGACTGAAGATGAAGTGCAATGGCCAAGCAGTTGTGTAACATCTGCAAAGCACACAATAAAGACCTTATAATTCTATGAACTGCTGCTGCGTGTGAAGAGGCCGGTTCTGCTGATCCAAAGCTGCAGGATCTTCATGATACAGGGCAACAACAGGATAACCTAGAGGAGTCCCAGTGAGGATCCAGTATTGATGGTGCAGCAGAGGCCAGAGGCTTCAAAAAAGACCAATCACTCATTACAGTGAAGATCTATCCGCAAGTAAAGTTGTTTGGTGTGTGTGTGTGTGTGTTGGGGGCATACTGTGTGGCACACTGTGATGCACTGTGACACACTGCAGCTTCCACGATGAGATAGTTTCTTTTTTAATTTTTTTACATTATTTATTTATTTATTTATTTATTCTTTGTTTTCTTTTGGGGGGTAGGTTTCAAGGGCAAAGGGTGGATATGGACAGACAGGGAAATGAATGGGACTGGGGTGCATGGTGTGAAATCCACAGTCAACAGAAGTTTAAAAACAAAAACAAAATTTATTTATTTTTATTATTGTAAGAAATGATGTGCATGGAAAAAATAATTCAAATTCTAGAAAATCAAAATGCAGTGATTAGCTGGTAGGGAATAGTCCCATCATTCTGTAACTCTCTCTGTCGTATGAGTTTTCATTGCCTTGCTGGTTAGCTCTGTCAAACTCCATGAACCCATGATAAGAAGTTGACGAGTGGTGCTCACTGGATACTATGGGTTATTACCAAATATGTTTTATGTCTTTGTACTTTTCATACTGCTTGGGATTCTGATACATAAATAAATATATCTTTTTAAATTTAGAAATACAGCGTGTACCCTAGCATATAGGATGGCATTTATATTCTGATTCTCTAAATATAATAATATTAATTTTAATTTGATGAAATATAGCATGCTGAAGTCTTTTCCAGTTCCATAAACAAACTAAAAACCAACAAAAGTATCTGCATCACACTTCAAGAGTAATGAGTTCAATCATGTTAAGGTTATAATTTTGTTAGTCTGTTAATTTTTTCCCTCTCAATGCAACTAGAAATTAATTCTTTGTCAGTCTTAACAATTAGTGTTCTTATCTTTTTTTATGAAATAAAGATGACATTACATCAGAATCTTTTCATTTTTCTTCCTTCAAAAAATTCACAGTAATAGCCTAGTCGTGACAAGCATTTGAAAATATCTACTTAGAAAAACAAAATTCAGGATTTTGCAACCATTTCTACCACGTACCTTGTTAGGCACGCTGCTAAGTTAAGAGTCCTCCCTCACACTAATCCTAAACTTCTTTTATTTCAATTCCTTGTGTACTTCCAAAAGGCTCTTAATTATTACTTTCCACTCTTGATAAATTGGAGGTTCACACTGGGGATTTAGATTTTGTTTTGTTTTTTTCAGATTGGGTGTCCATTTGGATTTCTCTAGTGTTTGTTTATGGTTAGGTCCAGGATTATTTTTGTAGCAATCCCACACAGTGGTCTTTCTTGAGGACTGAATTCACAGGCAGATGTCTATCTGTCTTAGCACCAATAACACTGGCTTTCATCAGATGTTGGGAGGAAAGTCCACTGACACAGCCCCTCTCCAATTATTAGATGTATTGACCCAAAGTATTCTGATCTTAATTAATAGTCTCCGAGATATCAAACTTTTGACAGTTAGTTTTGGCATCCATTTTCTCGGTCTTGTTTCTGTATTTATCAGTCAGCTCTTACTACAAAGATATTTAGTCACTATTTTGTTTACTTATTTTTTCCCTACATCATACACTTCCTGAGGATTGAACTATGCCCCTCTTGCAAGAGGAAGCATGCTAAAGCTAGACCCGGTTCTGAGCCATCATCCCTGTCTGCTCCTGGTTTTTCTTGCTCTCCTCAGGTGAGGCTGCATGCTGCTGTGATGCATTTCCATGGAGCCTGATTGTCGGAGTCCGCGATGCTCCTTAGTGCTCCTTTCTGAAAGCCAGGATCTGCGATT